>NC_143582.1:40324072-40654718 GCF_048544385.1 Mastigoproctus giganteus | reverse complement strand
AAAAGCCCTTCCCTTTAGCTTTGATGGTAGTTACATCTTTAAGTAATTCCCATATCAGTACATTGTGGTCACTGTCACCCAATGGTTCCTTTATCTGCAAATTCTTAATGCATGAATAATCACTGCTAATAATCAGATCAAGAGTATTACCCCCTCTGGTTGCCCCTCAAATATGTTGCTGTAGAAAACAGTCATCCAATAAATCCACAAAAGTCTTGCTAGTGTGCGAGTGAACAACCCACAAGTTTCAGTCAATATTTGGAAAGTTAAAATCCCCCATTATAAGACATTCTGATTTACTGGCCACTCTATTTCTCTGCACAATCGCTCATTATACTCATCAGATTCATTAGGCCTATAACACACACCTACTCTCGATTTTCCTTTCCCAGTGCTTATGTCACACCAAACAGACTCCACATTGCATTGTCCACCAACATTAATTGGATGTACTTCCTTAGATTTTATGTGTTTCTTAACTAACAGCATAATCCCTTCTCCTTCCCTGTCCCATCTATCCTTTCTGTTCACATTGTACTCCCCAAATTCCAATTCTGCACTGCTTAAATCTGAATTTTTTTTGGCTGGTGCGGCACCATATGGCTAATAATAATGGAGAACTCGTGTTCCGCTATAAAAACAGCGGTAAGGCGGGGATAAACGCCCTAACTAAGGCTAACGATAGCGAAGGCATTCACAATAATCACCCAATCACAGAACTCGACCGTACAATATCTCTGTTTAAGACCACGCGCACTGCGCAGAGACAACTTGTACCCAAGATCTGGAGCTTATCCTACGCCACTAAATTCGGGACGGACTCAATTTTATACGGGTATAATGCGATATACAATATTTAAGTAAAAGTAAACAAAGAATTTTAAAGTGGAACATACAGCATTAAGTAGAGAACAAAACGGAACTTTTTATAGAAGCGCCGTAAATAGTAATTAGCAAGCAAGAGATGTCCGTAATACGGAGGAGTACGTGAAGATAAAAAAAAAAAAAGAAGGAAAAAAAAGTTAAATGGAGCATGGGAACTGGCGGCCAAAAAAGTAATCATAGAAAAGACGTTCGACTGAAAAGCACAGTAAACAACGAAATGTGAATACTTCTAAAAGCTAAAGGTTTGAAGGCCTCTTATAAATGTGCCAAGAAGAAAATCTTCCGTCCCACTGTATACCCTTGGTGGACTCAGGAACTCACCTTGCTTAGACGATCCGTCCACGGAGCTCGCCGATTTTACCAACGACACCGTGACTGGCCACCCCCAGAAGTAGTACGACTATACAGCGACTACATCGCTAAGAAAAATGAATACACAAAGGCTATTGCATCTAAGAAGAATGCAACATGGTCTGATTTTGTCAGAGAATCTGACACGACGAATCCGTGGGGCCTAGTCTACAAGATCATGCGGGACAAAACCTACAATCCAGACATCTTCAGCACAGTGATTGCAGACTCCCGGGAGACTTCCAACTGGCAGGACTCAGCCAATCACATCCTTGATAAGCTATTTCCACCAGACGACACAGTTCAGGACTTGTCTGAATATACTGCTATTCGTACTGCAAACAACAGTTATGAATCAGGTGAAACCACAGAACCTTTCACCTTGGAAGAATTATCAGCAGTTCTCCAAAATATTAACATCCAAAAATGTCCAGGATTAGATCTCATTGAATACAGTTTCATCCTCCGTCTTCACAAGCTTCGGCCAGAATATATACTCTTACTGTACAACAAATGTCTTCAGGAGGGATGTTTTCCGGTGGACTGGAAGATCTCGCTACTGAGACTAATTAAGAAGCAGCACAAAAACCCTACTGACCCGCGCTCTCACCGTCCAATTGCGCTACTTGCAAAGTTTGGCAAAATACTGGAGCGGCTTATGGCGCTCAGGACCACAGCTCTCTTTCAAGCACAGCATCTCCTCTCCCCCTGCCAGTATGGGTTCACTCTAGGGCGATCCTGTGAGGAGGCTCTCTTCGATCTAGTTCTGCACATAGAAAACTCCGAAGCAAAATTTGAACTTGCCATCTTCATTGACTTCGAGGGCGCGTTTGACACTGTCTGGTGGGGCAGTGCTCTGGCACACCTCCTGTTCCAGCCATCTCTATAAACTTTTTCAAAGCTACTTTTCAGATAGAACAGTAATTCTAAAGTCAAAATACCATCATGTCTCCAGGTCAATCACCCGGGGGTGCCCTCAGGGCTCAGTCCTGCGACCTCTCGTGTGGAACATGATCCTACAAGACTGGCTTTCCCGCTCCTTTGCCAATACCAAGATTGCTGCTTTTGTGGACGATCTCACGATAGTGGTGTCCGGCCGCTCTCGCAAAGCCATAGAAGACAGTGCTAATCGGGTCCTTTACGATCCCTCTTCCTGGGCTGCACTAAATAAACTAGGGATAAATCCAAGCAAGACTAAAATGATGCTGTTTAAAAATAAGCTGGACCTCAGGCGGCCTCCGCAAGTTAAAGTCGCTGGGATACAACTTCCCATTGTCACACAGACCACTGTGCTAGGGGTGGTTCTAGATCATAAATTAGGCTTTCACCCCCACCTCATCCATCTGAGCTCCAAGGTGAAAATATTTTCAGGCTCAGTCATCAGAATAACCAGGAACGAACGGGGCCTGTCGAAGCGGTCGCTTCAGCTGTACTATAAAGCCGTATTCCTTCCGATCGTGACGTATGCTGCAGGTGCTTGGTTCCACCGAGCTAGATTGGTAAATATGATAGGCAAATTAGGCTCTATACAACGGATAATGCCAGAAGCATTGTCCGTTGTATAGAGCCTAGTTGAAAGAGCCTTCTGGCATTGTCCGTTGTACACTGTTCTGCATACCCCATAGGGTATGCAGGACAGTGTCCACTACTGCTATCCAGATCTTAGCTGGGACCCTTCCACAGGACCTGTATGTAACCTTCCGTGGCCTGACCTTTAGAATCAACAAGAAAATTCCAACCAAGATCTTGGACATTGAGCTAAACCTGAACACTGACCCTAAGGCAGAGAAAACACGCTGTTATAATGAGATGATAAACATCTGGCAGACAAGATGGGACACTTACACCAAGGGAGCAGTTACAAGGAGATTCCTGCCGGATGTGACTTTCCCCTCCTCTAAGTCAGCACAGAAGTGGTTCTCTCTAACTCTTGAGACATCATTCCTAGTCACTGGGCATGGCTCATTGAACGAGAAGCACTTCCAACTAGGCCTAATACCCATAGACGTTTGCTACTGCGATGCCAAGGAGAATTGGTTCCACCTTCTCTTCGAGTGCGCTCTCTAAGAAGACCCGAGGAAAGACCTAGCAAATATCATCCCTCTCACTGAAAACCAACTGGACATTCTGTTACAGACACCACAGAACTTTGCTGCCCTCCAGAACTTCTCGACGCAAGTATTCACGCGCAGGAAAGCCTCCTACAGAATAACGCAGGCTACGAATGGGGATCCCCAGACAGCAGCTTAAAAATTTTATTTTACTATTCTAAAATTTTTAATTATCTATATTTGTTTTATTTTATTAATCATTTTATTTATTTAATTTTTTTAATTATTTTTTTTATTATTATTTTTTTCTCATTTTTTTTCGCGCTCTGCACTAGCGTACTTTTTTTTCCTAAAATCGTACCCCCCCCACTCTCCACTAGTGTAGCTTCTTTCTCTTTCTTTCTTTTTTTTTCTTTTTAATTACACCACGGGATTTTTTTTCCCTCTCTTCCTCTGGAATGGGCCCCCAGAAGAACCTGGCCCACCTTTTGACAACATTAGATGAGTCAGAGTCTCTTTTGAGACGGTACGTGTTTTACTGGGACTGGCCCACCTTCCCGTGGTGTGGACGAGTACCGAGAATCATCTGTCCAGTTGACTGATGCTTCTGGGTAGCCAAGAGGCCAGAACAGAACAACAGAACACACAAATAATACACATATCTGGCCCATTTGTAGTGATACTGTTCTTCACAGAGATACGAAGCGGAGTTGAATAGACGTTCTAGGAGCTGCCCTTTATAACACACACACACACACACACACACACACACACACACACACACACACACACACACACACACACATGTATACAATAAGAAAAGGCATTTACACAAAATTAAATTTTTCCGCTGTTTTTTTTCCCCCCCCATTGGACAACAACACTGATTGCAGAAATTTCATCCCTGAAATAATTTCGACAGGTTCTCGTAGGAAACATGTTCAAAAACTCGGATATATGCTCAGGGCTCACATCTGGTGAGTATGGGCTTGGCACACCCAGTGTCCTGAGCTGGATATCATCATTCTTCTCTTTCTTTATGATTCTCTTCTTCTCTCTCTCTCTCTCTCTCTCTCTCTCTCTCTCTCTCTCTCTTAGGGTAATTGGGAATTTTTTTGTGGCTGGTGCAGCATAAACCTCAGGCTTCCTTGCACCACATAGCTAATAATAATAATGTAGAGTATCCCAATATACCTTCTGCTCTAAGGCTTGACACTTTATGGTGGGAAAGTGCCCTCAGGAGCTTGAGATCCACAGAGTGTGATGCGTACATCTACAGTGTTATGCGATTGTACTTTAGCGACAGACATATTAAGGTGGTAGCAAAACAACTTAGTACTCGGCTCAGATTTCAAGAGGATGCCTCCAAGGATCAGCGATGGGACCTCTCCTCTGGAACGCTGTGCTGAATCAGTGGTTAACGAGGGGAACACAATAGTATTAGTAAGATAGCCAATGCGGATGAAAGCACAAGTAGAATAACTGTAGAGAAAATACAGCCTATCTTGGATGACTTGATGGCATGGGCTAAAGTCAACAAACTAAAAATATTCCCCAGTAAAACCAGTTTTATGACTTTTAAGAACCATTTTAGCCACAATAGACCGCCCAGAATCCGACTAAATAATACCTAAATCCCCTATGTATCCCGAACTAAGTATTTGGGTAGCACCTTAGATGATAAACTCAGCTTTCTGCCTCATGTGTCAAAACTCAGGGACAAATTCCGATTTTTCACAGCCTCAGTTATCAGAGTCTCAAGGAAAGAGTAGGGATTATCAAAGAAAACCTTGAACGTTCACTATAAAACCATATTTTTGGCATACGCAGCAAGTGTTTGGTATTGTAAGACACAAAGTCTTACAAGTTAAATTAAATATCAATATAATTAAAGAAAGAACACTAGATAGAGTGATATTGTAAACCTTACAAGAAAACACTTAAAGTCACAAATATTTAAGATAGTGGGTCTCACGTTAATGGAATTAAATTAAGTGGAAGCTATAGTTAATGTAAGAGCAAATATACAGTGAAAATAAACATTAGAAATAGATATAGAATCAGCGCCCACTACCTGAAAGAGCAAGGGAAGATAGAGAGACAGAACAGTGGGCGGCCAATTGATAGAATGGCAAGGGACGGAGTGCTCCAGGATTACAATAGGGATACCAGCAGGGAGCGGTCCTGGTTTACCGTTAACAGAGCGGGCGTGGTCATTTTATAATAAGGCGAGAAGAATCAAGTAAATGGACGCAGATGTTTTCTGGATGGTTCTGGAAAGATTCTAAGCTTCCGGAATTTCCGGTCACCTTACTAGTAAGTTCGAGAAATTTCTGGAAACCGGAAGTTCTTTCTACACCGGAAGGAGCTCGACCTTCCTGTCATGGGTCGAGGCAAATGAGAATGGAGATGATGATGGGAAGATAGAAATGATTGGTTGAAGAAAGGAGGGGCAGTACGAAATTTCGGGAAATAAAAAGGGAAGAGCGCGCAGGAAAGGGGGATGAAAGTTTTTTTCGGAGAGGTAGGCTCGGGAAACAGTCCCCGGAAGTGATCCGCCAGTAGAACCAGTTATGGTGAGTTGACTAAGTTCTGATAGTTTTAGTAAAGTATAGATAAGTTACAGTAAAGGGAACTTTCTCGAGATGGAACATAGAAGTCCGAAAGCGTCCACCGAAAGATATATTTAGGAGGACGGCGCGAGATAATGCTTACGGAAGAACACCGGACCGTCCTGCAGCCAATAGAAAGAAATAAAGTGTAAAGGGGAGCGACTCCTACTGAATGATCTGGCACAGCGAAGAAAGATATGACACCAGGAATGATCGTCGAAGCGAATAGTATCCCTGCCAGATGTTAGCAGTTTCGAAGCTGAAGAAGAGCGATCCCAGACTGATGGTGGACCCCGATGCAGAGCAGAAAGTCACAGGCCAAACATTGTATTAGCGGGAGGATTCAAATCCCCAGAAGTAAGTGTTCAAACAGCTTATGTACCTCTATATATTTGCAAAGGACTGTAGGGAAGATTAGGAAATTTTTAACTGAGATGGTAAGAACCTTCAGTAAACTCAGTGCATGTTCCATAGTTGAGCAAAGAAATATTTTAGAATTAGTTTAACGAAGGATTGTTTATAGTTATGGTTTATTTACTGATTAATTAATGGAGGGAAAGTAATAATTTTGGACGGGTTAACCTATAGAGCAGGTACAGTTGTATGGTAACTTGTATAATGTTACTGAAGTAGAGAAGTGGTGCAATTAGTCGCTAAACGCTGAAATTTACCAGAGAGATCAAGAAATAAATAAACCAATGTATATTTCATTAACGGGTAATTTGATTGTGTCAGGGTGAGACTAGCCTAGAATAATTTGTAAAGTGGACATTAAATTCCAGAAGAAGAACTGTATTAACCATGAAGAAGAATGTAGGATTGTGCTAGATAAGTATGAATAATAAATAAAATGTCAATTGTATTTAAGAAAGAGTTAAGTTAAACTGATCGTAGGAGAGTGTTAGTGGCCCAATAGTAAGAAGAAGATGATGGATAGGAGAGCCTAATGACCAGGAACGCAATCCATGCCATGTACTTATATCAAGTGAATAATGTGTAATGATTTGCTAGATATTTTTATTTGTAAATATGTATAATAAACTAATTGTATTTAACTTAATGCAAATAGTGTTTGGTCATTTCTGAACTCACAGCAAAATCTAAAGGAGGAGTGCACTAATATAGGAACTTCCTCAGAACCGGAATTCTTCTGTGAGATACACACAAGTCAGATGCAAAGTGGGGTATAGTAAGAATATAAATAATAATAAATAATATAGAAAATAAAGAAATATAGAAACAAGTAATAAAAATATATAAACCACCCCACCCCCCCACAGTACCAAAAAGTATCAAAGATAAAAGTGAAACAGAAACTTATTTCCACACAAAGATCAGTTGTTTTGATGATCAATAATATTCCAAAGACTGTTTCAAATAACCCACTCCAAATACAGTACTTGGCGGTACGATTCCTGTAGTTTTATATACACTATTGCTTTCCGGGGTTTTATTTACTACCTAAAAAAAGGACAGTCTAAGACATTACTTGGAATTACGACTGACCCAGCCAGCGACTTTAAAAGGGAGAAGAAAAGGCTTTGGAAGGAATTTACTGCTGTCTGGCAAAAAAGATGGGATGAGAGCGAATTTGGACTTGTAACAAGAAAGTATATTGCGCAAGTGGAATTCTCAACAACCCCTGGAGTTATTTCGTGCTTTAGGCTTTCTATGACAACTTCTTATATGCTAACAGGGCATGGGTCCCTCTGGGCTAAGTTATTTGAGCGTGGTCTGGAGCCTGATCTGTACTGCACATGTGGGGAATGTGAAAACGTGGATTCATGTAATTCTGAACTGTCCATTGTAGTCTCAACCTAGAGCGGATTTAATGTCTGCGGTTCCAAACTTATTGGAGAACAATGTAAATATCTTAATTGAAGACCATAATAACTTTACTGGTCTGCAAACCTTCTCAAGAACAGTTTTCATATTAAGGACTCAGCTAAGAACTTCAGCTTCTCCTGAGAATTGACTTCACAAATAAGGTGTATGTGTAAACAGAAGGTTATGTGAATTGTTATTGTGTTGATTTATGTCAAATATTATTGTGTTGACTTATGTGAATTGTCATTTTGTTGATTTATGTTAATTAGCGTTGCGTTGATTTATGTCAATTGTTATTGTAAAGATTGGCTTCTGTGAAACACAAGGTTTATGAGAGTCATTTAGTAGCTATCTCATTGTGCTTGTCGGAAGGTCTGAAAGTTCTAGCGGACAGACTAGACATGTAATTTAATTATATACAGTATTGTTTTCCTGGTTCTCAGGAATTCAGAGACTCTGAGCATATTTAAAACAAGTGTTGTGTATATCTGTTTAATATAATAATTACTGATTCTCGGTGGTAGTGAGGATAATTTGTGGAAGTTTTCCACTAGTAATTCACTTGTAGACATCCACTGGTATTGCACTACATCCGGTGGGTGCGGGACTTGTGCATTCGCACAAACACATAACGTAAACCCGGGCCTAGAGAAGGGCACCGGGCAGCAGCTGTCTTATATTGGCGTTGGTATAATACCTCACACATGTTTTTAGGCTAGATTTGTTGAGGTGCTACGCCAAAACAGATGAACTAGGTGGAGATGGGCTTTTCCCTAGGAGCCACCCTTGATTCTGGGATACGCGTATACAATGCACCAGGAGGTCAAATACAATATAATGTCTTATATTATGTGTAACGAGAATGCTAATGTATATAAAATTGTATATACTGTATATCTTCATGTAAGTATTGTATATATATGTAATAATTGTGTGTACAAATAAATGGGAAAAATACTCTAAGGCTGACTCCTCACGATGATACAATGCCAGTGCCAAAGTCACCAGAAACTTATGGATTTGACTCTGATTTAGGATCGGAAAAGGCGTCTCCAGAAGATGCAGAGCCCAGAATAAGTACAGATCCAGAGTGTTCAACTCTTGATACTGCAAAGCCGCATCTAATCACTCAGGCATAATTGAACGATTTACTCAGAGATTTTGACCTCTCCAAAACCAAGACTCAATAATTAAGGTCACTGCTTCGGCAGTGGAACCTTTAAAAGGATGTCAAAGTGTATTTTTTTACGGGAAGAGGAAATCTAAGATAACGACCTATTACTCCATGGATTATTATTATAACAATGTCCAGGAATTAATGAGAGTTACTTCTGGAGGACGTTCCCGAGCGGTGGAGGCTTCTCATTGATTCATTCAAGGTCAGTTGGAAAGCAGTTTTACTCCATAATGGAAATAAGTGTCCACCTATGGTCCTATACCATTGGCCCATGCAGTTCACATGAAGGAAACGTACGAGAACCTACAGGTTCTTTTGCAAAAATATGCTACAGTAATATCGTTGTCATATTTGAATTCAGCAACGTCCAATCTACAAGAATTTCCCTGAAAGAAATTAATTTTTATTTTATTTTTTTATTATTATTATTTTTTTGCCGAATTTTTAATGAGTAATGAGGGGTTATAATATTCGAAAGAGAAATATATGCAAATTTTCCGGCAGGAAATCAGTATGTGGGACCCAGCTAAAGTGTGGAACAGAGTTGGAAGTTTGATTTTGAGGCATTAAAATTTATTTTTTACAGTGTGCATACTGAGCCTAGCACAGGTCTGTCAGGCCTTGCCTCAGATAAAGCAAAGTAAATTTTAATATATTAATAATGAAAGTCAGCTTTAATAGTGATTCACTACTAGTGAATAGAAAAACTGATGTAATGTGACACAGTGAGAAAGACAGAAAAATGAAACTGAGAACACTGGGAAAGGTAAAAAGGTCTACCGCCAGATTCGAAAAGTAATATTCCTTAGGCGGACTGCGACCTGTTGATTATTAGGGACCGAGGTATAAATGTAATGAAATTGCCTGGCTGAGCTCAGATGTCCAGCTTTCTGTCTAAACAGAAGAATTGGAAACTGCAAATGTGAAAATATAATTCCCAAGAGAATGAAGCATTTTAAGTCAGGGGATGGTCCGATGATGTAAGACCTGACCTAATTATAGTAGAGAGGAAGATAATAGAAGATATTTGAAAGTGAATATTAAGGTAAGTTATATCTTTATTGGTTCGCTGGAACTTTTAGAGTTCTATTAACTTATGGTAAATATGAGTTGGTAATGATAAGAAATAGTGTACTTCACATTACCATTATAGCTGAAAATTATCCCATTACATCAGTGAGATATAAAATAGAAAGATTTTATGAAGTAATTGTCAGGCATGAAGGTACAATAAATATTGAAAGAAATAGTAGAAGTAAGACAGGTTAAAAGAAAATAACTGTTGTTGCGTAAGGTAATAAGTGTAAAAATAGATTTAATTATTAAGGTTGAAAAGCGGGAAGTAATTAAGAAGAGATTGAATTGAATGACAAATGCGTCATTTATAAATTATAGGTATTGAACGAATGAAGTATATTAAATTCAGATAATATGTAAGATAGCGATTGCGAATTGCAAAGTTATGAATAATAGATAAGATGTTATACAGTGTTACAAGAACTTAAAAGAAAGAAGTACTAATTCTGCAAGTTTAGTATAAATTTATGAATTTACCGAGAATACCTATTACAAGTTACAGAGAATTACACGGGCAACATATTTGGCAGATTTTATTCAGTTATAGGAACTGACGAAGTAAATATAGTGGTTGAATGATAATTGTGAAATAAAAGTCCAAAATAGATTGAATTAAAGGTATTAATTTATACGTTTGGTTGAATTTAGCATCAATTGATTACGAGGGAATTTATATACTGAATTTTTATAGTAAGACTGAGGTGATTTTTTTAAAGTTGACAATAATAATGTTGAAAATACTAATACTGTATACTAATGTTGAGAATACTAATATTGCACTGTATACTAATGTTGAGATCACTAATGCTGTACTGTATACTAATGTTGAGAATACTAATATACTAATTGTAGGCTAATATACTAATTGATTAATAGAATTTACATTGTAGTGTAAGAAAATTGTAAATGAATTAAATGAAAAGTGAATATATAACAGACAGGAATCTAAAATTAATAAGGAAAGTGATCATTTATTGCCAGTGGTTTCCCCTCATCTTTTTACGCATATGAGTGAATAGCCTTATTACATAACAAGCGTTTTCTGTTTTGCCTCATTAGATATATAACAGTTCAGTCCAATCTACATATTTGTAAAATAAACAATCCTCAGCTCCTGGTCGTCTGGTCATACTGAGAATTAACAGCGGTCAGGTTGTATTGCAGGCCTCAATGCTTTGAGAGAAGCATTTTTCAGAGAATAATACTAAGTCAACGAGTATCTAGCGAAATAAATGCTGTAGAACAAATAAAGAAAATTATAATAAATAGGAAAAATGGTATTAACAGCCCCGAAGCGTGCGCTCATAACTGTAATCGTATTATGCATGTAGAGCTATTTGTCACGAACCCATCTGCCTGATGCAGGTTGAAACATCCGGAATAACTCACCTGGGAAAACTCTCCACTCTCCACCTGAGATAATAACTACAGCCTCGAATAACGAGAACTTTAGAATTCCTCTAGCCGTCAACGGCAGTCAAAACGAGTGGCAAAAAGCGATGTATTAAGGCCACTAGGCTGCTACGGAGGGCCGAGAAATAGTAAAGGAATAGATAATACAAATAAAAAATAATAAATATATACAGAGGTATATTAAAGATTTTCACATTTAAAATATCTCCCACAATACGCGCCGAGTTACATTTCAGGGACGTTCGATAATCCAATAACGTATCTTTAATTACTGGAGTTAAAAATTAAGTCTGTACTAAGGTAGGGTTTTATCACGATGTTTACATGATAGAGTCTTTACATAACAATACTTTTATCGGGAGGAAGGGGAACACTAGAAAAACAGGCTATCTTATCGACATAAAATCTGGTATAACGGTCCCTAAGAATAATTTAAATTTATTCCAAATTTCGAAAAGAATGGGACTGCTGTTCCAAAATCATACAATGTTTCCACAGATTCAAGATGCGTTAGGTGAATGTTATGAAATTACTGAGAAGAGTGATTTCGGGGCCTTAGGCAGATGTCTTTTTTTGCCTACAGGATAACGCGCCACTGTGGGAGACTATGGAATTGAACCCAAAATATTTCCACGGACATAAAAGTCTAGGTTCTTTCTGAACATACTTTTAAAATGTGGTGTCATCCAACGCTTCCTTATCAAGTAATGTCTGAACATTCAAAAATACTTTTATTTCTATGGATAATTTAAAAATAGAAATGGGGGTATGGAAGATTTTTCTGGGGACAGAGGAGCTTTGCGTTTTCATGAAAAGATGACACGAGATAGGTATGAAAAAAAAATAATAAATAAATAGGTTGCCAGATTTCTAATTTTGTTCGATTTTAATGAAAACTTAGGATGCAGATGGACTGACGTGATGATGACATCAAACGCTTCACAAATGCGCCTTAAAAAATGTGTACAATATCAGTACTGTTGATTCAATTATTACTATTTCCCGTTGTAATATTACTACCGTAATACTGCTATTTTGTATTACATCCCGATGCAGCGATTATTCTGTTCTTGTTGGGGATGTGGATGCCACTCCTACTTAGCATTAGTAATTGCATATGATGCAAGAAAGCAAGCTTATTACAGCATCAGCCAAAAAAAAAAACTTCCTATTTCACATATCTATTCACTCCAAATGTTTGTCTAGTTCTGTCTAGTTGGAGCAACCATAAGGTCAATTAGATATTAAATTTAGGAAGCTGAAGAAAATGAATTGATTTAGATTTTGTACTTTGATTCGCAGTTAATGAAAAATATTGCCCTTAATAGTTAATATTGCAACTATTTTCATGATGGAAACTTTAGACTATGAATTCAAGTATTGATTAAATCTATTCCACATTCCGGATCCCATTATCTAAAATTATACACTTAAGAATACTATAAATGGTTCCACATATGGAAGAATTCGCATAGATATTCAAGTTTCTGCACGTAATTGTCAAAGTCCTTGAGAAAGTACCAGAGACGGATTCTGATAACACTGAATTGTAGTTTTGCACAGATAGGAAAGTGTATAAAACTGAGGCCGGATGGTTCTTTTCTTTTACTAGGACTCAATATTCTGGATCAGGTATGATTTCTAATATAGTTCTTCTTATAGTTAAATTAAGGAAACTGAACTTAAACTTTTGTTAAAAAATTTACTTCATCTTTTTCAACTTGCATTTAAGGCCTACAATTAGATGTACATAATTATAAGGCATCATGGACTTGAAATGGTACCTCTTTATGAAATGTCACATAACATCATCGTTTTAAAGCTACTACAAATTGTAGTACTACAATTTGTAGTAGCTACTACAAATGTAGTAGCTACTTGCTAGCTACTACAAATGTAGTAGCTAGCAATTAGCTACTACAATTCCTTAAAAAGTAGTAGTGGCAAACGAGTAAGAAAGCAAACTTTACAGCATCAGCAAACAAATTTTAAAAAAAACCAACACTTTCCATTTCACCTGTCCATCCCCTGTTACACTTTATCTAGTTTTTCGTTGAATTTATTCAAACTACTCACTTCCACAACACCAGATGGGAGTTTGTTCCAACATCCGAACAGCAATCATCCTTCCTAAATTTGAATTTATGCCCCTCCTCATGTGTGTTGTCTGTGCAAGAGGACGGATACCATAAGCATTCACTTTACTCATTCCATTCAAGACCTTAAACACCTCAACCACACATACAACTACTTTCCTGTCCAGATGATCCTGTATTACTTTTTTAACCACTCGGGTCCATTATTGTCCCTGGAACAGAAGTCACGCCGGGTCTGTAATTACTCATGTCACATTTTGATTCTCCTTTGTGAACTGGGGATACATCTGCACATCACAAGTTTATAAGGACTTCTCCTGAATTTGAGAATGCCCTCATAATCCTGGCTAAAGATCTGCTTACCTCTTTTGCTGCCTCTTCGAATATAACTGGATCCCATTCACTTCATGCATTGTAGATGCAAATTGTCCATTCAATTTCGGCAGTTTGTAGATTATACTATCCGACGTAGGCAGCATGGTTTTGTCTTCCCTCGAAAACTAGGATTTTTCGTTCAGAAAAGCAAGCAAATCGACCAGAGAACACACGCAGTTTATGGACATAATACACATGTGCATATGAGTTGGCTCTCAAGTGGCCCTAATATGACAGTTTTTTTTTTTTGTTTTTTTTCGTTTCTGTACACATTATACTCCTCACATTCAAATTCTAAATCCCTTATATCTGAGTGACACGATATCCCCAAAATGTCTGCATTTGATGATTTTATCAGCACTTCAAATTCATAAATTTTATTTACTATCCTCCTACCATTAGTGTTATATACAAGTATAGCTGCAACTTTTTTCAGGCGCCTCCGTAGCCAGGTGGGAAGGAGCAGCAGTGCGTAGCAGACGCTTCTTGATTAGACCGGCGTTCGAGCCCATCACCACCAAATACGGAAGATGCGGAAAGGTCAGGGAATGACCGGAGCAATATGGCCTTAGTTGCTAATGCTCCTAAAACAACAAACAAGCAACTTTTTTCACTCTTAATAACCCTAACACAGCCCATATAATTTCTTGTTCTATGATGATCCACAGCAGGCCTTGAAATCCCGAGTACTTTCCGGGCTGATGCATGTTCCAACGTACAAGAATCACTTCCACCACTCCCTCCGGCTGTTTATCTGATAGTCTGTGTATCCCCCCACCAAGCTAGCAGTTTTCGGACATACCTAACACTGTCTTTATTTTATTTTTTTTTTTATTTTTATTAATAACAAGATACACAACAGGTAACCATTAACAGTGTATCTGAGATCAGAACAATAAACATATTAACAATAATATGAAATCCAACAGGAAGATAAACATTGATATAGAGTCAAACATTAAAATCATATGTAGAAAAGAGGATTGCATTAAGTTAAGTTACAGATAAAACAAGTAATAATTAATCAGTTAGAGAATAGAAAAATAATAAAACACATAATAATAACAAATTACAATAATTAGATCACAGCTAGTCACTTTGTAGTTTAACAGAAGAGGCAAACTTGTGAATGGAGTTCATCAGTGATTGTGAGTTGTCAAAGAAGTCAATGAGAGAGTCATTTGCTGATTTTCTGATTCTGTTCAGTGGACTGAACTTCATAAAGTTTGTGGTGGCAGAGTCAAGGCGAAACGGTGTAAGGTTCCTGACTTGTCTACAAGGGGCATTGAAATTGATTTTCCTAAGGATATCAGATGCTTCATAAGTTCCAGTGATTACTTTGGCTAGAAGGGTGATGTCAGCAGTAACTCTTCTAGTGCACAGAGGCCTCAGATGAAAGTAATCACACAGCGATTCATAATACACTGAGTGATAGAATAGAGGATCACGGTACGTAAGGTAACGGACAAAATTTTTTTGGACTGCTTCAAAATTTGTTAGTTAAAATCTTTGTATGAGAATTCCAGATGGGTGAGCTGAATTGAAGGATTGGGAGAACTATAATTTTATAAAGGATGACAGCATATCTGTAGTTTTTAAACTTGTAGGTGTTCCGTTTGATGAATCCCAGTGTTTTGAATGCTTTTCTGGTGATTTTAAGGATATGAGCATCGAATTTAGCACTGCTGGAGAAGAGAATCCCCAAGTCGTTAACTTGGTCACACCTTTCGATGATCACAGAGTTAATAGTGTACTCTGTATTTATTAGTTGTGGAGATCTGCCAGATGAGAAAGAGATTACTTTACACTTCGAGGGGTTAGCAGACAAGCCAATCAGAGATAGCCACAGAGAGAATTTATTGAGAGCACATTGAAGCTGTTGAGCATCGGTAATCTCCTTCACTGCTGAGTAGATCTTAAGATCATCTGCATAGATAGCAACTTGAACATTGGAGGTGTAGATGAAAGAAGGAAGATCATTTAAGAAAACAATGAAGATAAGAGGACCTAAGGGGGAGCCTTCTGGTACTCCACTTAGTGGTATAAAATATAAAACAGTCTGCGTTAACTTGATTGATGATAACGCTCGTAATATAGCTGCGTAGCCATGAGAGCAAAGGGTCACGGATACCATATAGCTTAAGTTTTTCCAGAAGTTGTTCGTGCGGAACTTTATCAAATGCCTTAGATATACATCAGCAAATAATCATGTACCCCTTCTATTTAAATTAGCACAGGCATATGATGCAAGAAAGCAAGCTTATGCAGCATCAGCCAAAAAAATGGCTGATGCTGCATAAGCATCACAGACATGGCCTCTAGCCTCTATGCGGAAAAAGGTTGCCAATCCCAGGCCTACATCAATACAATAACATTGGCGACCCGAATTTAAATGTTATTTTCAATATAGCACAATGGCGGCAAAATTCGAACCTTCTTATGAAGTCTGCTGGGGTTTCTTAAGCAATTTTAAGCCATGTAACGAACAAACTCACCAACTTAATCAGCGAATAACAAATACACTACTAATGTTAAATCAAAAGTTACAAAAAACAATAATTTTCAATAAATAACATATTAATTTATAATAATAATAACAGTAATTTAAATTGTCGTTCGGAACTGATATATTTTTTAATTTTTTATTAATCACGACACACAAAGCTTTATATTTTATAGTATAGATTATGATAACCATATAATTATAAATTAAAATATTAAATATTGTAAATTAAATATGCTAAATAATGAATATTACGTATATGTAAACATCAATAAATTTTATATAGAATTTTAAAATACAGTAATGCAGAAATGCAATAAATTAAAAGTAAAGCGGTATAATTATAAAATACATAAATGATGACAAGACAAAAAGATTTAACATACAGAAGTACAATAATATCTTCTACCACGTTTAAGATAAATTACATTCTTATTATTTTAAATAATACTAGGGGGCTCTGCCCCCCTGCTCGCTTTGCTCGCCAACCCCCGCGCATGCTTTTCTAAGTAATATGTAGAGGTAGGACGGAGTAAGTCAAATCTTTTCTACGTAAAAGACACACCTGTCGAAACGCACTGATCAATATCTAATTTAATATATAATAAAATAGAAAGTGCAAGAAAAAACTATAAAAAGTAAAATTGTGTGAATGAAAGTTATTATTAATTGCATGTTCTATCTTAGCCTCTTCACTAGACAGACTGATGGCTATGCAGACCCTCAGGGTTATCCAAGCTGACACCATACTGTAGCTTTTCCTAGCTGGCATGGTATGGGATGCTGATACTGGCCATTAGGGTAACCCCCAAGCCAGTATCATCCTGGGGCCAGTATGGGACAGAACTGCAAAAAGCACGTTCCACCATAGGAATCTCTTTCCCTATGTTTTTTTATTCCTACCACCTGGGTTGGTTAAGTCTCCTTCCCCCACTCTGTGTGGCATCTACCCCCCTTTGCCTGGCAGCTCATCCCACCATGCAGTTTCAACTCCCACCCTCTGGACCAGGATGGGCGTCCGGTACCAGGGGTCCCCTTAAAGTCCCCACTTTTAAATCAGGCAAGTGCCTCAACACTGCCCCCCACTGTGCTCTAACCTTTTTATCCCACCCTCTTCCTATCTCCCCATTATCTCCTTTCCAATAATGTTTTTTTCTTTTTTGGGGGCTCTCCTTGGATGCCTAGGCTACCCCAGGGTTCACCCTGCCAGAGCTTTCTTCTCTCCTAATGTGTCCTGGCCCGCCTCCCCGTGGCGGTGACGGAAACTCGGGTTATTAGTGGCTCTCAACAGCGTCCCCCATGCTAAGTGGCCAGAGAAACAACATACTAGCACTTCACAAAACACACACCCTGGCCTTATGCAGAGTATTATGTTCTACACAGAGTAAAAACGCAGAGTTGGGGGAAATTCCCGGTGCGGCCAGACAAAAAATCACGTCACTGTGATCGACATCTAATCAGGAAATGACCTATGTAATTATTTACCTGTGTATTTGTAGTGCGCGGCATTTTCAAGGTAGAATAAATATCACTATGTAATTATTTACCTGCGTTCGCATAGGTCACTTAGGAAGAGGCCTTTTGATTCGGGTTCCCATAATGCATGAGGAATATTGTTACATCCGAAAGAGTAGGACTAAAATATTTACAGGTGGGCAGGAGCAGCAGTGTGTAGCACACGCTTCTTGATTAGACCGGGGTTCGAACCCGTGACCACCAAATACGGAGGATGCGGTAAGGTCAGGGAATGACCACCGCATATCCCCGGAGCATGGCTTTAGTTGCTAATGCTCCTAAAAACCAAATAAAAAAAATATATATATACAATATTCATTAATATAATACAAAAAAAAAAAAAAAGTTACGATGGAACATCAAATGTTAAACAGCGAAGCACGTGCACGAGGTTGGTGAACGTTATGGTGGCATTTGCCAATAATTAATTGCATTTGTAGTGACGTAATTGCCTCGCTCTCTTTTCCCATTGGCTCGAAAAAATATCATTAGCAGGAAAACTTTTTTAATGTATAGAGAAATATTAAAGCTTATTAATTATTATAAATTATAAAACAAGTTACTGGTTTTAAAAAAATGTTGACTGATTTCATTAAGAAGTGCATAGTTCTGTGAAAACATTCAAATCTAAGATAGTAATTTTAATGCGTTTATGAAAAGCAATAAAGCACTTTTAATATAGAACAACAGTTCTTCTATTCAAATAGCAGCTCGCGCTAAATTCCGAAGCCATCTGTGCTTCAGTTGGTAAGCAGCAACCCAGTGCGTTATAATGGGTATGGTAACATTACGACGTGCTCAAAAATGTACAGGGCGATTTTCTAAAGGAACGGGAACTAAAACAGTGTTCCGGGGTATCGTTCAGTTTTAAAACTGCTCCCTCCTCCCTTAAAGCACTCTCCTGCGCCTCGCATTTTCCTAGACTTCTAGAGCAATGCCTTTCAGGGTTTTTTTTTTTTTTTTTTTTTTGTAATCTGTGCAACTCTTTTACAATCAAAATCTTTGGGCAACCCTGATAATAAAAAAAAGCAGTAATACTTGTGTATATTAAATAAAAATCACTGATAAAAAATGAACGAACGAAACATTTTGCAGAACCTCTGACTTTATTTGCGAAACACCAGAACCTTGAAACTCTCATCACAGACTTTTTCCCTAAATTATCTGTCCCTCTTTCATTAATAAATAAAACAAACAAAACAAAGATCGTAAAATAATATCGCTCATACAAAAATCTCACGTAAAGCAGTTTGAAAATCTATGACTAGGGTTTTAGTGTTCATAGTGCTGGGCATATTTTCTCCAGTCATCCCTCCCACAGCAATCTAACAAATATTACCTCATGAAAGGTTAGACAGGAAAAGAAAGCACATCTACATACAATAATTTCGATTTGTAGAGTAGGATACCATAAGAGGAAACAAAATTATTTTCTTGGTGTATGATATCGTAAGCAAATTTACCGTAGAAAGCTAAAACGAACATTAAACAACAGGTTATAAACTGGGGAGAAAAGCATACAATACAAATCAACCCACGCATGCGCTACGCCCAAACTTAAACACTTAATTCCTAGGTTACATACACAAAAAATAATAATAATAAATAAATGTATTACTGACATAAGCAGTCATTGCAAAAACAAAAGACACTATATAACCTTTAACCACTACTAAATCACCATTTATCAACACACACATACTGTTTTGTCACATCACATGACACACGCAAAAAAGTAGGAAACAACACCAAAGGGAAAAAAAACCGAAATAAACAAAAAAAATTCTGCTATTACAAAATTAAAAGAACCTAAACAACCGTTTCCAAATACCACTAAACACAGAACAAACTATCCAAAACCCTAAGTTACAATTAACTCCATACCATGAGCCAAAACAAAATCGCGCTATTTATTAGTTTATTTCTGTTTTTTGTCGGTGTTTTGTGTTTTTTTTTTCCTTTGTTCAGTCCCAAGGGAGCGAGAATGTTGCATATTAACCTAGTATTGTACGAAAAATAAATTCTGTGTTGCTGTTTTGTGGTTATGCAAAAAGCAATTTTATTATTCGTTGCACGCAAAAATGTTGTTTTTATGACTTCGGCAGAGATTCAAGCTAAAATTGGTCGTTGGACGAGAAACAATTATAACAGGCATCATGTTTTTAATAGACTTTCATTTGTGTTTAGAAAAATGGTCATGTTTTTACGCGACTTCGGGAGAGATTCAAGCGAAAACCGATCGTTGGACGAAAAAAAAAAAAATTACAATGGGTATCATTTTTCATTGAGCTTTCATTTGTGTTTAGTGAAAAATGGTTAGGTTTTTAGGTTACATTTTTACGCGACTTCGGGAGTTATTTAGTGAAAATTGGTCGTTTACTGCGTCTCATTAGTTTGTTTCGTTTTGAAAAAAAAAAATTACTGTGTTATTTTTATGTACAATTGTTTTAGTTGTGTTCAGAAAAATGGTTACGTTTTTACGCGACTTCGGGAGGAATTCAATCAAAAACCAGTTGTTGGACGAAAAAAAAAATTATAATGGGAGTCATGTTGACTCCCATTATAATTTTTTTTTCATCGACTTTCATTTGTGTTTAGTGAAAATTTGTTATGTTTTAAGGTTACCCTTTTTACGCGACTTCGGGTGTTATTTAGTGAAAATTGGTCGTTTACTGCGTCTCATTAGTTTGTTTCGTTTTGAAAAAAAAATTACCGTATTATTTTTGTATAATTATTTTAGTTGCTGCTCCGAAAAAAATTGCCGTATTGCTGTTAATTTCGTTGTTTTTCAGCTTCGCCATACTGTTATGTCGCGTGACATTTGCCACGTGCAGTCGTCGAGAAGAAGAGGGGGAACGCAGTGAGTGGGCGGAGTTACGAACCGTACGTCACTGCTTCCCCCCTCTTCTCGACGTGATTTTCAAAGGGGCACCGTGTTCTGGAGAATTACCCAAAATCGACTTACCTATGCGCTCCATAAACTCCTAATTAATATCATTTATTTCCATGTACAAGTTCATTATCGTATACATAGTTGCTGATGCGCCAATAAAACTCAATCAATCAAACAATTATCGTATGTAGGATTCAGTGAACCCAAACTTTATCAGCAGATGCTGCCGCACTTGTGCACTAATACGTAGAAATCGCAAATATGTGCATAAAGTATTCAAATCAAACGTTTAATACCTATATGTTTCACCCATAAACAAGCCAATAAGTACTGGTACTTGTGAAAAGTGATCTTTTGTAACTGCGATACTGTAAAGACGGCTGGTAGGCACTTATTATTGTTATTTACTTACATAAAATCAACCTTTAAAAAAAATTCTTCGAATTAGATCTGGGTTCAATTTACAAAATTTTTAGAAATTTAATTCTACTAGAATTTTAAGAATTATATATTAATAACCCTTAGTTATTGTCTTTGCATTCACTGAAGAAGTGGTAAGAAAATACTACGAAACGTTTGACTCCATTACGTAATTACATTTGACTCCATTTCGTATTTCCAAATCGAGATAACCATAATTAAACCAACTTAAGTTTGAATGCTTTATTATCTTCAGATAACAGTTTACCTAAGCATCATGCCACTTAAGGAATATCTAAGATCAAACATTTAACTTAAAAGTTCATAAGAAAATATTTAGAAAATCACTCGAATTTCCGTGTTTGGCTATACATTTACCTTGATATTGAATGCTGTCGTCTGCGTTAGTAGACGAGCATACAAATACTAAATTATTACCACCAATACTTTGTAAACTCTACTTTATATTACCATCTACTATATTGATAAAGGCTCTCTTATCGTACGGTTCATTATTTAAATACTTCCACCCTGAAAATTTTTAAGATAAGAATATCAATAAAAATTCAAATATCACGAGAATAAAAGTGCGACATTTCGTAGCTTTATACATAAGTAATAGAAACTATTAATCCACTCACCTTTTCATATATAATGATGTTCACCTGTAAATGAAATGTGCTTACCTACTAAATATCATCCATGGTATTATGGAAACGATAAATTCAATCCTACTTTAAGGATAATGCAAATAATAATCTTCATAGTTTATCAATTTGTACAATAAGTTGTAAACCCTCTTCATGCCATCACACTTAAGCATAGAAAAGCATGAGACGTTATTCCAGCAGCGAAACAATCTCTCTATCCACGCTAAAATCATTTACTATAATTATTTTATAAAAGAATTACGGGACATATATATTGGTTATCTTACCTTGTTCTTTGTCATATACTTCTGGTAGTACAGTAATAACAACTTTAACTACAAAATAACACTGCGAAACACTACTGATTCACAAATGCAGCAAACGCAAACTAATAACGGAAGCAGACGGTATGCAGATGAACTATAGAGGGAGTATAAAAAACGACAAAAGAAAGTACTACTGAAACTGTATATAAAATAAATAAATAAATGAAATATCTCAAAATTTTAAAATATTAAGGCTATGTAAGAGTAGGTAAATAAACCGCTTACATAGCAAACAAAATAAAATGTTTCAAAACTCCTCAGATTTAGCCACAAATAAAATTTGAAATTAAGTTAGAATTTTAAGATGAATAAAAGTACATAAATAAAAAAAAATACATA
Organism: Mastigoproctus giganteus; assembly: GCF_048544385.1. Classification (NCBI taxonomy): domain Eukaryota; kingdom Metazoa; phylum Arthropoda; class Arachnida; order Uropygi; family Thelyphonidae; genus Mastigoproctus; species Mastigoproctus giganteus. The sequence goes on along the minus strand of NC_143582.1, from coordinate 40,632,208 downwards.
AGTAAATATTCAAGTTAAGTACATAAGTTTGTACTTAACTTAAAAATGCATGCATATTATTTTTTCATATATCACATATGGGCATTCATAATGTATACTGTATATATTATTCTAAAGTAATAATACAAAATGAAAGGAATTGTTTATGTCTAAATTTAAAATTTTATAGTATCCCGTGTTGACACTTGTGTCAACACGTGCAACTACAAAAAGTTACCAATGTGGAATGTACGGATTCCTCTAAACAAAATGCCCTGGTGCGCTACTAGCGGAAGGGGTGAAGCAACATGTTTTTTTACCTTTGAAATTCTAGTTTTTAATCCTGCAAAATAAGACCCCGAGCACAAAATACACTCAATTTACGGGCATTATGTACTGATGCCTTTCAACGGCTCAGTAACTGAGAACGACTGTTGGTAACATTTTGTATAACTATCTCGTTAAAAGCCCATGTTTATTATGTCCATAAATTGCATGTATTCTCTGATCAATTTGTCTGGTTTTTTTGAACGAAAAACCCGAGTTTCCGTTTAAAAAAAAAAAGAAAAAAGCTTGTTTTTCTTGCCTGAGACCAACTAACTCAGAGTGAAAAAATCCATAGAAGTTCTTCGCTTCATTGACGAGATTAGAACCGCACCTTTCCCACACATTGCGGGAAAAACGTGGATACCATAGTGGCTCTAATAGTATTTATATACATTCAGTGATCACTGAATTATGATCATATACCCAATACTTCATAGGTCCTCCTTTTGCCCTCAGTTCAGCGCTATCCGACGTGGCATTGATTGAGCAAGATGTCGGAAGCGTTCAGGAGGTATAGCCAACCAAGCTGTGTGTAATGCGGTCAGCAATCCAGGTATGCAGATGATTGGTGTATCCGGACGCCTGATATGCCTTTCCATAGTGTCCTACAAGTGCTCTATAGGATTGATATCGACAGAGTTCGGAGGCCAATCAATATGGTGGAAGTCAGAACTGTGTTCCTCAAACCATTCCTGCACATCAAGTGCCCGATGGCTCGGCGCATTGTCATCTTGGAAGACACTATCGCCATTCGGGAAAAAGTATAACATAGCGGAGTGTACACAGTCGGCAAGCAGTTGATGATAGCGGAGCCCAGTGATACGTTGTTCCGCACCATGGGTCCAAGTTCCTGCCAATGAAACATACCATACGCCATACAACCGCCTCCGCCGGCCTGCACTTTTGATACGATACATGACGGATGAAGAGCCTCATGCTGTTGACGCGAAATCCGTACACGACTATCCACGGTGTGGAGTAAATAACGTGACTCATCTGACCAGCACACCTTCTTCGAGTCTTCTAATATCCAACTTGCAGGCTCTTTGCACCAGGCGAGTCTTTTACGCCGATGAACCTTGGTTAGGAGAGGATGCGGAAGGGGTCGTCTGCTGGTATAGCCCATATGTGAGAGCGTGCGATGCATGGCCATGCCAAATATTTTGTTCCGGGTTGGCCCATGTTGTATTGGATAGTCAACTGTTGAACAGTGCTGCGCCTGTACGAATCGTTGGACCAGGCGCTTACATCTAACATCAACCTTTCGCTGACCTTTGCGGTTTTGCCGTCGGGTCGTTGTTTGACCATTTTGACGCCATTCCTGGTACACTACGGTGGCTCTCGAGCACCCCACCTGTTCAGCCGTTTGGGAAATCGAGGCACCAGCTCTTCGAGCACCCACAATCTGTTCCTTCCTTTTATCCATCACGCTCGGAATTTTACTATCTACTGAACCACTGACACCTTATTTATTCTACGTAGGTCGACCAACTGCGCATTCTCGTACCTCACCTGGTCAACGGGTCGCATTCCGTTTTCATAAGGGTGGTCCTAATTCAGTGATCACTCAGTGTAACTTGCGTGGGTGCTACCCGCGCAAACTATATAGAGCGATTCATTGCTTCTGTCTATGAATGACAACCGGGTCATTCATAGACAGAAGCAATGAGGTCAATGAATGCCAGCCCAAATGTGATATCCTGATTGTAGAGACAGTTCCAGGAGAATAATTTCAAACTGCACAGGGTTGGCCAAGGGTTAACACTAAACGACCAATGTTTGGTCCCAACCGACAGACAAACGACATAAGGAGATGGCAGCACAGCAATTTCCTTCTGAGTTTATCTGCCTATGACGGATTATCTCCTGCAGAACTGTATCCGGTAAGCTGTATTGCGATGAGATGGATTCGAGTCTTGCTTACTTCTTTGCAAAAAACAACCTCTTTTAAAACAATAAGCTTCAGTAACGTCGGAAGTGTTACTGAAGCTCACTTTCATATTGTTAATAAAAGTATTGAACACTTTATTAACAGCATGAAAGTCCAGGAGTAATCATATTCACCTATTAAACTCTATAACTTTCCGCTGGATACCCATTTTCTGATGCTTTTCATATAAGATAATTTTCATATTTCAGAAATGAATTAACATGACATATAAGTTTAACACGACACTGTTGCTTAATAACATAATTACTTGGATGAAGCTGTCAATTATTTTTCAAGCTATTGCACTTTTTGCACCTCAACTTTTATCAACCAGCGTATTTGTACAATTATTTCCTATTTTTAACTTTTGCATAGCGATCATAAGCAACGTATGTTCTTCAACTTTATGGAGGTGTAACTAGAAAGTTCCAGAAATGTCCGCGAAAAGGCGCTATTATAGCCTCCAACGACAAAGCTGCTATTGCATTTTGTGACGTGTTTCTTCAATATACTCTACAGCACTCGCAAGTTATTGTGTTTACTGTGTGTTTTTCACAACATTAAGTTAAAATATTTTTTGCTTCAAAAACTTAAATATATGGAACAGAACGAGAATTTTTAATTTCTGTTTAAAAATGAGGAAATCTTCCATCGAAAGTTACAGTTTATTAGGAAGCTAAAATGCCGAAAGTGCAAGATTTCGAGTGGTACAAACGATTTTCTAAAGGAAGATAAAAATGCTCATGATAATTCTCAATCTGGTTGTTCTATGACAACAAAACTGATGAAAGCGTTAAAAAAGTGCGGTGAAAACTTCTTCGTACCGATCGAAGACTGGCTATAAAAATGATAGCAGAACAACTAAGGATAAATAAACCAAGAGAGAGAGAGCGTCAAATTTCAACCATCAGTCTTAAAATGAAGGTCCGTGCGAAGATGATACCAAAAACGGATCCTTCAAATGGAATATCCTCCGACTTTTCCGATTTGGCACCATCTACTTATTTTTATTCCTAAATATTAAGGACTTCATTAAAAAGGACAACGTCTAGCACCGTACGTCGAAGGAACTTATCTCGATACCAGTAAACAAGTTATAGAAATGCTTCTGGCTGAAAAGGATGGCCCATGTAGAGCTGCTCAGAAGAACTACTTTAAAGGGACAAAATAAAATAATTGGTAAATTCAATTCTAATTTACTTATAAAGTCACTATTAAAACTTTCTAGCCATACTTCTTATTGTACCAGAAGCTCAATTAGTTAGCGAAACACATGACTGCCACTAATCACGAAATTTTTTCTTCCAGCCATGAAGTTCTTCTTACTTTTGTGTCTTATTGGATTGTCCACAGCTTCTCTTCTGCACGGTAAGTGGATTAATATTATATTGCATATCTTGTGTATTTTTTTTTTTCGATTTTCCCAGTGAAAAGACAAACTGAAAACAGATATTAATTATTGGTTAACAGATATACTTGCTAAGCTCAGAGAATATCGATTTATAAGAAAGTGTACTTTTACATCAATGAAATTATGGATGCCGAGCTTGGTGAAACCAGTGCTGGATTCAGGCACGAGCTAACAGGGCAGTCGCCCGGGGCGCCATTCTTACAAGGGCGCCAGAAGCTGATTATAGCTCGGGGTCGCTGCCCTTAGGCAGATTTATAGGATATGGGGCTCTGAAATAATCTTTCTGCCAAGAGCGCCTGAATACCGTAGCCTGGCCCTGAGCTGATCATAAGACTTCTTGTTTAATGTTCCTTTGCTTTAATTATTTTATGATTTTATAGGTCGAATGAAGAGAATGCCTGAGGGCGATATATGAAGTTCCGTTAATAAAATCCAGCTTATATCACTTGGAGAAGTGAAGCTTATTTTTAAACAAAGAATATTATACACTTTGAAAACACTTGGTAACAGTAGTGGTTTATAATGATTTAAATTGGTGGTGTCAAATTAATTTTATTTATTTATTATTATTTATTTAATATTATTTATTATTTTTTGTTGCTTTTCCACAATATTTAAATCATGTAGACGTCTGCTTAATCGTATAATTTCAAGTTCTTTTTTTTTTTTAATAATTTTATTTATTGGAAATAAAAAGGGCTAGTCAGCTATCGTCAGTTCTTCTTGAACGTGACCTGCCCATTTCTATTTTAAGCGTTTTGTTCTTTCAATGATGCCAGTCTTTGTAAAGCTTTGGTATTCAACGTACAAGTTGAACAACCATACGTTAGGAGAGGGATGATATATTGATCAAAAACATTTCGTTTGAGACCATGGACAGAGTGTCTTGAAGACTATATTAAGCTTACCAAATGCTTTACATCCCAATTTTATGTGCCGTTCAATTTCCATCATGATGTTTTCATCTGTAGAAATTTCTTGTCCAAGGTAAACATAACTTTCGACTGTTTCTAGTTGTTGTCCATCGGCCATGATTTTCTTTGGTCTGGTAAATTTGTTGAACATAACCTGTGTTTTCTTGATATTCATCTTCAAACCGAACTTCTCATTTTCATGCTGCAGTTCTTCAGCATTTTTCTGTCATTCTTCCCGATTATTAGCAAAGAGAATGGCATAACCTGCAAGTGTAAATGATTCAGCAGGCCCCGCCCTAAGGTGCGCAAGTGAGGCACTTGCCACAGGCGCCGCCTAAAATAGGCGCTGCTTGATGCGCTACTACATATATATATATGCATGTTAATATACAATGTAAATTAGGCACCATGACAAGGTTTTGCCTCAGGCGCCGCAAACGCTAGCGCTATTTCTGTGATTCAGGTAATCTCCATTTATCTTGAGTCCTTTATTATCCCAATTGTCCATTTATTATCCCAAATTGTAACGTATATTATGTCCGTAAATTGCGTGTGTTCTGTGGTCAATTTTCTGTTTGCTGAACAAAAAAATTCAAGTTTCTGGGAGAAAAAGCCATGCAACCCTCTGCTGAGACTAACCAAATCAGCTACATTGTGGAAAAAAGACCCATAAAATTCCTTACGTTATTGACCGTATTTGAACTCAGGTCTTTTCCACCAGTGTAGGGTGGACGGTAATTATGCGAATTGTGCTACAGACGAGGGAGAGGGATGTGACACAAAATGTATAGACAACAGATGTAATTCGATAAAAAAGTGACCTTTCTAGATATTGAATAAAGGTTTATAATTTCTTGGCCAATGAATGTGTGCGTATATATGTATATTACCAATAATTTACTATATTACGCTTCAAAATAGTACCCCTGGCTAGTTCCACATAAAGCTGTCCGCTTTGGCCACGACTGAAAACATTTCTGGACCATACTTCATCTTATCGATTTCAATATACTCGACTTAAGGTGTTGAATTTTCTCCAAAGTCCCAAAATGTTCCCTTTAAACACTTCTCGCAGTGTTTTATACTCGTAAACAGAAAGAAGTCAGATGAAAAAAAAAAAAAAAAAAAAAAACTTGAAAGTAGTCAGTGTTCCATCTGAACGCCGGAGAGAGAGAGAGAGAGACGTTATTGCAACGTTAAGATAATATACAACCATGTACTCTTCAGACTCACCAAATTTATACAAATTATGACCTAATTAGTCAAAAATGGCACCTGGCGTAGATGGGATCGATCTGTCCAATTATAAAGGGAAGTAGCAAAGAAGTTAAGCAAACCTGTATTCATAATTATGAGGTAGTCTGAATCAGAGCTGTAATACTCAATATGTTCTACGTTGATGATAATATTAGTAAAATAATAAGAGAAGTTAACCTCAATATAGTACGTAGAACACTTCCGTATGATACCCTCCAGAAATTAAAACGGAAAAAACGGCAACTTACCGGTACATTAGAGTAAAATATAAATAATTAAATAATCAATTTAACACAATTCAAATCAATTTAAAAACAATTAAAAATCAAATTAACGCAGTTAAAAGAATTAACGAAAATATCAAAAACGATTTTCGTTTTTGATATTTTCGTTAATTCTTTTCACTGCGTTAATTTGATTTTTAATTGTTTTTAAATTGATTTGAATTGTGTTAAATTGATTATTTAATTATTTATATTTTACTCTAATGTACCGGTAAGTTGCCGTTTTTTCCGTTTTAATTTCTGGAGGGTATCATACGGAAGTGTTCTACGTACTATATTGAGGTTAACTTCTCTTATTATTTTACTCATAATTTTGAAAACATCTTTATATTCAGGGAAAGTAAAGGGGGCTCGGAGACATACAGGTAGATCAAAGAGCGACATGAATAATTACAGACCTGTTAGCTTAATCCGCTCCTGGTAGTTACCTCTTTGAGTAAATCCCACTTCAGCACACTGTGATCACTGCAACCTAATGGTTCCTTTATCTGCAGATTCTTAATGCATGAAGAATCACTACTGATAATCAGATCAAGTGTATTGCTCCCTCTAGTTGCCTCCTGAACATGCTGATGTTTCTACATCAGCATGTTCGGGAGGCAACAATCATCCAATAAATCCACAAAAGCCTTGTTAGTGTGTGAGTGACCAACCCACAAACTCCAGTCGATCTCTGGGAAATTAAAACCCACCATTATAAGACACTCTGATTTACTGGCCCACTCTATTTCTCTGCAAAATTGCTCATTATACTCATCAATTTGATTAGGCCTATAACACACACCTACTCTCATTTTTCCTTTTCTAGTGCTTATGTCAAACCAAACAGAGTCAACATTGTATTGTCCACCAACATCAATTGGATGCGATTCACTTCCTTAGATTTTATGTGTTTCTTAACTAACAGCATAACCCTCTCATCCCTTCCTGTCCTGTCTATCCTTTCTGTACACATTGCATTGTACTCCCCAAATTCCAATTCTGCACTCCTTATGTCTGTGAGATACCACGTCTCTGATATCCCAACCATATCTGCCTGTGGTGTCTTGACTAGCGCTTCAAGCTCATAGAATTTATTAACTATACTCCTAGCATCGGTGTACATGCAAGGATACATGCACCTGTTTCTACTCTTAGTTACTCTAACAAAGGGTTTCTCTTACGAAGAAAGGCTTAAGTTTTGGAAATTACAGTGATCCGCCAAATTTTGAATGAAAGAAAAAAAAAACCCGGATCTTTTAGATGGAACATCCTCCTTACTCTTCAGAACCATCTTCATCTGACTTCCTTCTATTCCCAAGTATCAAACCTTTCTGACATGTGATGTTGTCTGTCCTTAAAAGACACAAATCGTGTCTTGGAAGAACAGCCATATGTTGAAGACCTAAAGTCAGTCAGTATAAATAAACGAGTTCCAGAAATGTTTACATTTTCATGCAGTGACAACTACCTTGTTACCGCATAAATTTTAACTCATAAAATCATTCCTGGAATTTTCTAGCCATACCTCGTATACGCTTTTGATTATGAAAAGTATTTGCTATGCTGGTTTCCCTAGATTACAAAATCATAATATTTGAAGTTTTCAAAAAAAAATAAATAAATAAATAAATAAAATAATAAATGAATAAAATAAAATAGAATAAAATTAATAAATAATAAATTAATTCTATAAATTGCACAGTAATAAGGGAAGTTGTAAGAACCTGTTCCAAAATGGCATCAAGGATCTCTTTGCCATTATTAAGAGCGTCCTTGATTTCTTTTAGTTGTGTGGTTACTAAATCTTAAACCTTTAAATAAATTAATGAGCTACTGAACCACTACCGATCTGAAATAAAACATTTAAATTCTCAGTTTGTGCACTAGGAGAGCCATATATAAGAATTTACATTATTGGTATTTAAAGGCCAATCAGACACTGCGTAATGCAAGCAAGGGTTGGTTTGGTTGGTTGGTTGGGTGATTAGCGCATTAGCAACTAAGGCTATAATGCGCCAAAACCTTGTCATAGCAAGGAAGGGAGAAGGGCAAAAGTAAAGGTTTAATATGTACTCATTATGCCTGGCATTTGTGGATTATGAAAAGGCATTTGACTCCATACAGCATAAGGCAATGTTTCGGGCACTGGAAAGACAAGGCACAGATACTCCATATATTATGATTTTCAAGAAAATATATGAGAGTGCTACATCCTTTATTAGACTAGACAAAGACAGTAGCAAATTTAAAATCGAGAAAGGAGTTCGACAAGGAGACACAATATCTCCGAAGCTGTTTACTGCTGCCCTTGAGGAAGCTTTCAGAAGATTAGACTGGTCGCAGAAAGGAGTCAATGTGAACGGAGAGTACCTAAACCATTTACGATTTGCAGATGACATTGTGGTCATAAGCCACGATCCCAAAGAATTAGAGGAAAATCTTAATCAGTTATGCACAGTTAGTAAGGATTTTGGACTAAAGATGAATATGGCTAAAACAAAAGTAATGATGAACAAGTATGCCACGGAAAGGGAAATAATGATTGAAGGAGCAGTAATTGAAAAGGTGGAGTCATATACTTATCTGGGACAAGTTATTAGCTGTAATAATGATAAATGGCTGGAAGTCAAGAGAAGAATAAATTTTGGATGGATAGCATTCAGGAAATATAGTCACATACTGAAGAGCAATATCCCAGTTTGTCTGAAACGTAAAATAATGAATCAATGTATACTCCCCACCATGACTTATGGAAGTGAAACTTGGGCACTCACCAAAAGAATGGAAGAGAAGCTAAGAACTACACAACGAAGAATGGAACGAATTATATTGGGAATCAGACTGTTAGATAAGAAGAGAAACACATGGATTAGGCAGCAAACTCAAGTAAAGGACATTCTTATCAAAACTAAAGAACTAAAATGGTCTTGGGCAGGACACATAGCTCGAAGACATGATGACAGATGGACTAAGAAAATAACAGAATGGTACCCAAGAGGAGCTAGAAGAAAACCTGGAAGACAAAGGCGGAGATGGATAGATGAAATTCATGAGTTTTTGAGTAGTAAATGGATGGCCAGTGCTCAAAACAGAAGGAACTGGAAAGTTGCTGGAGAGGCCTTCATCCTGCAGTGGATTGAAAATGGCTGATGATGATGATGATGTACTCATTTTGTGATTTGACAGTACGACGAAACAAATGGCCCTCAGTCCCCAGCGGCTTTCACTCCCCCTCTTACGGCAGCGAGAGGATCAGAGTGGAAGCAGAGGGTGCTGCCATACACGGAGACTGAACTTGGCCTGTTACAACGTAAGATCGCTCATCGGTGTAGACAGGATATTAGAACTGGAAAAGGAACTAGAAAATGTGAATTGGAATATCATCGGTTTGGCTGAAAGAAGAAGAAGAAATGAATCACTTATAAGTTTATCAAGTGGAAATCTGCTGTACACCAATGGAAACAGTGAAAGGAGCGAAGGTAGAGCTGGCTTTCTGGTCCATAAAGATATAAAAAACAACATTTTGGAATTCAAAAGTATGTCACCAAGGGTGTCAAGACTACTACTCAGGATTTCTAAGAGGTATAAGGTAAAGGTTATAATGATATATGCATCGACATCAAGCTATGATGATGAAGAGGTTGAAGAAATGTACGTAGAAATCGAGAGTCTTCTAGATGAACAGAAAACTCACTACACTATCGTTATGGGGGACTTCAATGCCAAGTTGGGAAAGAGAGAAAACAGCACAGAAAGGGAAACTATAGGAAATTTTGGAATTGGTGAGAGAAATGAAAGAGGTGAAAGACTTGTGGAATTTGCAGAATCTCGAGGATTGTCAGTAATGAACACATTTTTCAAGGAAAGGGTGAAGAGAAAGTGGGCATGGAAGAGTCCAAATGGATTAACAATTAATGAAATCGGCTTCATCCTCACTAACAGACGATATATTGTGAATGATGTTACTGTCCTGAATAAGGTAAATGTTGGAAGTGATCACAGAATGGTAAGATGAACACTTGATATAGATGTAAGAAAAGAAAGGAAAAAAAAATTAACTCAAGTAAATAATACAGAGCTCTCGGAGATAACAGAAGAGGAGAAAAGGCAGCATGATTATTCCCTTGTATAAGGCATTGGTCAGGCCACACCTTGAGTACTGTATACAGGTCTGGAGGCCTCATTTCAAGAAGGATGTAGAGCTGCTGGAACGAGTACAGAGAAGGGCAACAAGATTAGTGAATGGAACAAAGGGTTGCTCTTACGAAGAAAGGCTTAAGTTTTGCAAATTACAGAGCCTGGAGACTAGGCATCGCCGAGGTGATCTGATAGAGGTGTACAAGGCTTTGAATGGCTTGAGCATGCTCAATGCCGATGGGATTCTTCATCTTGCTCAGAATAATCACCTGAGAGGGCATAAATTCAAATTGAGGAAGGACGGATGTCGGATAGATGTGCGGAAATTCGCCTTTAGCCAGCGGGCAGTTGGTTTGTGGAATAGACTTCCATCGCTTGTTGTTGAAGTTGATAGCCTAAACAAATTTAAGGCTCAGCTGGACAGGTATTTCGAACGAATTGAGGGGTGAAATGGGAGTAGTGGTTGTTTTTTTTTTTTTTTTTGGCTGATGCTGAATAAGCTTGCTTTCTTGCATCATATGCCTCTACTAATGCTAATGCTAATGCTAATGCTAACTTAAGAACAAGTTTTAGCTTCTGCAGGCTGCTCAGGAGACCAAGATATCGACGAGGAATGTTACAACTTTCTGAAAGTGATAAAGCCCAAGAAACCTATAGGTAAAAAGAAATCCAAAGAAAAAAAAATTAGTCAAGAACACTTGTCTGAGTACTGTATACTGAGTTATGCAAAGCCATTAGAAAGAGACTCAGAGAGGACATAAGAAGATTTGACACAAGAAAAGTAGAACAAGTATTAAGGAAAAACAAAGGATTTAAATCAGCAGCCATGAGCAGTAATACAGAAAGACAAATGATACTGAAACTGAAGAATAGCGATGGTGTACTTATAAATAGCAGAAGACTATTATAGAGAATTATACAAGGAGCGAGGGAATGATGCCAGCAGTGAGAGAATGGATCACAAATTAGTAACACATATGACATACTCGATATCATTCCTGATGAGATAGAACATGCGTTGAAGAAAATGAAGAATCAGAAAGCCCCGGGGGAAGATGAAGTTACTCTAAAATTGTTAAAATTGGGAGGAAGAGGCATGATTCAAAAACTGGCGAGAATCTTCACAAAATGCATTAGAAAATGTGTGACGAGACGTTAGAAATAATGCAATCATAGTTTTGCTGCATAAGAAAGGAGATAAATTAGAAATTGGAAATTATAGACCAATTAGCTTGTTATCCCACATCTACAAGTTGTTCACAAGTGTCATTACTAACAGATTAGAAAGAATGTTTGATAAGAGTCAACCAAAAGAGCAAGCTGGCATTAGGACAGGATTCTCAACTATGGATCATCTTCACATAATATCACAGCTAATGGAGGAGCAAATGAATGAGGACAAATGGGTCTGTTGTACTGGGATACATAGTAAATGATGATTAAGTGTTAACCAGTAAAATAATCTCGAAAACTACAGTATCTATTTGTAATCAAAGATTATCTATTTGTAATTAAATTATTTTACTGGCTAACACTTAATCATCATTTAGAGCAAATGAATATAAAACACCATTATGCCTGACATTTGTGGATTATGAAAAGGCATTTGATTCCATACAGCATAAGGCAATGTTTCAGGCACTGGAAAGACAAGGCATAGATACCCCATATATTATGATTTTTAAGAAAATATATGAGACCACTACCTCCTTTATTAGACTAGACAACGAGAGTAGCAAATTGAAAATTGAGAAGGAGTTCGACAAGGAGACACAATATTTCCGAAGTTGTTTACTGCTGCCCTTGAGGAAGCTTTCAGAAGATTAGTGTTGCGCAGGTCTTTTCTCCGTTCTAGTATAAACTTGCTAGGGTTCCAACAATTCTCAGTTATGGTGTGATGTGTCAGTTAGGAATAAATGTTCTTTGCAAGAGTTACACTAATATTTGCATCCGGAGAAACCTGGCTTTCATGTAATCGTCTAGCAGTTAGTTAGGACAAATCCCGTGTTCTGAAAACTAACCCAGATGGACGTTGAGCTAGTCTGCAACATCAAAGATTGCGTTGTGTGATTTTCACCTTTGACTCCTTTCTATTTGATTAGAATCAAAAGCGCCGCCTTAACAGTTCTTTATCAGTAATCCATTCAAGAAATCATGTGTCATCAGAGAGTAATCAATAGGCAAAAATTAGCAAACAAAACATGGTTTATTAAACATACTAAATTGTTACAAAATACAGTTAGACAAAACTGTGTATAAGGCTTTAGTAAAATAGCCTTGAGCTTTTATACCTTTACATATTTAGGTAACCAACGGATTAATTAATAATGGTATGGGTTTGCAAATTGTTATGTTCTTCATGAACAATCGACAGCCAAAGTGCGTTCATACATCGCGTAGCTGACGAATATTACACCACATTGGTGGAACATGTAAGATTGTAGGCCATGATTAATATTCAGTCTTACTATTTAATTATAATATTCAGTTTTAATGTTAATTAGGATTATTCAGTTTTAATATTTAATTATAATTAATTCTAATTAAATAACGTCCGGTATTCATGTACAAGTTACAGTATCTATTAAATATGAAATGCTAAGTAAAATAACAAAACTCTCATCAAAGTATGAGTGTGCGTGAGGATCGATGTCTTTAAGCGCATAAAAAAATATATAAAAGGGGGGGATGGAAGTATGTTCGACTTAGCGCAATTAAGTTCCGTTTATAATTAAATAACGAGGGTTAACTTACCCGAATAATTCAGCATCGCCTCAGGAACTGTAGTTACCGGACAGTAGTTCATCTCGATTCCTTCCTATATCTCATTAACGAGTTTTTAGCCTTCTTCTTCTTCCAACTTTTCGTTTCCCCTTCTTAAGAATATTTTCTTCACATTCTAAAAAAGATTATCATTGCGACGGCTCTCTATCTTAACAAAATCCTAACTCAAACTCCGCTAACTGCCCTTACAAGTCACAGCTCTTTCACTGACCAACTCTCACTGTCCAAGGCTCGGCTCCAACTACCTCGAACTCCGACTTCAACTATTCCCACACCCTAACTGTTAACCGAACTGCCTTCCCCCCTATTTCCCTTCTAGTTAGTTTCGTCAAGCGGAAAAACATCTGGGGAACTGTATTTTTACAGCTTTCAGACTCAACCGAAAATCCGATTTATGAAAGTCGTTGAAAGAATTACATGTTTGTATGAGGTTCGCACAAAAGCCAAAAACGGACATAAAATCGTCTACTCCGACACAAGAAACTATGAAATAATAAACACTCTGCTGATGCCTGAATCAAACACAATACTAGTAGTGTTCTCCGAAAATCTAACTCCCCTGTTTTTCGTCAACAATACGCTTGCCCGCTCCGAACGAGTAAATAACGTACGGCAGGCGTCGGACGGTGGTTTTGGAATTTCGTGGGTGCGGCTCTGCTCCCATGCGAAAGCGAAAGTAATTCTGCCTTCTCCGGCGAGGTAAATATCGTATGACAGATACAGTGCAGCAAAAAGTATGAGGCCCTTGTGCTCTCTAAGAATGTACCAATACGGTTAAAAATAAATGCATTTTTAACACCCCTCCGCGCCACCAGTAGATTTTGCGCAAGTGAAAAGAAAATTTCACATGCTCAAAATTTAAAGCATTACACAAACTCAAAGATTGAGCATGGGGCCTTTAGGGGGAAAAAAAATCAGACATCTTTCCTCTTACATAATCAAATTTAACCTAAATTAAACAAAAAGTGTGAAATATAACAATGTGTTCAACATATAGTGTACAATACATAAATATTGTTGTCTGAGGATAATTACTGTTCATGTTTTTACACTTTTGCACATGACAACCTTACCTGGTTGGAGAGACAACAACAACAATCTTTGCAGCAAAAAAAAATTAACACAGTAAAAAGTGGTAAGTGTTCTTGGAGAATTATGACAGTGTCTCTTGGTTTTACACATTTCTGTTTATTGATTGTGCTGTAGGATGTTCTTTTTGTTCACTATTGTTGGTTCTGGACCATCAAAGTTCTGTCGTATTGGAGAAACGATCTTTCATTATCTGAAGAATCGGTAAGAGTTCATCTCCTCTGGAACATGGAGGATGTAGGTGATGTGTGACATCCATCACCATTCGATGCAGTAACATGACATGAAACAAATAGAAGTACAAAAGTATTAATATCTGTCCTTGTTTCTAATATTGTTTACAAAATATGATGTATATCTAACACAAAACAGAATTCACATCTATGACAATTAACAACCAAGACATTACATTGTATATATAATGTTATTTCAACCTTTGTGTAATTATATATTTAAGCTAAATTGAACGTAGATTAGCCATCCCTTACAATACATAGTCAGGGTTTAATACAAAAAAAAATGCTTAAGGAACAAACAATTACAATGGCTACATCCACCAAAATATAAAAGAGATAAAGAGTAACGTATTAGATTAATTGATAAGTAATTGATAAGTAATTGTACCTGAGATTATATAACTATTTATGCAGTATAATAATAATCAGTGCATAAATACTTCTGACAGATGTTGCACTTCTGTCAGTCACTTCTACACCTGTTCAGAAATTGTACAATACTAATGTCTGACATTCAATGGTTATATATGTCTAATATATATATATATATAGAGCTAAGATTACATACATGATAATTCAATACTGCAGTAACATAAACTAGTTACAAACTGTGATTAATATGAAAACATATTATGTAATTGTTCAACATGAACATCTGACAGTAATATATCAGTCCTTATTTATCTCAACATTCAATCTGGTCAGTAGCCTTCTCCAACTTCACTAGTCCTTTAAACTCAAGCTACTGAATGGAGGTATTGGTTGAGTGCACTGCACAGTGCTCCACCAAGCGTTTCCAAGGACACAAGAAAGGGTTGTCTCTTGGTAATGGTAATAGTTCCTTATCTGGGCAAGGAGAAGTCCCTTATGTCTACTACTGTTCTAAAGGGAAGGGTCTCCTGTAGGAATTGTGCTTTTCAACCCCTTTGGTGAGAATTGACTAGCACGGCATAGCAATCAGGTCGATCCATGACCCAGAGGGTCAAGAAGTTGAGAGCTCCTTGCTCTTGAACTGAAACCATGTACTGATTGTCACATCCAATTATGAGAATCTCCTTTGCTGAGGGTGCATCTTCTTCACCTCTAAACCACAGGATATCAACAAACAACCTGTTGTTGAAGGGGATGATTAACAATCTGCCAGGGTTTTCTTGGGCCGACTGAGCACCAAGGTCTTCAATGGTTTTGCATGGACACCATCTTGGCCCACATCTTTGTATGCCATAGCTCTCCACAGTCGCAGCATCCGTGTGAGGAGGAAGGCTCTCAGTTTGGTAACAAAATTTAACACCTTCCTGACTAATAATGTTGATGTAACTGCAAGTGGGAAGAGAGAAAAAAAAAACACAAGCAAGGAGAATAATTCCACTTATTCACTCTTTCTCTCCTCACTCTTCCCTTTCAGTCAAAAGATTTGTTTCATTTACGTCTTCTCGTATTATTTTGAATCACAGGAGAGGGATATCTTAGATCATTTACACTTCTCATTTACTCATTTCATTCACTCTTCCTGTTCTCACTCACAACCTCAAATGTCACTTTCTCGATTTCCTTACATTCCATTTCAGAAACGAATCACTCAATTTATTTGCAAAACAACACATGTCATGCACGGAAAACTAACAAGATTCCCATCCCAAAAAAATACTTAGAAACCATTCTCTTATTTTGAAAAATCGCCCCTGATTTTCCTAATTAACACAGTGTTTTATTCATCAGCAGTCTGGAATCTTGAAGGCACGAGCATGAGTACAATACTCAGCAGTCTTGTTTCCGTTTCCTTTTCATTATAGTTGATATTAACTATGTGTTTGTTCTATATTGACTTATCTACATTCATATGATATCAATCACTCCCTTCATTTCATCCATGATGGAGTCCTCAATAGTAGGTAAACTTTATTTGAAAAAAAAAATTTAATTATGGAACTAGAAATCTGATTCGTGTTGTTTCACATCCTTATCTGAGAGTAAAACTGAGAGGTGTTTTGTTTTTTTTTTTTCCAAAATAGCACAGGGAGATGGATCCCAAGTGTAGACCTTGAAATTCAGATGTTACCTTCTTTTCCTTTAGTCTTTTCTTCAGGAAAAAGACAAAACAAGTAGTACCTGGGTGGAACCAGCCGTTCCCAGGACAATTGCTTCACCTCGTCCCCAAAATGAAAGAACCAAATATGATTTTTTTTTTTTCTCTGGATCCAATCACCTGAACTTAAATTTTAGCTATGCAATGAGAGAGAGAGAAAACAAAAGTAACCAGGGGCTTACTGGCCATGCCCTAGACAAAATGCACCCTTCCTCTCTGCATTTAATCCTGTATAATTTTATAAACTTGATATGTTTGTGCAAAAAAAATAATAATGTCTGTTCAATAGAAATATTCCATCACTCAGCTGTAGTGCTAATCTCCTTTTACTCCCCTTTTCTTTTTTTTTTCGGATAATGATTCTTACTTTACATGGAATTTAGGTTTTTTTTTTTTTTCTTTCCTGTGTTTCCACCATCATTATTCCATACTCTGTGCTTGTTGCTCCATCCATTTACACAACTGCTGATAAAACATCCTGACAGAATCCGACAAAAATGATCAATATCTTCACCTCTGTGGTTACGTTCTTTGATCCTTTGTTTGCCATAACTTCGCTTATCCCCTTTTTTTTCTCATTAAGGTAACCTTTTCCATATGGTGAAAACTGGGCTTGCTCACCAGTCAACGCACGTCCCACTGTGTCTAACCTGATCCACGTTTACATTGGTGGCATCAAACACATTCTGTAGAAGATAACTGGTGGGTTCCTAACAATCTACAATCCAACTCTGCTAGCCAATACGATTCGGCTGCTAGCCTCTGACATATACATAAGGCCTGCCAATTACACTACATATAAATACAGAAAAGAAATGTCACTCTCATGTGCCTCTCCTGTTCCAACAAAGAAAAATTGTCCTGTTCCTTCAAGACAGAGGAAACAATATAGTGAGCCTCCTCCCACACTGCTCTTTCATTCTTCAGGGTTTCTATCTTACAGTTTCTCTCTCTTTTTTTTTTTTTTTTTTTAATCTCTCCAAGCATCTCTAAGTGCACCTGCCCAATCAAATCCTTCGCCTTCAATTCGTCGGTTTAACCTCGCTGCCAGTGGCGCTCCTAGCATCCACTGAAAGGTCCTATCCACCATACTTGGCTGTTCATCTGGGTCTGCAGTTCTCTGTTCTTCACTATTTTGATCTGGAGGTTCACTCCTCTGATTCTCTGTTCCTATGGTAGGATAATTTTGTTCTGCCTCATCTCTTCTAACTGGAACTGACTCGGGCACTACTTCATTTTGTGGTGGAGAGATACTAGACACCACAGGAGGGGGGTGAGTCACACGGTTACGTAAGTTGTATGTGTGAGACTGGGTGGGTACCTGTGTAATTCTGTCTGAACTTCCAGACGGCTCTGTCCTCCACTGATTCCTCGATGGGAGAGAAGACAATGGGATTGATACAGGCAAACTCACCGTTCTATCTGGTTGTAGTCTCACAGGTCTGGGGTGTATTGGTGGAATCAACGCACATTCTTCTAATATGGGCTCATCAAAGATCCAAGTTTCCTTCGGCACTGTCTCTGTACATGTCTGATCCAGTGATTCACTATCTTCGGGTTCTTCTTCCTCTCCTATTCTAAGTTCGGGAAAAACTTTCCGATCGACAACCTTTGTCAACCGATCCACATGCACTATCTGCCTGTCCTTTGGGTTATACAGATTTTGTATCTCATAATTGACCAAAGAAGTTTGCCTAATTACCCGGTATGGACCTGAGCTTAATCGGGCCAGTTTCTTCGTAGTACCTGTCTTTATCTTAGGTGTGAACAGGTAAACTAAACTTCCAACACGAATATTTTTATCTACTGCCACAGCAGCTCTGCGTTCTTCTTGTTTCTGTACAGCCTCCTCCAAATGTTGAGACACGATCTCATAAGTCCTTTGGAGACGTGCACACATTTGTTCTGAGTAGTTTTCTAACGAGGCATAGCTCCGTCTGGTTTTTCCATGCCATAGGTCAGATGGTAGCACCAAGTCTCTGCCATAGATTAAGAAGTTGGGCGATTCCTGAGTAGCACTATGGGTTGCTGCATGGTACACAGCTATCGCCAATGGCGTCATTTCATCCCAGTCTGATTGAGCCTCATTTATGACATGCGATAAAATATTTGCTAAGGTGCGATTTAGACGTTCTACTTTGGCATTTGTTTGCGGATGATATCGAGACGTATGAATTTGATGAATATTCAACCTCTCACACACTTGTCGTACCAAAGAGGACATGAAATTTGTGCCTTGGTCTGTAAGAATGTACTTAGGAATTCCATGCCTAGCAATCACATTATTAATAAAAGCTGTAGCAACTTCATCCGCTTTTTGAGTCTGCAGTGGGACCACTTCGGCATAACGAGTAAAGTTGTCAACTGCCAACAGCAAATACTTGTTTCCTTTCAGTGTCATTGGGAGAGGTCCCAAAATGTCTAATGACACCCTCACCCAAGGGGCGTTTTCGACTGGGACTCTCATCAGAGCCGCTTTAGCTTTAGGATTATAACCTTTTCGTTCCATGCAAGATGGGCAAGATTCAAGATAATTCCGGATATCTGCGTACATGCCTGACCAGAAAAAGTCCCTTTTAACTTTTTCCAGTGTCTTCTGTAACCCTAAATGGCCTCCCGAAAGTAAATCGTCATGGCATGATTTTAAAATTTCCCCCTTTAGACCTTCTGGAACGACTAACTGTTCATTTGGGTCTTCTCGGGTGTTTCCAGAGCCAGACAGAGTATAGTGGTACAATAATCCATCATTACTCATATAAAAGGAATCTGGCACTCTTGTTGATGCCTGGAGTGTTCCTTCTAGCGCTTCGATTAATTTCCGCAAGATCGGATCTTCTCTCTGTAGAGTTTTGATCAAAGTTCTGGTTTGATTTTGAGGAAAAATCACTGGTTCCTGATTTGCCTCTGTTGATATTGGAGCGACTACCTTCATATTTCTTTGTTTCCTGTGCTTTTTCTGTGACTCATCTTCCTCTAACACAGGTCTAGAAAGGAAATCTGCATTTGAATGAACTCGACCAGGGCGGTAGACAATTTGAAAATCGTATTCTTGCAACAACATGCTCCAGCGGGCTAATCTAGGCGATGGGTTCTTTAAATTAAGCAAAAAACTCAATGGTTGATGATCAGTTATTACTGTAAAGTGATTTGACACTAGAAAAGGTTTAAATTGCATGACTGCAAAGATTATAGCCAAGGCTTCTTTCTCAGTAGTACTGTAGTTCAATTCTGACTTTTTTAACAGTCTAGACGCATAAGCTACTGGCTGTCTAGAATTCTCATCTATCTGTACTTCTAAGCATGCTGCGACACAATATGAAGATGCATCAGCAGATACCACGAAAGGTCGGGAAAAGTCAGGGTAGACCAACAAAGGTGGGGTGGTCAGAACAGTCTTTAACTGGTCAAAAGCCTGCTGCGTTGAGCTGTTCCAGACAAATGGTGTTTCTTTCTTTGTCAAATTTGTTAGAGGTCTCGCAATCTCCGAAAAATTTGGAATAAATTTCCTGTAAAATCCTGCCATTCCTAGAAAAGATCGCACTTGTTTCGCAGTTCTTGGGGGAACTGCATCTCGAACAGCAGCCACCTGGTCTGGATCGGGACGAATACCTTCAGAATTGATTAAATGCCCAAGGTATTTTAATTGTTCTTTTAGGAACTCACATTTCTTAGGTTTTAGCTTAAGGTCGTATTCTCTCAGACGCTGGAAAACCTTTCGCAGCTTCAAGAGATGCTCATTAAGGTTGGGCGATGCAATAATTATGTGTTCAAGGTAAGCGAAAATCGATTCTTCTCCGAGTCCATGAAGCACTAATGATAGGGCTTTCAAGAGCGACGAAAATCCATTCTTTAATCCATGTGGTAATCGAGAAAACTCATATAAGGATTCTCCAGTAGTGAAGGCAGTTTTGTGACGATCACCTGGGTGCACCTCAATTTGCTGGAATCCACTTCTTAAATCAAGAGAAGTAAAATAACGCGCTTGTGCGAGATGATGGAGTACTTCACTGACATTAGGGAGAGAATAATTATCAGAAAGAATTTTAGCATTTAATTTCCGAAAGTCCACACACATCTTATAACTCGAATCAGGCTTTTTGACTAGAACTATTGGCGCTGCATATGGGGAATGGCTTGGTTGTATGATGTTTGATTCCAATAGTTCATTTACCTGCCTTTGAACTTCATCTTTTAACAAATATGGAATTCTATAGGCTGTCTGCCTCACCGGTATGTTATCAGTCAATCTAATCCTATGTTTTAGCACCTTCGAATTTCCTAGCTTAGCTGGGGACTTAGCGAAGATATCTCTATACTCATACAACAGGTCCGAGAGCTTTTGTTTTTGACAGCCTGTTAGATGATCTAACTCAAAATCTTGCAAAGTTACAGGCGCTGTAGTTTTCTCATTAGCTTCCTCACCTGTAAAAACAACTGTATTATCCCTAACACCCTCAAGACTAGCGATATTCATCCCTTTGGGAAGGTGGAGGGTTTCGTTTGTCAGATTGGCAACAAGAACGGACACTCTGCCATCTGGACCTAATCTGTCTATTGAGCATTTAACTGCCAGGTCATCACGACCTAAGTTAGAGTTAGGTTCTGTCAAAACTAACTGTTCGGCAGAAACAGCAAGATGGTTACAAACAGCCGTTACTACTTTTTCTGATGAGGCGGGAATCAAATGTTTGGAAGTTAATTTAGCTACCGACGGTTTTAAATTCAAATACTGGTCTCTTACGCCTTGCTCCTCGCTACCCTCTTCCCTTAAGCAAATGTTCAAAGGGGCAGAGTGTATAATTCCCTTACCCAAGTCTAATGTAAACGAAAATCGCCTTAAAATATTTAATCCTAAGATTACATCGTACTGGTCCTTAAAATTTCCTGAAGCTACCAAAATCTTATCCTGAAAAGTCGCCTGATCTAACTTAAAATTTACTGTAATTTCTGTATGTATTGGAACTACATAACCTGAGACTCCAGTTACAGTTAAATCTGGACGTCTGGGATTCAAGGAGCTATCATGCCTAATTTTTTTAAATAAGTCTGTGCTTAAAAGCGATACACTTGCTCCCGTGTCTACCAAAAACCTGGCTGGGATGCCTTGAATATACCCATTGATTAGTGGCAGTTTGGCGTCATTATTTAATATATACACCCCATGTTGCACATTTCTCTGATAGGCATAAGATTTATCGAATCTATGGAAATTCTGGCGAGGGGAAGCGGTTTTATTGCGTTGGAAGTTCCTTCCGTTTCGCACCATGTTCCTTCTTTGTCATAAATACCTCTCCCCATTTTGCCTATAGTCTACATGGTTTGGTGATCTTCCAAAAATAGATCTGTGCTGAGTTTGACCAAAGGTACATTCATTTCTGGGTGTTCCCCTTCTTTCCCTTGTAAATGAGCTCATATTATCCCTATTTCGATTGTTATTATAAGTTTTATCTGTTAATGTATCTCTATTTCTATTAAAATTACTGCTCTTTCCATTAACATAGGCTGTCCCATTTTTTGGCACTGCAGTGTATTCGCGCGTCGAGCGCCAATCATGCCGAGAAGGAGAAAAATTCGGTGCCGGCCGGCGATTGCTTGAACGGCCGCAGCCAGCAAAATGATTCTGTCCCTGCTCCCTAGCGTCTATGTGATTCGGTAACCCATGCTTCCGGTCATAATTCGGTTCTCCATAGCGTCGGTACTCGTGATTGTTGACCCCATTCGTAGCATATCCTAGCAACGCCCTTCCTGACGGAGAATGGCTTACGGGGAACGCTATGCGGTCGCAGAAAGGGGGGAATGCATAAGTTTCAGTATTAAAATTTTGGCTTGGATGATACCTGTTATTATCTGTGCCTTGTGTTTTTAAATTATTGTGTGTAATATTATTTACAGCTAGTGTATGTAGCAATTGCTGTAGGTCTTTTATCTGGTCCTGTAATGGCTTAATGATTTCTTTAAGATAGTTTTCTTGTTGGTCCCATATTTCTCCATCACTGTTATTCTGACTATACATGGCATTAATTGACCTGTGTTTTGTTTCTGTAATAAGCTCGTTGGTTTCCTCTCGTTTCGCCACTGTAATTGCTTGTGTGAAGGTGAGAGGATTTTGTGAAAGAACCAGCCTCTTGATCTTATTTGAAACGCCCCTGAGAAATTGAGCCAGCATTGCCTGATCTAATATTGATAATGCCTCTGGCGACTCACTTTTCGTGTTAAACGCTAAACGGGCCAAATTTTTAACCCTCGTAGCAAAATTTGCTACGGTCTCATTAGGCAATTGTACAGCATGTGAAAAATTATGTAGACATGTCACACTAGGTTCCGTTTTTTCGAACTGAGCCAAAAATGCATTTTTAAACACACTATAATCTTTTTCTTTACGTAAGTCTACAGAATTTGCGAGGAATTCCGCAGCAAGAGAGCGAACTTTGGACTTACAGACAGCTATTAATTCGCAATTTCCCCAAAGTGCTAATTGTCCTACACTTTCTAGCATTTCAAAAAAATATTGAACAGACGGACCTTCATCTACTTTGCCGGAGAAAACTGGCACTAAACCCAAATAACCAGCAATATTTGCCAAATAAGGTCTGCCCATTTCGGGAGGGGGTTGTGTCTCCTGGGTTCCAAAAGGTGGAACAGAATTTTCTATACCCGAGGTTTGGGGGCTTTGTCCCTCCATTTTGGCTTAATTAGTGTCTGTGTAAAATTAATGTCCCCCAAAATGGTGTGAAGCCTACCTTTCCGTTGAGCTGAAACAGAAATATATCGTTAATAATCAGCAATTCTAAAGCAAAAGGTATTACAACCTGTAGCAACTCGTTTTATTCTTAATTTTTGATAAATTTTCTAGTTTAAAACATTACAAGTTGCTGCCTGTTGTTCAATATGAGTGTTCCTGGAGACGTGTGTGTTATTTGTACTGCTGTAAAAAAATATGCCTATGACTAGTCTCTGTACACACAAAATCAGTGCTGTCCCAATCCTTTCTATTAGAAGTACGTTCCTCAGTCTACAACCATCAGAATCATTTACGGGCATTCATATAAATCGGGTTTTTCATCCCGCAAGGACACACTTGAATCCTGGACACAATTGGCACCAGTGTTGCGCAGGTCTTTTCTCCGTTCTAGTATAAACTTGCTAGGGTTCCAACAATTCTCAGTTATGGTGTGATGTGTCAGTTAGGAATAAATGTTCTTTGCAAGAGTTACACTAATATTTGCATCCGGAGAAACCTGGCTTTCATGTAATCGTCTAGCAGTTAGTTAGGACAAATCCCGTGTTCTGAAAACTAACCCAGATGGACGTTGAGCTAGTCTGCAACATCAAAGATTGCGTTGTGTGATTTTCACCTTTGACTCCTTTCTATTTGATTAGAATCAAAAGCGCCGCCTTAACAGTTCTTTATCAGTAATCCATTCAAGAAATCATGTGTCATCAGAGAGTAATCAATAGGCAAAAATTAGCAAACAAAACATGGTTTATTAAACATACTAAATTGTTACAAAATACAGTTAGACAAAACTGTGTATAAGGCTTTAGTAAAATAGCCTTGAGCTTTTATACCTTTACATATTTAGGTAACCAACGGATTAATTAATAATGGTATGGGTTTGCAAATTGTTATGTTCTTCATGAACAATCGACAGCCAAAGTGCGTTCATACATCGCGTAGCTGACGAATATTACACCACATTGGTGGAACATGTAAGATTGTAGGCCATGATTAATATTCAGTCTTACTATTTAATTATAATATTCAGTTTTAATGTTAATTAGGATTATTCAGTTTTAATATTTAATTATAATTAATTCTAATTAAATAACGTCCGGTATTCATGTACAAGTTACAGTATCTATTAAATATGAAATGCTAAGTAAAATAACAAAACTCTCATCAAAGTATGAGTGTGCGTGAGGATCGATGTCTTTAAGCGCATAAAAAAATATATAAAAGGGGGGGATGGAAGTATGTTCGACTTAGCGCAATTAAGTTCCGTTTATAATTAAATAACGAGGGTTAACTTACCCGAATAATTCAGCATCGCCTCAGGAACTGTAGTTACCGGACAGTAGTTCATCTCGATTCCTTCCTATATCTCATTAACGAGTTTTTAGCCTTCTTCTTCTTCCGACTTTTCGTTTCCCCTTCTTAAGAATATTTTCTTCACATTCTAAAAAAGATTATCATTGCGACGGCTCTCTATCTTAACAAAATCCTAACTCAAACTCCGCTAACTGCCCTTACAAGTCACAGCTCTTTCACTGACCAACTCTCACTGTCCAAGGCTCGGCTCCAACTACCTCGAACTCCGACTTCAACTATTCCCACACCCTAACTGTTAACCGAACTGCCTTCCCCCCTATTTCCCTTCTAGTTAGTTTCGTCAAGCGGAAAAACATCTGGGGAACTGTATTTTTACAGCTTTCAGACTCAACCGAAAATCCGATTTATGAAAGTCGTTGAAAGAATTACATGTTTGTATGAGGTTCGCACAAAAGCCAAAAACGGACATAAAATTGTCTACTCCGACACAAGAAACTATGAAATAATAAACACTCTGCTGATGCCTGAATCAAACACAATACTAGTAGTGTTCTCCGAAAATCTAACTCCCCTGTTTTTCGTCAACAATACGCTTGCCCGCTCCGAACGAGTAAATAACGTACGGCAGGCGTCAGACGGTGGTTTTGGAATTTCGTGGGTGCGGCTCTGCTCCCATGCGAAAGCGAAAGTAATTCTGCCTTCTCCGGCGAGGTAAATATCGTATGACAGATACAGTGCAGCAAAAAGTATGAGGCCCTTGTGCTCTCTAAGAATGTACCAATACGGTTAAAAATAAATGCATTTTTAACATTAGACTGGTTGCAGAAAGGCGTCAAGATGAATGGAGAGTACCTAAACCATTTACGATTTGCAGGTGGCATTGTGGCCATAAGCCACGATCCCAAAGAATTAGAAGAAAATCTTAATCAGTTATGCACAGTTAGTAAGGATTTTGGACTAAAGATGAATATGGCTGAAACAAAAGTATTGATGAACAAGTATGCCACAGAAAGGGATATAATGATTGAAGGAGCAGCAATTGAAAAGGTGGAGTCATATACTTATCTGGGACAAGTCATCAGCTGTAACAATGATAAATGACTGGAAGTCAAGAGAAGAATAAATTTTGGACGGATGGCATTCAGGAAATAATCACATATCGAGGAGCAATATCCCAATTTGTCTGAAACGTAAAATAATGAACCAATGTATACTCCTCACCATGACTTATGGAAGTCAAACTTGGGAATTCACCAATAGAATGGAAGAGAAGCTGAGAACGACACAGCGAAGAATGGGACGAATTATGTTGGGAATCAGACTGTTATATAAATGGGAAATGATGATTAAATGTTAACCAGTAAAATAATCTCGAAAACTACAGTATCTATTTGTAATCAGCTTATGCTGCACCAGCAAAAAAAAAAAAAAAAAATTTTATGGGTTAGGCAGCAAACTCAAGTAAAGGACATTCTTATCAAAACTAAAATGGTCTTGGGCAGGACACATAGCTCGAAGACATGATGACAGATGGAATAAGAAAATAACAGAATGGTACACAAGAGGAGCTAGAAGAAAACCTGGAAGACAATGACGGAGATTGACAGACGAGATTCATGAGTTTGTGGGTAGTAAACGGATTGCCATTGCACAAAACAGAAGGAACTGTAAAGTTGCCGGAGAGGTCTTCATCCTGCAGTGGATTGAAAATGGCTGATGATGATGATTCAGGAGACTATAATGTCAAAACACTAGGGTCACCTGTTAAGAGTTGGTGCTGTGAAAATCGGTGGGTGTGTCACTTAGGGTATGGGGAAGCGATTTGTAGAAAAAAAAATATAGTTCAAATTTCCGCCAAGGGAAAAAAACGACGCTGCACTTATGTAAAAGTTGTCATTTACTTCAAGACATGCTGCTTACACAAATGACATTCTGTTAGATAAAAGCAGAAAGGCCAAAGCCACTTTCAGCACAGTACCGTATACTAGTTACCGTACACGCAGGGACGCTGGAACCCTATGTGCCACTAGTAAGCGAAATCAAAATTTCCACCCGAAAATATTTGGATTAAAAAATAAAAAAATGCGTAAATAATTATTATTAATTTATTGGAAAAGAAAAGAATTACAACATATCTCAAATGTAATGTAATGAAGCAACAAATAAAAATAACAAAATCATGAAATTCTAAATCAAAGTTAATCATACCCACAATAATAAAATAAAAGGAAAATTATAATGCTAAAAAATTATACAAATTTGTTTCCTTACTTTAAGATGTGCGAAGTTGTTAATTAATTAATTTATGTTCATTTGTTCCAAAAGATCATTTTCTATTGAAATTATTGCCAAATTAGAGATTCGTTGTGCAGACATCGTCGATCGTTAATAATTTTTGATTAATTTTAATTTTGAAAAACTCCGTTCACCTGAGGCAACTGAAACTGATAAACTTAGAAAATTCTTAATGCATCTGCTACATTTGGAAAAGTATTAGTAAAATCGCTTTTAAAAATACGTATATTGTAAAACTTCAAATGAAGTAATATTGTCTGTAATATAAATTTGAAGTACTAAGTTCTTCAGAATATGCTAAAGAACTAACATCGGACTCATTATATCAATGTCACATAACTTAATATGTAAACCATTGCAATGATTTAATAATAATAATATTATTATTATTATAATTAGCTGTATGATGTAAGGGAAAGAAAAATCTGAGTTACCCTTGAGAGAGAGAGAGAGAGAGAGAGAACAAGAGTCAGAAGTAGAAGGGAATCACCAAGAAAGAGAAGAATGACGATATCCAGCTCACGACCCTGGGTGTGCCAAGTCCATACTAACCAGATGTGAGCCCCCTGGGGATAATAGATCGTCATCTGATCATTTTTTTAAATTCAGAAATGTTATAAAACATTTCTACATGTTCTTTCATATTTGTAAACCTATCAGTTAATGAGAAAATTATTGTGTCCATAATTTGAAAGAAAAATTAATTTGAAAATGTATAGCTGATCCTGAATAGCTTAATTTCTACTTTCATAATCGAAATGACATTTTTTCAATCCCCTCCTTAAGGCCGCTACTGTACAAGATGCACTACGTGAATCTTGTACGGTTCCCGTACCATACAAGATTCACGTAGTGCAAGAACAAAAGTCTTGTGAGCAGCAGCAACAACGAATAGAATTTGCTCTACGATTTCTGGCTTGTGTGGAATTTGATGATACATGGGCTCAAATGATCTTGTGGTCTAACAAGGCACATTTCACTATTCATGGGGCTGTAAATGCACAAAACTGCCGAATATGGTGAACTTCTCATCCATCAGCTGTGCATGAAAGACCACTACAAAATCCATATGTTACAGTATAGTGTGGATTCACAGCAGAGTTTATAATTGGATCATTTTTCTTACAGAGCCACCTCATGGCTCTGTAAGGTGCATGGTACTGCACTGTTTTAAGAGGTCACATTATTCCCACTCTGTGAGAAAGGCAAAGCTTGGAGACTGTAGTGTTCATGCAAGATGGTGCCCCTCCCCACATTGTGACAAGTGAAGGAACTGCTCCATTCAACATTCAGAAATGATCGAATCATTTCTAGAGACTTTCTGCAGTTCTGGCCAGCCTAATCAGCAGATCTCAATCCCTGTGATTTCTGGCTATAGGGATGCCTGAAAGACAGTTTACCAAGGCAGCACACAGATGCTTATTGATTTGAAAGCAAGCATTAAACAGCATGTTGCCAACATCCTCAATGAAATGCTATGTGAAACTGTGTCGCACGCAGTTCTCTGTTTTCAGAATATCTCAAGTGAAGGAAACCACATAGAACAATATCTGTAGATTTCTAAGATCTGATATTAAAATCTAATCCTAAATTAAGTATTCCATCTCATGTTTACAGTGCCAATTATTATTATTATTAGCTATATGGTGCAAGGAGGAAGCCTGAAGCATAGGCTGCACCAGCCAAAAAAAAATTTCCGAGGAGAGAGAGAGAGAAAGGTAGAAGGGAATCACCAAGAAAGAGAAGAATGATGATATCCAGCTCAGGACCCTGGGTATGCCAAGCCCAAGTCATCAGATGTAAGCCCCCTCCCCTGGAAGCAATTTCTTTTACAAATTGCTCCCCCACATCCTAAATGACATACCCACCAATTTTCACGGTGCTATCTCTAACCCTTTTGACACTAGGGTCTCCCAAATAGGGAAACTTATTTTATAACCACCCGGTATATATACAGGCAACCCCCGTATAACTTGGTACTTCTAAAACACGGTTTTGCTCTAACACAATTGATAAATTGTGGCAATCCTTGCACAATACGGTACTTATATAACACAGTTTCGTTATAACACAGTTAGAGAATTTCGGCAAACCTTGCATAACGGTATTTTTGAGTTTTTCTGTGGGGAAAACCCTACCATTATGTTGGATGTAATTTTTCAACATTTCCACTCTTTTTGAATCCCCGCTGTTGACTCACTAGTCAAAAAAAATTATTGAGAAATCCCTGTATTTTATTTTGTTGAGAAATCTCCGTGTTATGTTCTGTGCTGTTGAACTTGTGGAAAAATATAGATTTTAAAGTTTTATTACTATTGGATAAGACACCAGGCCATCCCAATGTTGAAGTTATACCACCACAGTTCTACTAGGTTAATACAGCTTCTTTCATTCAGCCATTAGATCAAGGCATTATATCCACCTTTAAAACTAATTACATCAGAAAATCGTTACAATGGATTTTGGAAAAAATTGATTTCGAATCTATGGAAGTAATGGAGACATGCAAACATTTCTCAATTGTGGACTGTATCAGAATAATAGCTTTATCGATGAAAGGAGTAAAACTGTCAACATTAATTGCATGTGGAAAAATGTATGGCCAGAGTCAGTTCATTCAGGAAATATGGTTGAACCGACAGAAAAGGGAATTTGTGTGATAGTAGAACTTGCTACGTTGGAAGGAAGGGAAGGTTTTGATGATATGACTACTGAAGCCCTCGTGGGTAGCATAGTTGATAGAATCACCTTCCTCCCCACACTGGGTGGAAAAGACTTGAGTCCGAATCCCCTTGGAGGAATTTCTATGGGTCTCTTTCACAACGTGGCTGAGTTAGTTGGGTTCATGTGAGGATAGTATGGTTTTTTCCTCCTGGAAACTTAGGTTTTCCGTCCAGCAAAACAGAAAATCGACCTCAGGGCACACGCAATTTATAGACAATATACACAGAGAAATATGGCCTTAGTCCCCGATGCTCCTAAAAAATAAAATTAAAATCAAAAAAAGATATGATTATTGAAGACATTCAAGAATCACTGGCAGAAAAAGAGGCTGGCCAAGCGGATTTGGTGGAAATGGCATCAGTGGCAAAACAAAATCAATTCAGAGGATGTTCAAATTTTACACTAAAAAGCATACGGGAAGGCATAAAGTTAGCCGAGCAATTAGAATCTTATTTTTTGAATGCAGAATCTTGAATGAAAGGAGCTCAAATTTCAAAAGGGAGCTTCAAAAATGCTTAGTTCCATACAATGAAATTCACAAAGATTTATCAAGCAAAAGCAAACAAAACCAGATTTTTTTTTAAAGAGAGCAGAAGATACACGAAATTTAGAATCGTTTATTTTTGTTAACGAAATAGTGTATTTTTGTTAGCTTTTGGAACGTAACCCCCCTTTTTGTACTTTTTTTAGTTCCGTATAACACGGTTTCACACAACATGACATTTAATAGGAGCCTAACTACTGTGTTATATGAGGGTTACCTGTGTGTGTGTGTGTGTGTGTGTGTGTGTGTGTGTGTGTGTGTGTGTGTATATATATATATATATATAGTAAAATAGATTAGATAAGTGTATGGGTAGGAGTGCTGATATATGCACATATATAGTGGACCACAAATTTTTTTGATTTTTGAAGGTATCCGTAGATCTTGGTAGTTTGGGAACCACTGTCCTAAGGCATCCCAACTTTGCCTAATCTACCGAGTGAGCTCTAATCACAAAATCCTGATCTAAGTATGAGACTGATTATGTCCTCAGTCTCATACTTAGATCAGGTACAATAATGCATTACAAACAATTTTCTCCACATATTTTGTTCGTATTTGGTAGTCTAGTTTCTATGTTTACTTTTTGATTTCTCTGATTCATCTCATTTACAATAAGCATTTCCTGTATACAATATATTAAACAAATAAACTGAAGTTTTTCTTGATTTCTTTTTGAATGATAATAGGTGACAGTGATGACGAGACTACTGCAGATATTAAGTTACTGAAGAGGGCGATTCAAAGGTATTTAAGAGAATCTCTGTTTATTGCTGTAATATATTGGAGAAAGAGATTGCATTGGCTGTAAACTGCTATTTATGAAAGCACTATGCTTTACCTAAATAATAATTGATTCTTTACTCAGCCACACAAATACTGAATGATAAATATTTCACATTTGAAATTGGAAGTGTTCATCGGTGTGAGGAAGAATATTATAACAGTAGAAAATAATAGGACTCATTGCCTAAATTTAGGGCTTGTATACTGTTGATTAGGACTATTGTATCATTACATTACATTACTTCATCTATAATCACGTGTCTGTCCAAGACAGGGGCTACAGATTCCCTTATGATAATGGGTTTTATTTTTTTGGTTAGGTGGTGATTAAAAATCAATGTTTCTGCAAAACACTGCTTTATACCCCCACTTCAGAAAATCTTGTAACTGCCACTGCTGTATGGATATGAAGCCAAAATACAGTCAGTATACAAGTACAATATGCAGCATATATCTCACTGTGCATAAGCTTGATTTATTTCGCCGATAAGTTTTTTTGAAATCAGTCAATTATTTTTCAAAGGTGGGCCCTATGATTATTCTAAATCATGTTCTTCCATATTCTGGTTTTGCATTATTGTAGGCAGATAATTTTCCTATGCTGTTGTTCCTATTAAATATGAAGGCTGGATTTGCCCATGCTGTTACACAGAAACAAAACTGTGCAAGCTGGATTTACCCTTGTCACTTCCTTGTGTATAGTAGTAGTAAGGGCAAATTATGTAAGAAAGCAAGCTTATATAGTATCAGCCAAAAAAAAAAACAGTTCACCCATCTGTACCCTCCAAGAATTTGTCTACTGCCCTTGAATTTATTAAACCCATCCACTTCCACAGCAACTGATGGAAGCCTGTTCCGACAATCAAACACCCACTGACTAAAGGCAAACTTCTGCACATTTATCCTGCAACCACCTTTCTTCAACTTGAATTTATGCCTCCTCATGTGCGTAGTCTCAACAAACGGAAGAATACCATTAACGTTCAGCTTACTTAACCCATACAAGGCTTTAAACATCTCAACCAGATCTCCCCGCAGGTGTCTGGTCTCGAAATTCTGAAATTTGCAGAACTGAAGCCTTTCTAGGTAAGAGCACCCTTTTGTCCCCTTCACCTATCTGGCAGCCCTCCTCTGCACCCATTCCAGCAGATCTACATCCTTTCTAAAATGAGGCCTCAAGACCTATATACAATACTCAAGATGCAGTCTAACCATGGATAGACTGCATATTAATGATATGCAGAAAAAGTTTCTGCATATCATTGATAAAACCCCATCAATTTGTTCTGGCAGCTTGTTTGCACTGCTCAGGGAATTCAATATCTGGCTGCACAATAACCCCCAGGTCCCTTTCATTTTCCACTATACTTCCTGCAGATCCTGCAGGTGCCTGGTCTCAAAATGCTGCAATTTGCAGAACTGAAGCCTTTCTAGGTAGGAGCACCCATTTGTTCCCTTCACCAATCTGGTTGCCATTCTGTGCATAAATTGCATCAAATCTACATTATTCCTAAAATGAGGCCTCCAGACCTGTATACAGTATTCAGTATGCTGCCTAACCATGGACTTATACAAAGGAATAATCGCCTTCTAATCCCTGCTAGCAAAATTTCTGTATATCATTGACAAAACCCTATGAATGGTCTTGGCAGCATGTCTGCACTGCTGAGAAAACTTCATATCAGATGGCACAATTATCCCCAGGTCTTTTTCATTCTCCACTATCCTGAGTGTAGTACCACACTTTTGATAAGTTGCTCTGGAGTTACTGCTACCCATGTGCTTGTATCTCTGGAGTTACTGCTATCCACGTGCCAGTATCTTGCATTTGTGAATGTTAAATTTTGATTGCCATTTCTCAGCCCATCGATCCAATTTTCTAGATCTTGTTGCAGTAGCTCACCTAGATGACTGTCATTAATCATCCTGCCAACCTTTGTATCATCTGCAAACTTAGACATTAAGCTTGATCACTATCATACCCAGGGTCCTGAGCTGGATATCATCAATCTTATCTTCCTTGGTGATTCCCTTTTATCTCTCTCTCTCTCCCTCTCTCTCTTGGGGTAGTTCAGAAAAATTTTTTTGGCTGGTGCAACATAAGCCTCAGACTTCCTTGCACCATATGGCTAATAATAATCATTGATAAATATTCAAAACAACAATGGACCCAGCACTGAACCCTAAGGGAACTACACTAATAACATTAGTCCACGAAGAGCAGTGCTCACTGACATAGTGCTTCAGTTTGTACAGCAGTATTTTATGTGCAGCAGTATCAAAAGCTTTCCTGAAATCCAACTATATGATGTCAAAAATATTTTTTGCATCCGATGCCTTGGTCACTGCAACATACTAACCTATCAGATTGGTTAAGCAAGACTGCTTCTTGACAAATCCATACTGTAATTGCATTATAATTACACGCCTGTCCAAATGGTCCTGCATTACTTCTTTAACCAGTGATTCCATTATATTTCCTGGAACAAACATTAAGCTAACAGGTCTATAATTATTTATGTTGCCTTTTGATCCTCCTTTATGAATTGAGAATATATTCACACTTCTCCAGTCCATAGCCACCTCCTCTGAATCAAAGGATGCTCTCATAATTATGGCTGTGAGTCGCTTACCTCCTTTGCTCCTCCCTTAATATAATTGGATAGTTTCCATCTGCCCCAGGGGCCTTTTTTATGTTAATTCTCAATAATTCCTCCTCCACTTTTCTTTCAGTTATCACAAAGTCATTTAGCTCCTTGTTAGAATTTGGTAAACTTCTGGCATCCCCTTAAAGAATTCCTCATATGTGAAAGTAGATGCAAAATATCTATTCAATTTGTCTGCAATCTGAGCATTGTCATCAACAGTTAGCCCATAGATATTAATTAGTCCAATGTGATTCAACCCCTTCCTTCTCCTGTTAATATAAGCATAGAAGTTTTTGCTGTTTTTCTTTGCATTCTTTGCCAGAGACTTAATAATCTGCCTAAGCTTGCTTAAATTCCTTTGTGAGTCAATTTCAGACTAATTTTTGTCTACCATAGATTTCTGTATCGCCTGATAATTTATATACATCCCATGCACTTTTCTTCTCTGTCATATGTCTCAATATTTCATCTGACATCCATTTTGGTCTTTCTTGCATCAGCAACTAAGGCCATATTGCTTCGTTTATTGTCTGTATATTGTGTATTCTGAGGTCGATTTTATATTTTCTCAACGAAAAACCAGTTTCCGGAATAAATAAGGTTATAGAACTTAATAGCTATATGATTACCCCAGCACACACACTCAATCTCTTTTTCCCTCTCTCATGCAGCATTAATATCCATTAGTAGGAACTAGTCCTTACTTCTTATGAAAACTGATGGGGTTCGAGAATATAGTCTCTATATCTAACAGCAGCCATAGTTCCATTTTTATGATATGTAGTTGGGAATGTTTTGACATGTATTGGCTTGTACTGGACATGCTTTACCAGATTATCTCCTTCATTCCTTTTCTCTTATGTTTGCAATTTGGTTTCAGGTCATTCTTTCGAGAGAGAGAGAGAGAGAGAGAGAGAGAGAGAGAGAGAGAGAGAGAGAGATCTGATATTCTGGGCAGGCTCAATGTCCAGTGCACATACACATCTTCAAAAAATAAAAGAGAATAATTATGAATTTTTGGAGGTGCAGGTGTCTTTCACTTTGTTGTCATGGATGATTCTTCCTCATAGCTGGTGGAAAAGCTTCTTCAGAATGAGGATATATCTTGAATCCAGTGGCCATGGAGGTATATTCAGCATATATGATTAAGACTAAGACTTCTGCATTCTGGATAAAATGTATCAAAAACTTGGCCAGAAAGTTGCTTTTCATGAAATACTGAAATATTAATTTACTATCATAGGTGATTTTATTATGTGATAAGGCCTGCTAGTCAGTGTTGCAATGTTTGTGTTGCATGACCATAAGGAATCCAAGTTCAGTTACTGTTGCTGAACATGTAAATACTGAATCGAACTAAATGTATTTGCCAACAGTAGATATACAATGACATAAATGAAAATAATTAGTATTAGCTATATGGTGAAATGAAGACATAGGCTCTTGCTGCACCAACCAAGAAAAATTAATTAATTAATTAATTTAAACAATGATATAAAATAAACTTCAGCCTGGACTGCACTTGTTAACAGGAGAGATTGCTTCTACAGGGATGGAATACACTTAAATAGAAAGGGTGCAAGAATATTTGCTGACGCTATCGAGGCAGTGTTAGGTGGGTCGGAAAACTGCTAGCTTGGGTGGAGACAAAGACCAATAGATTGACAGTAGCCACTGGCAGAGGTGAAAGAGATTCTTGCACTGCTTCTATTAGAATGAGCAGAAGCCTGAAAAACAAGATGCATGGTATTTCAGAGACTGCTGTGAGCCATTGCGGTACAAGTAAACACATGGGTTGTGTTAGGGTAGCTAAGAATAGAAACAGGTGCAGGTATACTTGCGTGTACACCAATGCTAGGAGTTTAGTAAATAAATTTGATGAATTTGAGATATTGCTCAAAACATCAAAGGCAGATATTGTTGGGATATCAGAGACGTGGTGTCACACAGATATAAGGGATGCAGAACTGCAATTTGGGGAGTACAACGTCTACAGAAAGGATAGACAGGATAGGAAGGGGGGAGGGGTTATGCTATTAGTTAAGAAACACATAAAAACCAAGGAAGTGAAGCCAGTCGACATCGCCGGACAGTGCAGTGTTGAGTCAGTTTGGTGTGACATAAGCATTGGGAGATCAAAATTGAGAGTAGGAGTGTGCTATAGGCCTAATGACTCTGATGAGTATAATAAGGAACTGTACAGGGAAATAGAGTGGGCCAGTAAATCAGAGAGTCTTATAATGGGAGATTTTAATTTCCCAGATATTGACTGGAATTTGGGGGCTGGTTACTCACACACTAGCAGGGCTTTTGTGGATTTATTGGATGATTGTTTTCTACATCAGCATGTTCGGGAGGCAACTAGAGGGAGTAATACTCTTGATTTGATTATCAGCAGTGATTCTTCATGCATTAAGAATCTGCAGATAAATGAACCACTAGGTGGCAGTGATCACAGTGTGCTGAAGTGGGATTTACTCAAAGAGGTAACTACCATTAGGGGTAAAGGGAAGGGTTATTGCTTCCGTAAAGGCGACTACGATGGACTGAGACAGTATTTAAATTCTATACAGTGGGACCAACTGATGATGTTACCAACAGCAAATTCAAAATGGGAAGCATTCAAAGAACTTATCTTGGAAGCTACTAGGCTTTACATACCAACTAAGAAATATTGTTCAAGGTTTAGGCCAAAATGGATGTCAGATGAACTAATGAGGCATATGGCAGAGAAGAAAAATGCATGGGATACTTACAAATTAACACATGACACAGAAGCCTATGATAGATACAAGTTGATATGCAACCAAGTTACAAAGGAGGTTAGGCAGGCGAAGGCAGATTACGAGAAATCCTTGGCAAGGGATGCAAAGAAAAACAGCAAAGAGTTCTTTACTTATGTAAACTCTAGAAGGAAGGGGATGAATCAGATTGGTCCACTTGATATTGATGGGTCAACTGTTGATGATCCTGCTTAGGTAGCTAACAAACTAAATGAATATTTTGCATCGACATTCACACATGAGGAGTTATTCAGCAAGGGGAATGCCAGAGATGTATTCAACTCTAGCAGTAAGCTACAGAATCTTGAAATAACTGGGAGTAAAGTGGAGGAGAAACTGTTGAAGATAAAGACAAGAAAGGCACCTGGGGTGGATGGGATCTATCCAGTTATATTAAAGGAGGCAGCAAAGGAAGTAAGCAAACCCTTAGCCATAATTATGAGAGCTTCCTTGGACTCAGGGGAGGTACCCATAGACTGGAAATGTGAAAATGTGACCCCAATTCACAAAGGAGGATCAAAGGCTGACACAAGTAATTATAGACCTGTGAGCTTAACTTCTGTTCCAGGAAAATTAATGGAGGCACTGGTTAAAGAAGCACTGCAGGATCATTTAGACAAGACTTCAGTTATAGCTCAGACACAGCATGGTTTTGTTAAGGGGAAGTCTTGCCTGACCAACTTGATTGGATACTATGATGCAGTCACAAAAGAACTGGATGCAGGGAATAACTTTGATATTATATACTTGGATCTTAGAAAGGCTTTTGATACTGTTGCACATGGAAGACTGCTACACAAATTGGAGCAGTGTGACATTGGAGGCAAATTGCTGCTATGGATAAAGGAGTGGTTAAGTGGGAGAAGACAGAGAGTGGTAATCAATGGACACTGCTCATCGTGGACTAATGTTATTAGTGGAGTCCCTCAGGGCTCAGTGTTGGGTCCATTATTGTTTTCTGTATTTATAAATGATATTGATGATGGTATATCAAGCTTAATGTCCAAGTTTGCAGATGATACAAAGGTTGGCAGGGTTGTCAAGGACACTACTGACACTATGCTGCTGCAACAGGATCTGGAAAGGTTGAGCAGATGGGCTGAGAGGTGGCAAATGAAGTTTAACATTGACAAATGTAAAGTACTACACATGGGAAACAGCAACCCCAGAGCAACGTATCAACTCTGTGGTACTACACTGACAGTGGTAGAGAATGAAAGGGACTTGGGGGTGGTTGTGCAGGCAGATATGAAGCTCTGAGCAGTGCAGATGGGCTGCAAGAGTAGCTCATGGAGTATTGTCAATGATATACAGGAATTTTTCCAGCAGGGATAAGGAGGTGATTATTCCATTGTATAAGGCAATGGTCAGGCCACACCTAGAGTACTGTATACAGGTCTGGAGGCCACATTTCAAGAAGGATGTAGAGCTGCTGGAACGAGTACAGAGAAGGGCAACAAGATTAGTGAATGGAACAAAGGGGTGCTCTGACGAAGAAAGGCTTAAGTTTTGCAAATTACAGTGTCTGGAGACTAGGCACCAGCGAGGTGATCTGATAGAGGTGTATAAAGCCTTGAATGGTTTAAGCATGCTCAATGCTGATGGGATTCTTCCTCTAGCTCAGAAAAATCACCTGAGAGGGCATAAATTCAAATTGAGGAAAGACAGATGTAGGATAGACGTGCGGAAATTTGCCTTTAGCCAGCGGGTGGTTGGTTGGTGGAACAGACTTCCATCCCTTGTGGTGGAGGTTGATAGCCTAAATAAGTTTAAGGCTCAGCTGGACAGGTATTTTGAACGAACAGAGGGGTGAAGTGGAAGTGGGTTTTTTTTTTTTGGCTGATGCTGCATAAGCTTGCTTTCTTGCATCAAATGCCTCTACTAATGCTAATGCTAATGCTAAATGCTAACTACCTGTTTGACTACATTCTCATATAGGTGTCTATCAATCTGATTGTACTGAAGGCTGACAGCTTGGGGAATTTCCCCAACTGTCAGATTCAATCACCAATAGAGGTAACTTATTCCTGTAATTAACAACTTGTTGGTTAAAATAAAACTTCTTGCAAGCCAGTCTAAATCTCTTCTCTTATAATTTAAGTTTATGGCCTAGAATATTTAGTTAATAATAGTAAAAACTTCATCCTCATTCCTACTACTTTCATCTCTGAGAGCCTTATGCAAGTATTGTTTCCAAGCATTCTTATTGTGACAAGTTCTTGTGACCAAAGTGAACTTTTGTGACAGTGATATTGCAAAGAGAATTGTCACTGAAAAAGTGGTAAGAAAATACCACAAAATGTTTAATTTTATTATGTACTATGCATATATTAAGTGCAATAGCATCATTAATACACATAAGTGTATTAATGATGCACTTATGTGTTAACTGAATTAACAGTATATTTATAAGGCAGCAGTGTTTTAAGTTTTATCTCATATTGTGAATACCTTCACAATGAGTTGTCATGATATTGCACTACTTCGAATAAGTTAAGCTTCACCTGGGAAGAAGACTAATGTTACTTATTCTCAGATGGATACCACCACCCATGAGAATAAGTAACAGTCTTCTCCCCAGGTGAAGTGTTACTTATTCGAAGTAGTGCAATATAATGGCAACTCGTTGTGAAGGTATTCACAATATGAGATATAACTTAAAATGATGTTGCTTTATAAATATTCTGTTAATTCAGAAATGGCTGTGTATTAATGATGCTATTGCACTTAATATATACATAGTCTAAAACTTGCTCTCAGCTTGAGGTTTAGCCCTAAACGCATCTTATTCCATTATGTACATATTTCCAATTCAAAATTAAACATAATTATACAATTATGTTTGATTGCTTTATTATCTTTAAACAAAACAGTTCACTATGCCACTCAAGGAATAACTGACGTATTTTAACCATTACTTTCATTGTATTTGGATTTGTACTAATTTTCTAACAGTAAAATGTAAATTATATGTACATTCTCCGTAAACATAACAAAAGATTATAGGGCATCAGTTGTGTGAAGCAATTTTTGACCTATCCTGTATATATTTTCTACGATATATAGAAACAATTTTCTACAAAAAAAGTGCTTTGAGAAAATGGCACATTGTCATCTTGCCCTCCACAATTCAAATATACTGTGCATGTCATTGACTTAATTTTGTGCCTTGTTCATATAAGTAACAGTTATCAATTTTTCTTTCAGAGCTGAAGATAATGGTGGTATTGGTGATTGGATCAAAAATGTGGTAATAAATTTTATACGGGAACAGATAAATAAAATCAAGGAAAAGCTCGATAACGGCCTCGGCATTAGCCATGATCTCATAGAACAGGTACTAATTTGCAGTTCCATTTTCTTTCTTTCTAGAATTGTAAACAAAGTGAGGCTGTTGATTTCAGCAAATGTAACTCTCAAATTATAAATGTTCTGCATTACTTAATATATATGAAACATTTTCAAAGACAGTAAAGTATTTCTTTATTTTTAGTTGAAGCCAATTATACAAAAACTGAAAGATTTGCATATTGACTTGAAAGGAAAACTTATAGATATATTGAAAGGAGCAAAGGATATTGTGCGAGATAAACTGAAAGAGATTCTTAAACAACTTGGAATTGGTAAGTGCTTGAATTGTAATGAAA
Organism: Mastigoproctus giganteus; assembly: GCF_048544385.1. Lineage (NCBI taxonomy): Eukaryota > Metazoa > Arthropoda > Arachnida > Uropygi > Thelyphonidae > Mastigoproctus > Mastigoproctus giganteus. The sequence goes on along the minus strand of NC_143582.1, from coordinate 40,592,315 downwards.
TTTAATTTTTGTTATATAACTGCAGCATTGATACAGGAGAGGCAGCATAGAAAAATGGCAGAAATATTTATGGCTGCAGATATAAATATCTTGATATATAGCACAAACACATATTACATGAGTAATATGTTTTTTAAACACAGGATGAGTTCTGTTCATATGACAATAAAGAGCACAGCAAACAGACTAGAATACACATTTAATCCCACATATTCATTGACATTACTCTTATAATGTCAGTGCATATGTGGGATTAAATGTAAATGCCAAGAAATTAAAGTTGGATGGAAACCAATTGATTATTGGAATTTAATAGATCAGACATATGAGTATTTCTCATAAAACAAAACTTTTCTTTTAAAAACTACTACACTCTAAACTACTATATCAATGCATCATTTATTCATACTCAGTTTTTTTTTTTTTTTTTCAAAAGAGTAATTTGAAGATCCACAGATTATTATTATCAAACTGCTCCTCATGAGGTCTTCATTTATTTGTACTCACTGACTTCAGAAAGAAAATGGGGGCAGCATTATTTTCTAGGTTACTTCACAGCTTTTTATTAGCCTGTTAAATGGACATGTAAATAATGAAATAATGGTACATGCAAATTACTAAAGATTTTTATCAATATTTGTTTGTCTGCTATTACAAGAAATGTAATAAGATATTATTTTTGTTAGTAGTACTGCTATATGATGAAGTCTATATGAACATATATGCCAATACTAGTTGTGTGTTTTTTGGTTTTTAGGAGCATTAGCAACTAAGGCCATATTGCTCCGGGATATGTAGTGGTCATTCCCTGACCTTTCCACATCCTCCATATTTGGTGGTGATGGGCTCGAACCCTGGTCTAATCAAGAAGCGTGTGCTATGCACTGCTGCTCCTTCCCACCTGGCTACGGAGTCGCTCCAATACTAGTCTATATGACTATATGCCAATACTAATCATATAGTATTGCTATATGATGAAGGCTTATACAGCATTAGCCAAGAAAAAAAAAAAAAAAAGATGCCAGTACTTTTATTTTCATCCATCCATCTCCTGTAACAGTTTATTCAGTTTTTCCTTGAATTGATTCAAACTGACCACTTCCACAACAACAGATGGAAGTTTGTTCCAACAATCAAATACCCACTGGCTGAAGGTAAACTTCTGCACATCTATCCTGCCACCATCCTTCCTCAATTAGAATTTAGGCCCCCCCCCATATGTGTTTTCTGAGCAAAAGGAAAGGATTCCATTACCCTGGGCTTACTCAATACATTCAAGGTCTTGAGCACCTCAATCAGATCTCCTCACAGGTGTCTAGTCTCCAGACACTGTATTTTTCAAAACTGAAGCCCAGTAATAGCACCCTTTTGCACCCATTTCAACAGGTTAACATCTTCCAAAAATGAGGCTTCCAAACCTGTATGCAATTCTCAAGGTATGACCTAACCTTTGCTGAAAAATTACAGAATACCAATCAAAAAGCCCCATTCCTGTCTGCACTGCTCAGAGAACATCATATCTGACTGCACAATTACCCCCAGGTCTTTTTTGTAACCTGGGGGTAATTGGGCAATATTAATTTTCAATTGCCACTTCTGAGCCAATCTGCCTAATTTGTTTAGATCAATTTGTATTGGCATACCATGATTACTGTGATTAACTGTCCTACCAACCTTCTTATCATCTGCAAACTTTAAGACTGATATACCTTCATTAATATCATTTATAAATATAGAAAACAACAATGGGCCCAGCACTGAACCTTGGGGGTGACTCTCTTAATAACAGTATTTCAAGAAGAGCAGTGCCCATTGATAACCACTCTCCCACTCAACCATCCTTTATCCACAGCAGCAACCTGACCTTAATGCCACTCCAATTTACATAGCACCCTTTTATGTGGAACAATATCAAAACCTTTTATGCAATCTAAGTATATGATGTCAAAATAATTTTTTGCATCCATTTCCTTTGTTATGGTGTCATAGTATCCAATCAAATTGGTCAGACAGGGTTATCCATTAACAAATCTATGCTGTGATTGTGATATAACTGTTATTATTATTATTATTATTATTAATATTAGCCATATGGTACAAGGAAGCCTGAGGCTTATGCTGCACCAGCCAAAAAAAAAATAATAAAATTCCCGAGTTACCCCCTGTGTGTGTGTGTGTGTGTGTGTGTGTGTGCGTGTGAGAGAGAGAGAGAGAGAGAGAAGTAGAAGGCATCACCAAGAAAGAGAAGAATGATGATATCCAGCTCAGGACCCTGGGTTTGCCAAGCCCATACTCACCAGATGTGAGCCCCCGGGGTGATGTATTCCTGTGTAGATGATCCTGCATTACTTCTTTAACCAATGACTCCATTAATGTCTCTCTGTGATTTCCCCCTTGTAAATTGGGGATACATTTGCACATCACAAGTCCATAGGGGTCTCCTGCAAATCTAGGGATGCTCTCATAATTGTGGCTAAAGGTTTGCTTGCCTCTTTTCCTGCCTCCTTTAATATAGCTAGATAGATCTCATCTGCCACAGGTGCTTTTTTTATAATCAGCTTCAACAATTTCTCCTCATTTGTAACAGAATCATTGAGCTCCCCACTAGAAATTACTTTTGGCATCTCCATCGATAAAAAAGTTTCTCATATGTGAATGTAGCTACCAAAATACTTATTCAGTTTGTCTACAACCTGAGCAGGATCATTAAAAATTAATCCAACCAATGTGATTCGGCCCCTTCCTTCTACTGTTTGCATAAGTAAAGAAGTCTTTGTTGCTTATCTTTGCTAGAGACTTCTCGTAAGCTGCCTCAGATTGCCTAACCTCTTTTGTGACTGCATTGCAGATGAGTTTATATATTTACTGTTGGTATCTTTATCACCTGATCATTCATATGCATCCCATGCATTTTTCTGATGTGTCTATCATCAGTGAATCTGATGGCAGATGCATCAGATTCCTTGCTTCGAGTCTTATCAGTGTGTCTGACATCCATTGAAGACATTTTCAGCTGGAGTGGCATATCATCCCATGATACATGTAGTGAAGCTGCAACAGAGCTTGGGGGAACCCAAAAGAAAAAAAAAAAACAGGAGTTATGCAAAAAATAATAAAATAAATTAAGTTTCTCTACGGCCCAAGTTCACAATGTTATGCCACTGGATTGAATAAGATAAAAAGGTAAAAGTATTTCAAGATTGGTATAGGGACATGCTTCTACTCGGATGGGATACACTTGAATAGAAAGGGTGCAAGAATATTTGCTGATGCATTCGAAGCAGTGTAAGGTGGGTCGGAAAACTGCTAGCTTCAGGAGATTCACAGACTAATAGATTAATAGTAGCCGTAAGCAGAGGTAAAAGTGATTCTTGCACTGCTTCTATTGGAATGAGCAGCAGCGAGGAAAGCAAGGTGCTGGGGATTTCAAGGACTACTGGGAGTCACCATGGAACAAGTACATACGTAGGTTGTATTAGGGTGACTAAGAGTAAGAACAGGTGCATGTATGCTTGCATGTACACCGATGCTAGAAGTATAGTAAATAAATTTGAGATGCTGGTCAAGGCATCAAAGGCAGATATTGATGGGATATCAGAGATGTGGTGTCACACAGATATAAGGAATGCAGAATTGGAATTTGGGGAGTATTATTATTATTATTAGCTATATGGTGCAAATTTTGGCTTATGCTGTACCAGCCAAATAAAAAGTTCCCGAGGTACCCTGAGAGAGAGAGAGAGAGAGAGAGAGAGAGAGAGAGAGAGAGAGAGAGTCAAAAGTAGAAGGGAATCACCAAGAAGATAAGAATGATAATATCCAGCTCAGAACCCTGGGTGTGCGCCCTGTGGGGTATAATTAGCATTAGTAGAGGCATATGATGCAAGAAAGAAAGCTTATGCAGCATTAGCCAAAAAATAAAAATGCTCCCATTTCACCCCTCTGTTTGTTCCAAATACCTGTCCAGCTCAGTCTTAAATTTATTTATGCTATCAACTTCTACAACGAAGGATGGAAGTCTGTTCGACCAATCAACAACCTGCTGGCTAAAGGCAAACTTCCGCACATCTATCTTACAACTGTTTTTCCTCAATTTGAATTTATGTTAATGTCCAAGTTTGCAGACAATAAGAAGGTGGTAGTAGTAGCTTATGCAGCATCAGCCAAAAAAAAAAAAAAAAAAAAAAAAAAATCACACCATTCCCTCCAAATGCCTGTCCAGTTCCTCCTTAAATTTATTCAACCTATCAACTTCCACAATGACAGATGGAAGTTTGTTCCAGCAATTAACCACCCACTGGCTAAAGGCAAATTTCCGCACATCTATTCTACATCTGTCCTTTCTTAATTTGAATTTATGCCTCCTTAGGTTCGTAATCTGAACAAGTGGAAGGATCCCATCAGAATTCAGCGTGCTCAACCCATTCAACGCCTTATACACCTCAATCAGATCACCGCACAGGTGCCTAGTCTCCAGCCACTGCAATTTGCAGAACTTAAGCCTCTCTTGGTAAGAGGATCCCTTCATTCCCCTCACCAATCTTGTTGCCCTTCTCTGTACACGCTCAAGCAAATCTACATCCTTCCTAAAATGAGGCCTCCAGACTGTACACAGTACTCAAGGCGTGGCCTGACCATTGCCTTATACAGAGGGACAATCACCTTCTTTTCCCTGCTAGCAAAATTCCTATATATCATTGACAAAACCCCATGACCTGCCCTGGCAGCCTGTCTGCATTGCTCAGAAAACTTCATATCTGACTGCACAATTACTCCCAGGTCTTTTTCATTTTCTACCACCTTAAGTGTAGTACCACACAGTTGGTACGTTTCTCTGGGGTTACTTCTACCCATATGCAGTACCTTGCATTTGTCAAGGTTAAACTTCAGTTGCCACTTCTTAGCCCATCTGCCCAAGTTATCTAGATCCTGTTGCAGTAGCATACTGTCATTAACAACCCTGCCAACCTTTGTATCATCTGCAAACTTCGACATTAAGCCTGATATACCTTCATCAATATCATTGATAAATATACAAAACAACAGTGGATCGAACACTGAACCCTGTAGGACTCCACTAATAACATTAGACTACGAAGAGCAGGTTGTCAGGGTTGTCTTCTTCTCTGTGTGCCATCTCCTAATGGAGGTCAGCAACAATCACAGAAACTCTCTTTCTGGTAGCTCTGAACAGCTGCTTGTTTAGTCCTGTCTAATTCTTAATGTTATGTAGTCATGATGTATGTCTTCTCCTAGGCTTTCTTCTTCCTTCCATTCTCCCTTCAGTAATTATCTGTGGAATTGCATATTTGTTGTTCCTCATCAGGTGCCCAAGATATGCTGTTTTTCTTTTCTTTATATCCTTCAGCAATTCCCCAGTTTTTCCAATCTCTGCAGGACACTCTCATTGGTCACTCTTGCTGTCTATGGTATCTTTAGCATTATTCTGTATGTCCACATTTCAAATGCTTCTAGTTTTTTTGAGGTTTTCATTGTCCATGTCTCAGCACCATATAACAAAACTCACCAAACATAAAATCTCATTGTCTTGATTCTAAGGTTTCTATTGCACAATGCAGGTCTCACTTTAAGAAAATACTGCCTGGCCATTTCTATCCTTGCTTTTATTTCCATATCTGGTTCCTTTTTGTCATTGATCCAACAGCATGGATATTTGATTATGCCAACTCTCTCTATCAGCCTTCGTTTAACATGAGGGGATGTGTTGGCATTGCTCCATTAAGAACCATGAGCTTAGTCTTGTTGATATTAATCCTGAGGCCCATTCTTTCATTTTCTTAACTCACATGATTGAGGAGTATCTGTAAGTCCTGCATATTAGTTGTACAAATTATAGTGTCATCTGCATAGCAAAAGTTGTTAACTTTCTCTGCAGATGACACTGCTCTGCAGATATTCCTTTATTTCTTCCATCTAATGCTCTCTTGAAGATGACGAACAAGTAAATATTAAACAGGAGGGGGGAGAGTACACTCCGCATTCAACAACAGAAATTATCAATGTTGAATGCCTCACTCCGCATTCAATATTGATAATTTCTGTCTTTCTGCCATTGACTAAAACAGATGCTGTTTGGTTCCTGTAGTGACATTTGATTGTTTGGATGTCCTCTTCATCAAGGCCAAACTCCTGAAGGATCTTGATGAGCTTAGTGTGTTGGACCTGATTAAAGGCCTTCTCAAAGTCAATAAAACGAAGATGGGCATCAATCTGTTTTACTCTGCACCTTTGCATCATGACCTGGGGACAAAATAGTGCTTCTCTTTTACCCAGTCCTTCCCTTAATCCAAACTGCTCATTGTCCATAGACTCCTCACAATTCCTGAAAATCTGAGTTTTAATTATTTTTAGGAATATTTTCAGGACTTGGTTCATCAAGCTGATTAGTCTGAAGTCTCCACAAGTCCAGGTGGTTAGTTTTTTGGGAAGAGTGATGAACATTGATGTCACCCAGTCTTGAGGGATGTTGCCTGTGTCATAAATTCTGTTAAATAATTCAACCAGAATGTCAGGGTTTTTGTAGTTGTGCAATTTGGCTATTTTTTGCTGTGATTTCATCAGGTTCTCTTCTTCGTTGATTTAATCACACTCTCTGTCTCAGATCTTAGGATGGATGGTCCTACCACTGCATCGTTGTTGTCATCTAGCTCACTTTCACTGTGGGCAAAGAGGTCTTTTATGTTATTAGTCCATATGTCCAGGTTTTCTAATTCTTCCATGATAATCTCACCTTTGTCATTTCAGATTGAAGTTAGTTGTTTCCATCTATTAATTCTTGAAATCTCTTTAATCTTTTTGTGAAGATTGAAATCATCATATTTTTCTTGCAGAGCTTTTATTTCTCTGTGATACAGCTACCTTTAGCTCCTTTAATTTTGTTCTTAATCAGTCTATTCACCTCCTTATACCTTACTGCATTGCAGTTCTTAAATGCTGTGCACTTCTCCATGAGTGTCAGAATTTCATCTGTCATCCAGTCCTTCAGACATTTTCCATAACCTAGAACTTTTGAGCTCATTTCAGTCAGAACAGATTTAAAATTCTTCCAAATATCTTCCACTCCACTCTCCTGCCTATGGATGTGTTGCATTCTTTCATTAAGTGGTCTTTTCTGGATTTTTTAACTTCTTGGTCAACTTTCTTCATTGGTTGCTTTTTCCTAGTAGCCTTCAATCAAAGCTTGATCTCGGTTATGGCTGGATTGTGGTCTGAATCAATATCTGCACTGGGGTATGTCTTGGTGCTTTTAATATTGCTCCGGAAACACTGATTGACCAAGATATAGTCAATTTGGTTTCTGACCATGTTTTGTGTGCTGTCTACCGGCGACTTCCATGTATAGAGCCTTCTCTTGGGGAGTTGAAACCAGGTGTTTAGCAGTCATCAAGTTCTCCTCTTGGCAAAATTGTATCAGCCAATCCCCTTTTTCATTTCTTGCTCCAAGACCAAATTCTTCTACAGTTTCACCAGATCTGCCTGGCAGGGTTGGTAATGACAATACTGCAACAGGATCTAGAAAAGTTGAGCAGATGGGCTGAGAGATGGCAACTGAAGTTTAACATTGACAAGTGCCAAGTACTGCATATGGGTAGCAGTAATTCTAGAGTAACGTACTAACTGTGCAGTATTACATTCAGGTAGTGGAGAAGGGGAAACTCGTTGGTAGGCACTGCAGCACCCCCAGCTTTTTAAATCTAAATATACAATCAACGGAATTATATGAAATTTTGTGAAGAACAATGCAACACAGCAAATATTTTTATTAACAGGTCCCACATATAGTGTACTCATCCTCTATTTCCAATAATAATTTCAATAATAAACGAATAAAAACACAAAATCATTTTCAGCTTTGAAGTTTAACCATAGGTGGAACTGTGTGCTACACAGGTCTACATTTTTGCCCCAGTGGTTGAGTCAATGCTTAGTTGGCAAGTTGCCAATACCCATTTTTTATAGGTGACAAAACGAGTCAAGGGAACTGTGGAAGTGAGCAGTGCTGATTTGAACAGTGCACCAAACTTGAATTAAAAAGTTATTAATAAATAACTTTTTCATTCAAGTTTGGTGCACTTTATTTATTAAACCAAAGAATGGATTTTATTTTTAAACAAAATTTCGAGATTACCCAAGTCTGCTAATGGTAAGTGTCCAGTTAATGTTTAATTGTATTTTTAACTTGCTTATTATTAGCATTAGCAAGGACACATGATGCAAGAAAGCAAGCTTATATAGCATCAGCCAAAAAAAAAAACACACACACACACCCTTCTCATTTCACCCATCCACTCGCTCCAAATGTTTGTCTAGTTCTGCCTTGAAACTGTTTAAGCTATCAACCTCTATAACGACAGATGGAAGTTTGTTCCGGCAATCAACCACCTGCTGGCTAAAGGCAAACTTCAAATTTCTGCACATCTATCCTGCACCTCCGTAGCCAGGTGGGAAGGAGCAGCAGTGCGTAGCACACGCTTCTTGATTAGACCAGGGTTCAAGCCCGTCACCACCGAATAAGGAGGATGCGGAAAGGTCAGGGAATGACCACCGCATATTCCTGGAGCAATATGGCCTTAGTTGCTAATGCTCCTAAAAAAACAAACAACAACAACATCTATCCTACAACTGTCTTTCCTCAATTTGAATTTATGCCCTCTCAGGCAATTATTCTGAGCAAGAGGAAGATTCCCATCAGCATTGAGCATGCACAAACCATTCAAGGCTTTATACACCTCAATCAGATCACCTCGGAGATGCCTAGTCTCCAGACACTGTAATTTGCAAAACTTAAGCCTTTCTTTGTAAGAGCAACCATTTGTTCCATTCACTAATCTTGTTGCCCTTCTCTGTACTCATTCCAACAGCTTTACATCCTTCTTAAAATGAGGCCTCCAGACCTATATATAGTACTCAAGGTGTGGCCTGACCATTGCCTTATACAAGAGGATAATCACCCCCTTATCCCTGCTAGAAAAAGTCCTGTATATCATTGACAAGACACCATGAGCTACTTTTGCAGACCATCTGCACTGCTCAGAAAACTTCATATCTGCTTGCACAATTACTCCCAGGTCCTTTTCACTCTCTACTACTGTCAGTGTAGTACCACATAGTTGATATGTTACTCTGGGGTTATTGCTTCCCATATGCAGTACTTTACATTTATCAATGTTAAACTTCAGTTGCCACCTCTCGGCCCATCTGCTCAACTTTTCTAGATCCTGTTGCAGCAGAGTACTGTCATTAACAACTCTGCCAACCTTTGTATCATCTGCAAACTTGAACATTAATCCTAATTATTATTACCATCTATGTCTACATATCTTATAACCAAGGCAATTTAACTGCATTCCTGTCCTCTTGTAACTTTAAGAAGCAGCACCCTCATACTTCAGTCACAAGCTGCCACCATAGTGGAAAATGAAAAAGACCTAGGGATAATTGTGCAGTCAGATATGAAGTTTTCTGAGTAGTGCAGACAGGCTGCGTTTTGTTAGTAGAGATAAGGCGGTGATTATCCCCTTGTATAAGGTAATGGTCAGGCAACACCTCAGGTACTGCACACAGACCTGGAGGCCTCATTTTTGGAAGGATGGAGAGCTTCTGGAATGAGTACAGAGAATGGTGAGTGGAACAAAGGGTGATCTTACCAAGAAAGACTGTTCTGTAAATTGCAGCATCTGGACTCTAGGAATTTGCAGGTGTATAAAGCGTTGAATGGGTTCAGCAAGCTCAATGCTGATGGGATTCTTCATCTTGCTCAGATTATGCACCTCAAGTCACACCAATTCAAATTTTGAGGAAAGACATTTGTAGAATAAATGTGTAGAAATTTGCATTTAGCCAATGGGTAGTTGATTGCTGGAACAAACTTTCTTCTGTTGTTGTGGAGTAGAAAGCTTAAATAAATGCAAGGCATAACTAGGTAAAATTTTGGAGTGGAATGGGTGGGTGAAATGGATCTGTGATTTTTTTTTTTTTTTTTTTTTTTTGGCTGATGCAGTATAAACTTGCTTTCTTGAATCACATGTTTCTACTAATGCTATTTGTTATTTGGTTTTTAGGAGCATTAGCAACTAAGGCCATATTGCTCCGGGGATATGCGGTGGTCATTCCCTGACCTTTCAGCATTCTCCGTATTTGGTGGTGACGGGCTCGAACCCCGGTCTAATCAAGAAGCGTGTGCTACGCACTGCTGCTCCTTCCCACCTGGCTACGGAGGCATCCTCTACTAATGCTAATATAATGGTTAATTAAAAAGAAACAATACTCTTTATGAGTCAGGCATTATATCAGAACTAGCAATATGTGTGAATTGGGGGGGAGATATTTAATCTTGTTATTTGCAGCCCCTCCCAGTTAACTGCTCATATTTCCCTCTGTTGCATTAGACAAAAAAATTAATTTTTCTGTTTTCTTTTGTATTTAACACAGATTTTGATGGGAATGATGCATTAGTAAAGAGAGATCTTGAACCACAAGGGTACGTAAACATTTTTTGGAACTTAACCATTTACTTAAATTTTCTTCATTTCACAAATATAATTACAACAAAGTCAGTATTGCTTCCTCAATAACAAGCACTGTTTACAATGCCACCTTGTAAGATCGAGGTCAATCTTACAGAAGCACATATATCATAAAGAATGTCTGGAAGATTTTTTGTCCTTTCCTCATTATTGATACTCGATACACAGTGTTGGACTGTACTGCCAGGAAACTGGGCATTTGTCCAGTGGGTTTGTGTTTGGAATAATTGTTTTTATAAAATAATTAGAACGAAATTTCAATACATGGAAGTGATTTATCTTCCCTGAGAAGTTTTATTGTAAATGCATGAAATTTTTACGTATAGCTTTTTATATATGAAGTTCCTTTCTTAATCATGATTTTTCCCTTCATTACATATATCTATTCAATATAAATTCTTCATTTATATCTATTAAAGTAGAAAATCAGCTGCGTATTTTTTGTTTCAGAGATGAAGATATTCCAGATAGGTTTAAAAGTATTTTAGAAAGGATCCTAAATGAAACACTTCAAGTGATAAAGAAAAAGCTGGAGTATGGCAGTGAAGTTGGTCGAGGTCTTCTAATAAAGGTGATGTGTAGTACTTAACGGAATAAAGAGGGAGGGGGAGTTACATTGAATTCAAATTAATGTTTAAAAAAAAAAAAAAGAGTTAAAATTAAGAGTTGAGTAAATTAAAGTGATCATAAGGGTCACCACTTAAGGAAACATTTTTCCAAGGATACCATTCATGTTAATCCAAGCTGTGCTCATAGCTTAAGTTATTATTATTATTATTAGCCATATGGTGCAAGGAAGCCTGAGGCTTATGCTGAACAAGCCAAAAAAAATTTGAGTACCCTGAGTGAAAGAGAGAAGTAGGAGGGAATCATCAAAAAAAGAGAAGAATAATGATATCCAGCTGAGGACCCTGTGTGCCAAGCCCATACTCACCAGATGTGAGCCCCTGGGGTTAATTATTTGGCAACTTATGGTATGAGATGAATATTACTGATAAATTGTTCTCAGGCTTTTGTATTTTTCAGTTGAAAATCTTACTTCTTTGAGACAACAGTAAATTCCTTATGTCAGGAGTTGAGCTCAGACTCTTCTAAGCAGAAAATGAGTGTTGAAATCACTTACCTACCTGAAGAGATTCATAGAAAAGGACTAGAGACTTCCGTGGGGGGAGAAGCTTCACTGAATTACTAACCCCATGGGCTCACATCTGGTTAGTATGGGCTTGGCACACCCAAGGCCCTGAGCTAGATATCATCATTCTTCTCTTTCTTGGTGATTCCCTTTTCTCTCTCTCTCTCTCTCTCTCTCTCTCTCTCTCAGGGTAATTAAGAAATTTTTTTTTGTTTTGATTGGTGCAGCATAAGCACCAGGCTTCCTTGCACTATATAGTTAATAATAATCCCGATTAAATTACAGAATTTTTTTAAATGTACTGTAGCTCAGCTTTGCATTTTTTGAACAAGGTAATATTTATGAAAATACAGTAACTTTATTACTTTCTTTTAGTTTTTCACAAACAATGCTTCATCATGTTCAACTAAATAAGTACAGAATCAAAATGTATATTATTCCATGTATGTACTTGTGTGCACAGTTACAGAAATAACTAAGTGAGCATTTTTATTTTCCACATCTTTAGGTTAAAAAGATTGTACAAGCAATGAAGAAACTGAAAATTGATGCAGAAAAAATTATTACGGAATTTTTAAATAACGTGAATGAAAGCATAAGAGAGAAACTCAAAAATATTCTTAAGAACTTGGGTAAGTTGCTTAATTATTCTCAAGGATGTTTGAGAGCTTATAATGAATCATACATGTAACATATAAATCAGCAGATAAACTTAACATTTTAAAAATTCAAAATTTTACATGTAGCACAGAAAGAAGTTTTCACAAGCTGGTTGCATTTACATGTATGAGATGAAATAATAAATTTCTTCAAAATATTTGGACAGTGAAAAATGTAAGAACCATTAGCCCCATCCACACCAGTATGCACTTAGAGAAGTTACCAAAGAGAAATGAAGCTCCCCCTTTATTTTCACGAGTTCAATTCTTATAGCACAGCTTGATATAGCGAGAAAGAGGGTTACTATATAACACAGCTCTATATAGCGACCCTCTTTTTAACTTTCCACATGTTATAACACCTATTTGGTTGGTCCTGGCCAATTTCTCATTAACCTAATGCTATTTCATGGACAATCGATATAACACCCTTCTGCTATAATGACTGTTTTCTCATTCCTTTTGGGGGGTCATTATATAGAGCTTCGACTGTATAAGTTCAATTAATATATGTTAAGCTAATGCAACAGAATATGGCAAGTTTGTTAGTAACTGTGCATGTAAGCATATCCTTCATTGTCACATAGCTGCCCATTTTCAAATTTTAATTTTATATTCAAAGAATGTAAAATGTTTATATATTATTATTATAAAAACTTTTTCTCCTCTATGCAATTTTTTCTGCCCTCTAATAGGTACTGGTACTAAGTGCATGGGGTGGTTGGTTGTGTCCAGTTACTATTGTTATTGTTATTACTGTTGGTTGAGGAACTCAACCAACAGTAATAACAACAGTGAGATATATCATTCCCTCTAACAGTTTATCTAGTTCTCCCTTGAATTTATTCAAGAGAGAACTAGATAAACTGTTAGAGGGGATAAACTTTTACTTACAAAAATCAACCACTATCAGTCTGAAGGCAAATTTATCTGACCTTTAACAATTTTTTCTCAATTTGAATTTGTCTCCTCATCTGTGTACTCTGAGCAAGAGGAATGATTCCATCACCATTGAGCTTTCTCGATCCATTTAAGGCCTTGAACACTTCAATCAGAAATCCTTGCAGGAGTCTACAGGCACTGTCTGAAGACAGTGCCATTTACAAAACTGAAGACTTTCCTGGTAAGAGCACCATTTTGCCCCCCCCCCCCACCCACCCAGACCTGTATGATGATAGTTACATCTTTAATTAAATCCCACATCAATACATTGTGATAATTGATTTTTATTTTCAGATTTTTAATGCATGAAGTTTCACTGCTGATAATTCAATTAAGAGCTTAGTATGGGAAACAGTTGTCCAATAAATCTACAAAAGTCTTTCTACTATATGAATGACCAACTCACAAGGTCCAGTCAATATCTGGAAAGTTAAAAGTCCTCATTATAAAACATTCTGAGTTAGTACCAACTCTACAGTATATGTCTGTATATTTGTTTGATATACTCATCAGTCATTAAGGCTATAGCACATTCCTATCCTCATTTTTGTTTTCCTAGTGCTTATGTTTCACCAAACCGACACAACATTCTGCTGGATGTACTGCCTTAGATTTTATGTGCTTCATGAGAACACTCCCCATATTCAAATTCCAAATCCCTTATATCTCAGTAATACCATGTCTCTGATATACACACAATGTCTGCATTTGATGATTTGATCTGTGCATTTGATGATTTGATCTGTGCATTTGATGATCAAATCATCAAATGCACAGATCTGTATAATCAAATTTAATTACTATTTTAGCATTAGTTTACATACAAGTATACCTGTTAACTGTTTTTACCTTAGTAACACTATCTATTGAGATAAGTGGCAGAGAAGAAAAGTTCATGGGATGCATATAATTTATCAGGTGATTCAGAAGCCTATGGTAGATATAAATTAGTCTGTAATCAAATCATAAAGGAGGTTAGGCAAGCTAAAGCAGATTATGAGAAGTGTCTTCAAAGAATGAAAAGAAAGGAACTAAAAACTTCAATGCTTATATTAACAGTGGAAGAAGGGGATTGAATCACATTGGGCCACTTGATGTCAATGGGTTAACTGTTGTTTGTATCTACATTCACATATGAGGAATTCCTAACGGGAGTGGATGCAAGAAATTTATCAAACTCCAATGGGGAGCTAAATGACTTTGTAATAACTGAAAGGAAAGTGGAAGAGGAATTGTTGAAGCTGAACATAGAGGCACCTGGGGTGGATGGGATCTATGAAAGCATAATAAGGGAGGCAGCAAAAGAGGTGAACAAACCCTTTAACCATAATAATGATAACATCCTTGGATTTAGGGGAGATCCCAATGGATATGGAGGTCTGTTTTGTCTCCAATTCATAAAGGAGATCAAAAGGTGACAAGTAATTAGAGACCTGTTAGTGTAACGTCTTTGCCAGGGAAAACAATGGAGTAATTGGTTAAAGAAATAATGCAGGACCATCTGGACAGGAATGCAATTATACTCTAGTCACAGCATGGATTTGTTAAGGGGCAGTCTTGTCAAACTGATCTAATAGGTGCAGTGTCTAAGGAACTGGATGAAAAAAAAATTTTTTTTGCATTCAGTTCAGATACATAGGGGCTCACATCTGGTGAGTATGGGCTTGGCACACCTAGGGTCCTGAGCTGGATATCATTATTCTTCTTTTTCTTGGTGATTCCTTTCTACTTCTGACTCTTGTTTTCTCTCTTTCTCTCTCTCAAGGTAATTCAGAAATATTTTTTTTTTGCTGGTGCAGCATAAGCCTCAGGCTTTCTTTTCCCATATGGCTAATAATAATAATATACTTGGATTTCAGGAAGGCTTTTGATATTGTTGCACATAAGAGACTGCTGTATAAACTTGAGCAATGTGGCATTAAGGGCAAGTAACTGCTATGGATGAAGGGTTGGTTGCGGGAAAGTAACTAGTGTTTATCAGTGGGAACTGCTGTTCATTGGCTAATGTTATCAGTGGAGTCCCCCAGGGTTCAGGGTTCAATGGGCCATTGCTGTTTTCAATATTTATTACTGTCAAAGTTTGCAGATACTACAAAGGTTGGCAGGGTGGTTAATGACAGTAATCAGGGTGAGCTACTGCAACAAGATCTAGGAAAATTGGGCCAGTGGGCTGAGAAATGGCAATTAAAGTTTAACATTGACAAATGCCAGGTACTGTGTATGGGTAGCAGTAACCCCAGAGTAACTTATCAACTGTGTGGTACTAGACTCAGTATAGTGGAAAATGAAAGGAACCTGGGGATAATTGTGCAGTCAGATATTGAATTCCCTGAGCATTGCAGACATGCTGCCAGAACAACTTGATGGGGTTTTGTCAATGACATGAAGAAACTTTGCTAGCAGGGATAAGGAGGTGATTATTCTTTTGTATAAAGCCATGGTTAGGCTGCATCTTGAGTATTACATATAGGTCTTTGAGGCCTCACTTTAGAAAGGATTAGATCTGCTGGAATGGGTGCGAAGGAGGGCTACCAGATAGGTAAAGGGGACAAAAGGGTGCTTTTACCTAGAAAGGCTTCAGTTCTGCAAATTGCAGCTTCTGGAGCCTAGGCACCTGTGGGGTGATCTGATTGAGGTGTTTAAGGCCTTCAATGGATTGAGTAAGCTGAATGTGAATGGCACTCTTCCTCTTGCTGAAATTGCACATGAGGGACATAAATTTAAGGTTGAGGAAGAATGGTTGCAGGACAGATGTACAGAAATTTGCTTTCAGTCAGCAGGTGTTTGATTGTTGGACCAGTTTTCCATCTGTTGTTATGGAAGTGGATGGTTTGAATAAATTCAAGGAAGAATTAGACAAATTCTTGGAGGGTATGGATGGGTGAAGTGTGTGCTGTTTGTGTGTTAGTTGTCTGATGGCATCAGAGGTTCCCCCCATTTCTGCATAGAGTGTTTGTGTTTTTTTTTTTTGATGCTATATAAGCTTGCTTTCTTGCATCATTTGCTAATACTACTACTACTATAGCCCATTCATCTGCTTGTTCCACAAGGACCTCCCAGCAGATCTTGAAATCCCAGACACCTTGCTCTCTAGGCTGTTGCATGTTCTAGTAGAAGCTATGAAAGAATCACTTTCACCTCTGCCTTCAGGCTACTGTTAATCTATCAGTCTCTGTATCCTCTCAGGGTAGTAATTTTCTGACCCACCTAACACTGCCTCGATAGCAGCAGCAAATATTTTGCGCTCCTGCGATTTAAGTGTATCCCATCCCAGTAGAAACAGTCTTTCCTGTTAACAGGCACAGACCATACTTCAAAAAATTCTACCCTGCATGCTTGTATAGTCTCTCCACAGTTGAACTCATTGACAAGGCTCTCATGAATTCCAATTGTGAATGGGCAATCCTAACTTGTGACTTTTTCTGAACATTACTTTTTACTGATTAATTAAATTCTCAGATCTTCTATTCTTATTAACGATCACATGCATGCATGCAAGCGCACACACACCAATATATCCAAAGAATGTGAAAAACATTACTCCAGGAAAAACTTTGACAATGTTCTCTTATTCTAGATAATATACTACATATTTCCTCGATAATATTTATGCGACATATTTGCAACCAAACACAATTTCAATCTTACAGCTGATGAAAGAGGAAATGTCTGCCATATTTAAGGCTTATTGTCACCATTGCATCATAAGTCAAGTGAACACTGGCATGAATGGTACATGCAGGGAATGTATATCCTGTATATGTCAATTAATTCAATGAGAAAAGTGTGATAACACTTTTTTAGCTACCATACTTTGAATATATCCACTCAGGCCAATTTCACTAGTGCTGGATAAGTGTGAATATTTTTGGAAGTACAACATATTTGGTAAAAGCAGCTTTTACGTTCAAACAAGAAAGCTAAACGATCAGTTTTAAATGTAAATCTGAAAACTTGAAAATTAACTGAATGGAATTTTCATGGATTTCAGTATACTTCTTCTATACTTGAGGAGTCAGCAGCTGTATATGTGAGAGATTAGAAATGTGGTAGTGTTGGAATGGATGTCTGCCAAACATCTATACACTGTAAACTGTTTTTACATATTACTTCTTTGGCCCTTTTTGGGTAATTTGAAATAGTACTACACTGAAAGTGCAGACATGATATTATTTTGTAGTTACTGATCTATAGTCCATTTTTAGTTATTCAGACTACTCCAATTTATCTTTTCAGCAGTAAATATTTTCTATACATGGTATATTAAATAAGAAATTCATGCATTACCATGTTTTCTTTTCAAATGCCAAAAGGTGATGATGTCGAAGACACTGCAGAAGATGTTGAGGTACTGAAGAGAGCTATTAAAAGGTATATATGGAATGTTAAAGAAATTTTTGACACTTGAATGACATTTTATTTTTAAAAATTAAAATTTATTTTTTAGTGTTTCATTCTGCATAATTAGCAAAGTCAGTATCCAACAGAGGCTGCATTAATTTTACACTGTAACATTTAGGTATTAATTAAACAGCAAAAGTCTGAAACTTAATTGGGGGTTTGATAATTTTAAGCTTTTTGAAAGAAATAGGATTAATGATTTATTAACCTTATCAATTATTATTATTATTTCAGTTATAATGAGTGTTCCATTCTGCAGTATTCTAAACAAAACATAACATGGGATAGATTAATCAACTAAATAATATTATTTGCTGCTGGTAGTTAAATTATGACAGCAGTGGAAGAGAAAAATTATGACCATGGATTCTGTATTCTGAATAAATGTATCAAAAACTTGGCCAGTGAGTTGCTTTCCTGCTAGGTTCAGTGGTAATTTTATCTTGTGATAAGGCCTACTAATCAAACAGTCAAATAGGAGGCATTCGTTGTCATGCTATATATATCATTATATTTTATGTCTATAGGAATTCTACTTTAAGGTCACCATTGGTGGACATGCACATTACTCAATCAAACTATATGATATCTGCCATCAGCAGATAAACTACAACAAAAAGAAAATAATTACACTGAAATTAATACTACACTGGCAAAATTATGTACGGAAGCAACACTATGTAGTGTGATAAAAAAAAAAGTAAATTCAGAGATTTGGCAAGAATCAGGTCCTACAGCCTCACTAGGATGTAGAGAGCTAAAGATAACCCCTGCTTATGTTGGAGGTGGTTACCCAGGTTCACACTTCGGTAGTCATTTCAAGTGCACTAAGCATTCATGGCATTTTTGGACCTTACAAAGAGTGAATATACCAAGGATTACTAACTCCTTTAGTATATTCACTATATAATTCACAACAATATGAAGGTATAAGCAAAGGACATAGCTATCACAGAACAATCAAACTCCACTGATATTTACTGAGACTTGGCTATCAGATCTTTGGGCATTTTAGAATTCTAAGGAGCACCCTTAGCTATGATCACTTGGAATGTCCATGACAAACAGAGGAATGAAAAATTCTCAGCGATTCTATCGGAATCTTCTTAAAAACAAAATGTATAATAAAATATCTATTCTCTGATTTGTATCGTGTTCAATGGCAGTGAAACTACTATATACCACTAGGTCCACTACTGTGGGTGGACCCAATGGCTGGTTTGGTGCAGTAGTTGAGGACCACTTTGGGAGGTGGTGACAGAGTTTATAGTTTTGTCCTAGTATTAATAAAAATGTTATCTGTGTAAAACCTTTCAGTTTTAAAATTTGAATCCCATTATAACCCAAAATGTCTTAGGCTATCATATAAAACTTAACTTCCTTTCAACAAAGCTCTCTCTCTCTCTACAAATAATTAATAATGCATGAATGATTCTCTGAAACCTTTCTTTCTAAAACTCAACTTCACCTGTTGTATAATTGGAGTGTTGTAATCATAATTCTTACAATTAAGCATTAAAATTAAATTAAGTAGTGAAGCAGTTATGAAAAAATGCTTCTCTCTAGCCTGGAATAGTACACAGGCAGTTATATAATCACAATTATATGCAATCAAAAATTATAATTGGATTTAATGATGCCATGCACAATAGGAGGGCCATCATATTCACCTTGAAAAGTTAGAATGATCCATATTATGCATAGGATCTGGTTTGTACCAATGTCAAATGTGCAGGGTAAGTTAAAGTTGCTTCACATCTTGGTGCCTTCGTAGTCAGGTGGGCAGGAGCAGCAGTGCGTAGCACACGCTTATTGATTAGACCGGGGGTTCGAGCCCGCGACCACCAAATACAAAGGATGCAGAAAGGTCAGAAAATTACCACCGCATATCCCCGGAGCAATATGGCCTTAGTTGCTAATGCTCCTAAAAACCAAATAACAACAACTATCCATCTGACCTTTGAGTTTCCCTAAACTGTCGGCCTCAACCACCAGTGGAGGTAACTTATTCTAGTAATTAACAATTTGTTGGCTAAAAGAAAACTTGCAATCCAGTCTAAATCTCTTTTCTTGTAATTTAAATTTAAGACCTCCTAGCCTGGACTTATTAATTAATAACACTAAAAACTTCGTCCTCATTCATATTACTTTCATCTCCCAGAGCCTATATATGCCTCAATAAAGTCTCATATAAGGTGTCTTGTTTCCAAGCTCTCTTGTTGTGACAAGTTTGACTGAAGTGAACTTTTGTGACAGTGATATTGCGAATAAAATTGTCACTGAAGAAGTGTTAAGAAAATACCATGAAAGGGTTGATTGCATTATGTACATATTACCAATTTGAAAATAAAAATAATAATTTTTATTATTAGCCATACGGTGCAAGGAAGCCTGAGGCTTATGCTGTACCAGCCAAAAAAAATTTTCCGAATTACCTCGAGAGAGAGAGAGAGATTCACTGGTGATATTCTGGCTTATGTTACCCATTTATGGACAAATTCTATGGAAAACTTTGGTGAAATACAAGCAGTTGCTCTTGACATCTGAGAGAGAGAGAGAGAGAGAGAGAGTCGGAAGTAGAAGGGAATCACCAAGAAAGAGAAGAATGATAATATCCAGCTCAGGACCCTGGGTGTGCCAAGCCCATACTCACCAGATGTGAGCCCCTGGGGTTCTACCAATATTCATTTAAGTGCTTTATTATCTTTAAAAAGAAACAGCTCACCTAGGCACCATGCCACTCAAGGAATAACTGAAATATTTTAACCATTACTTTCATTGCATTTGGGTTTGTACTAATTTCCTCACAGTAAAACGTAAATTCTATGTGCATTCTCTGTAAATATAACAAAACGTTATAGGGCATCAAATGTGTGAAGCTATTTTTGACCTATCCTGTATATATTTTCTACAATATATAGAAACAGTTCTCTGCAAAAAAAGTGCTTTGAGAAAATGGTACGTTGTCATTTTGCCCTCCTCAATTCAAATAGTGAATTCCGATTATTTGGGCCACTGGTTAATCGGGGCAGCCGTTTATTTGGGGCAAATCTTAAAAAACAGAAACCAATCGAGAAAATAGCCAGGATTTACTTCGCTTAATTGGGACAGCATGCCGTTTAATCTCGGCAGGAGAGACCGCAGCACTGGAGATTACCCTATGATTGTCTCCGACGGTACCATGTGGTTCAGTCGAAATTCTGGAGGTCACAACCATAAAACAATAAGCAGTCACCTGTTTATTGGGCTTTTCTGTTAGTGAAATCTATCATAAACGGACAGTAAACTCGATCTTACTGAATTTGTGATAATACCAACAGCTGGAATTCTGTGGGTTATTATGGTGAAATGTGTTTACACTTCCATGATATCTTCAATCATATAAAAAAATTTATTTTCAGATCTTCTCTTCATTCCTATTTTTAAAGCTTTGTAACTCGTTACTCCGTTCTCACTTGCACGTATCATGTTACTTGCAATTTGTGCGTGCTGTGTTCTTTGTTATTGATTGCTTATCTTTTTACTGTTTTAAATTTTAATCCCCACCCAAAAATGTCAGTGAATAGAAATGTCAACTAGTTCGTATGTACATATTACAGTGAACCCCAGGGGCTCACATCTGGTGAGTATGGGCTTGGCACACCCAGGGTCCTTTGCCGGATATCATCATTCTTCTCTTTCTTGGTGATTCCCTTCTCTCTCTCTCAGGGTAACTCAGATTTTTTTTTGGATGGTGCAGCATAAACCTCAGGCTTCCTTGCACCATTTGGCTAATAATAATAGTAGTACGTATTAATTATTCCAGTTAACATGTATATTCTTCTGATTTTTACATATCATTTAATTTTTTAATTGGTAAGGTAATAAAGGGTAAATTTGTGCTTAATATCTTTACTTTTATAGCCTGTGGATAATATTGCTCCTATATTCTCTAATTAGATCGCTGTTTAATAGAATTAAAATTCAATCCGTAAAAGTGATCACAATGATCGGCGCTTACTACACATCGTATAGTGAACGGTACTTTACTTTACTATGGTGAGTTCGTCGTAACGTGATTTGATTGTACAGTGACCAAATTGCAATGGGGGGGGGGGATACATTGTATTTTTAACTATTTACGTGAAACTTCGGATAATTGGAGCAGCTGCTTAATCGGGCCAAAATGCACTAGTCCCGATGTGTCCCAAATAACCGGAATGGACTGTATATTGTGCATGTCATTGACTTAATTTTGTGCCTTGTTCATATAGGTAACAGTTATCAATTTTTCTTTCAGAGCTGAAGATAATGGTGGTATTGGCGATTGGATCAAAAATGTGGTAATAAATTTTATACGGGAACAGATAAATAAAATCAAGGAAAAGCTCGATAACGGCCTCAGTATTAGCCGTGATCTCATAGAACAGGTACTAATTTGCAGTTCCATTTTCTTTCTTTCTTGAATTGTAAACAAAGTGAAGCTGTTGATTTCAGCAAATGTAACTCTCAAATTATAAATGTTCTGCATTACTTAATATATATATGAAACATTTTCAAAGACAGTAAAGTATTTCTTTATTTTTAGTTGAAGCCACTTATACAAAAGCTGAAAGATTTGCATATTGACTTGAAAGGAAAACTTATGGATATATTGACAGGAACAAAGGATATTGTGCGAGATAAACTGAAAGAGATTCTTAAACAACTTGGAATTGGTAAGTGCTTTAAATGTAAAGAAATTTATTTTTTATTAGATAACTGCAGCATTGATTTAAGAAGGGTATACTCTTCTCCCACTTACTTTTAGTGCAGCCAAATGTTAAAACATAAATATATACCCCCCCCCCCCACTTTCTTCAGAGATATTGTTCATTATGGGGTTGGTCTGGATTTGCCACTTTGTATATGTACATGATGTCTAGATGGAACGGACAAATGGCACAGATATTTATGGCTGCAGATATAAATTATTTGCTATAAAGTATGAGTATATATTTTATAAGTAATATTACATTTTCTGTACAATGTATGAATTTTGTTCATTGGATAATACAACAGTTATTCCAAAATTAATGCACAAAAGTAGTTAATATGAACTGAATTTATTTTCTGACATAATTTACATATCTAAAATGTTGTCTCCTTCACACTTTATGACTGTTTCCCAGTTTTCAGATGCCATTTAATTGTCTGCTTAATTTAAGGTACCTGATGCATTGGGTCTTTGCTGCACTCAAAATTTCTAAAGACAGAAACATTTTTCCACATAACAATTGGTTTCGGGAAATAGATTATAATCACAAGGATTCATATCAAGATTATGGAGGGGGTGGGAGGAATAGTGGGTACTTCCCACTTGTAATTGGTGACAATATGTTGTGTGTGATATTAGGATTTGTGTTGTTATGGAATACAAGCATACCAACTTCCACAATCTGTGACAAATTTTTGGGACTAATTTCTCATGAAGCTCTAATGAGAAATTTCTCTAATTTCTCATTGCATAGTAGTCTCTAGTTACAAATCTCCCAAGCGGCACATTATTAGCTTAATGCCCTCATATTATAAAACAAAGCTGTTTGTTTTATCTTCATTGCATTTAGGGGTGGGGGATGACAAAGATGGATGCTTCCACTGACCTGATTGCAATTTCAGTTCAGGTTCAGTCATGTGTCCAAGTCCCATTGAAGGGACATAGACACATTATAATTCTGCAAAGCGTAAAGCCTTTTAATTTTCACATTAGAAATAGCAATGCAATTGTATATGTTTGAATTGATTTTCAGCCGGAGTGGCTGAATCAGTGGTATATTATTCCAGGGTACATGTAGTGCAGCTGCAACAAATCTTGGAGGGATTTGTTGCAGCTGAACTACATGCCAAAAAAAAAAAAAAAAAAAATACAGAAGTTATGCAAAAAATCATAAAAAGAATAAAAAAAATAATAATAAATAAAAATGTTGCTCCAAGACCTACACCCATGATGATATGCCACTGGACTGAATAAGATAAAATGGTAAAGTACTCTTAGTTTATTATGGGAATATTGAATGTACTAGATATAATGGTCAATTAAAAAGAAGCAATGTTGCATTATGTAAAGAAATTAATTTTTCTGTTTTATTTTATATTTAACAAGATATTTGAATGGGGATGATTCCTGAGTGAAGACAGACCTTGAACCAGAAGGGTAAGTACATCTTTTTTGGAACTTAATCACTGACTTAAATTTTCCTTGCATCATAAATATAATTACTGCTTCCTCAATTACAAACTCTATTAATATCCAGTGGCAAAGGATATTAATCTTATACATGATGCAAGAAAGTAATCTTATACATCATCAGCCAAAAAAAAAACAAAAATACTTCCCATATCACCTGTTCATCCCCTCTAACAGTTTGTCTAGCTCTTCCTTCAATTTATTCAAACTACCTTCTTCCACAACACCAGATGGAAGCAATCAACTATTCACTGGCTGAAGGCAAATTTTTGCACATCTATTCTGCAACCCTCCTTCCTCAATTTGAATTTATGCTCCCTAATATGTGTTGTCTGATCAAGAGGAAGGATGCTGTTAGCATTGAATTTACTCAATCCATTCAGAGCCTTAAGCAATCAGGTCTTCCTGCAGGTGCCTAGTCTCCAGTGCTTCAGATTGCAAGCTTATAGAGCAAAAAAAAAAACTCACCTGTGTATTTCCTCTAATAATTTATTCAAGCTACCCACTTTCACAACAGCAGATGAAAGTTTATTCCAACAATGTTTCTCTTTCTCTCTCTCTCTGGGTGAAAGCTAGAGAGCAGCCATGGAATACTTTTATCCTTTTTTAATTTAAATTCATGTCCTCTTTTAGTATCCCCTTCCAAGAAAGATTGAGAATCTACCAACATTTAGTTGTCTCAGTCCATTTAAAGTGTTAAATTGGGTTAATTTTATCAATGAAAAACCTCAATGATAATTGAGGTTTTTCATTGGTAAAATTAACCCAATTATCATTATAATTAACTGTGTATACCTTGATTCTAGTCATTAATTATCCCCCCCCCCGCCAATCTTTGAAACATCTACAAATAGACATTAAGCATGATATGCTTTCATCAATATCATTAATAAATACTGAAAACAGTTAGTGGCCCAGCACTGAAGCAAATCAACTTCTGGCAGGGAGCTGAATGATTTTGTGATAACTGAGAAGGAAGTGGAGGAGAAATTGTTGAAGCTAAACATTTTTAAGGTTACTGGGGTGGATATGATCTATCTATCCTTTCACCATGATTATGATAGTATTCCTGGATTCAGGGGACTGGAGATATGCAAATCAATGTCCCCAATTCACCAAGGGGGAAAGGATCAAAAGGTAACTTGAGTAATTACACACCTGTTATTGTGGCTTCTGTTCCTGATAAAATAATGGAATCACTGGTTAAAGAAATAATGCAGGATCATTAGACAGGAACACAGTTGTACTGCAGTCACAGCATGAAATTGTTAAGGGGTGATCTTGACTGACCAATCTGCCTGCAGTAACAAGGGAACTAGATGAAAAAAATAACTTTGGCATTATATACTTAGATTTCAGTAAAGTTTTTGATATTATTGCACATAAAACACTGATACAGAAATTGGAGCACTAAAATAATAATTACTGCTATGTATAAAGGAATGGTTAAATGGAAGAAGACAAAGTGATAATCAGTGAGCACTATTCTTCTTTGGCTAATGTTATTAGTAGAGTCCCCAGAATTTAGTGCTGGGACCTTTGCTGTTTTCTATTTTTATTAATGATACTGATGAAGGCATATCAGGTTTAATGTCTAAGTTTGCAAATGATACAAAGGTTAGCTAATCAATAATTAGGCAGATGGGCTGAGAAGTGGAAATTTAAGTTTAATATTGACAACTGTAAAGTACTTCATGTGGGGAACAGTTATCCCGTATTAATGTATCAACTGTGTGGTATCACAGTCATGGCAGTGGAGAATGAAAAAGACTTGGGGGTAATTGTATAGTTATATATGAAGTTCTCTGAACTGTGCAGAAAGGCTGCCAGCACAGCTCATGGGAGTTTTTTCAATGGTATACAGAAATTTTGCCAGCAGAGATAAGGAGGTGATTAACCTATTATATAAGGCAACAGTTAGGCCACATCTTGAGTACTGTATACAGACCTGAAGCATTATATTTAGGAAGGATGTGGATTTGTTACAGAGATTGGTGAGTAGCAAAATGGTGCTATAAGCAGGAAAGGCTTCAGTTTTGGAAATTGCAGCATTTGGAGATTAGGCACTTGCGAGGAGATCTGATTTAGGTGTTTAAGGCTTTGAATGGATTGAGTAAGCACAATGTTGATGCAGTCCTTCCTTTTGCTCAGACTACACACGGAGGGGGCATAAATTAAAATTGAGAAATCATAGGTGTTTGGAAATTTGCCTTCAGCCAGAGTGTGCTTGATTGTTGGAACAAACTCCCACCTGGTATTGTAGAGGTGAGTAGTTTGAGTAAATTCAAGGAAGAACTAAATTGTTAGAGGGGATGGACAGGAGAAATAGGAAGTGTTGCTTCTTTTTTTTTTTGGCTGATGTAGTATAAGCGTGCTTTCTTGCATCGTTTGCCACTAATACTAATTACTCACTTCAGGCTTTGATCTTGCTTATTATAGGCGACATATTTGTATATCTTCAATTTGTAGAAACCTTCCTATTTTTAGTAGAAATACAAATTTTTTTTTTTTTCAGTTTCTTAAGAGTTCAATATCAAATTGTATTCACATTCAGAGACATAATAGTTTTTCATTGTTTTCTGCAGAAGAAAAGGTTTTAATCAAGGTGGGATTTAGAATTTGAAGAGCCATAAGCTGGAATACTTTCTAGGGCCCATTTAAGTAGTTGGTTGGTGTGTGTATTTGTTAAGTGCCAAAGCAACTATGGGGCATTATGTATTGTTTCTTTAATTGAACATGCTCTTGAGTTGGGTTGCTTGTTTGCTGGAAAAATTAAGAGTTACTGAGAGAGGAGTTAATGATTCTATTATCACAAATCCCAAAGCAGATTTAAAAACCTTTGAAATTGTAACAGAATCCCAAAACAGATTCAGTAAACATTATATGAGAATAAGCAATTAGTTTAGTATATTGAATGTTCCAGATATACACAAATCATTGCTTTTAAAAGGTAAAGTTAAGTGTTTTTAATCACACTTAAGGAAGCAAACCAGAACTTCATGAAAGACTGATTCAATTTTGACAAAAATTAGTGATGTTAAGGTTTATAAGAATAAATGAATAAATTTTAAAATGATTATAGTAAGTTCTTTATTTGAGATATCAGTTGAAAAAGTTTGCATTGTTAAAATTAATATTCGGTGTGCTCCAACATGCTTGAATACAAGCATGTCTCTAGTGTGTGTCATTCTAGGCATATTCCATTTCAGCTCTCAATTTTGAGACCAAGCACCCTCCAATCATGCAAAAGACATGTTCGGCTGGGGCAGATCAAGTGATCATACGTCATGCCACAGGAGGACATTTGTCTTGATGAGCCATTCTGGTAATATTGTTGGTCTGTGGGCAGGCATTATTTTGTTGGAATATTGCATTATCTATATTTGCCAAAAATGAGATGATCACTGGATTTGTGACATGTAATAATGAGCTGTCATACTGCCCTCCACAAACAGAAGAGCTGTTTTTTTATATCAAACCCATTGACTCCCCAGGAAAGAGAAACAAAGCAGACCATTACACCAGGAGTTTGCAATGTGTCTCTCTTCTTTATATAGTCTGCTCTTTTTTTCTCTTTCCTGAGCATCTTCTGACTCTAATTTGTCAATCACACATATCATTAAACACTACTGAATGCCATTCCAGCCACCAGTGAACCTGTATACAACACTACTGAAGATGATGAGTGAGTCAGTTTAAAAATGGGACTCAAGATTGCAGCTCTACTTCCACAATCTTATTATTATTATTATTAAGATCATTACAGCTCTGCTTTCATGACATTATTATTATTAATACTAGTGCTAGTATTTTATATTGACATCAGAACTTTGTTTTTCAGGTGAAGAACCACTTCAAATGCATTAAAGATGGAACCTTATAAACAAATCTGTGCTATGTAAAAACAAATGAATAATTTTTGTTTTGAATTAATAATTTCAAAATAAAATAAATGCTTATTTTTTAATTTGTGTTGTGTCATTATTAACTGCTAGAGATTGATTTTAATGTGGCAATAATTGCAGTTATTAAATCAGCCATAAAATCATTACCACTTCTTATGATGATTTACAAAGTTAAGAGTTTTCTTCAAATTGACCTGCAATTGGTAGTGATACTGTATTATTAAAACTAGAGTTCAAGGGAAATCAATGAGAAAATAATATAATACATTAATATATTAGAAACAAACAAAAGATAATACAAGATAATATAACACAATATATTTATTGCACACTAATTAATATATTATTCATACAATTATTAGCATTAGTAGAGGCATATGATGCAAGAAAGCAAGCTTATGCAGCATCAGCCAAAAAAAAAAAACACTTCCATTTCACCCCTCAGTTCGTTCACAATACCTGTCCAGCTGAGCCTTAAATTTATTTAGGTTATCAACTTCCACAACAAGGGATGGAAGTCTGTTCCACCAACCAACCCGCTGGCTAAAGGCAAATTTTCGCATATCTATCCGTCTTTCCTCAATCTGAATTTATGCCCTCTCAGGTGATTATTCTGAGCAAGAGGAAGAAGATTCCATCAGCATTGAGCATGCTCAAACCATTCTAGGCTTTAAACACCTCTATCAGATCGCCTCGCTGGTGCCTAGTTTCCAGACACTGTAATTTTCAAAACTTGTTCCATTCACTAATCTTGTTGCCCTTCTCTGTACTCGTTCAGCAGCTCTACATCCTTGAAATGAGGCCTACAGACCTGTATACAGTACTCAAGATGTGGCCTGACCATTGCCTTATACAAGGGAATAATCACATCCTTATCCCTGCGAGAAAAATTCCTATATATCATTGACAAGACACCATGAGCTACTTTTGCAGCCCATCTGCACTGCTCAGAGAACTTCATATCTGCCAGCACAATTACTCCCAGGTCTTTTTAATTCTCTACTGCTGTCAGTGTAGTACGTTGCTCTGGGGTTGCTGTTTCCCCATATGTAGTATTTTACATTTGTCAATGTTAAACTTTATTTGCCACCTCTCAGCCCATCTGCTCAACCTTTCCAGATCCTGTTGCAGCAGCATAGCGTCAGTAGTGTCCTTAACAACCCTGCCAACCTTTGTATCGTCTGCAAACTTGGACATTAAGCTTGATTTACCATCATCAATATCATTTATAAATACAGAAAACAATAATGGACCCAACACTGAACCCTGAGGGACTCCACTAATAACATTAGTCCACGATGAGCAGTGTCCATTGATTACCACTCTATCTTCTCACCCCTCAACCATCCTTTTATCCATAGCAGCAATTTGCCTCCAATGCCACACTGTTCCAATTTGTGCAGCAGTCTTCCATGTGCAACAGTATCAAAAGCCTTTCTAAGATCCAAATATATAATATCAAAGTTATTCCCTGAATCCAGTTCTTTTGTGACTGCATCATAGTATCCAATCAGATTGGTCAGGCAAGGCTTTCCCTTAACAAAACCATGTTGTGTCCGAGCTATAACTGAAGTCTTGTCTAGATGATCCTGCAGTGCTTCTTTAACCAGTGCCTCCATTAATTTTCCTGGAACAGAAGTTAAACTCACAGGTTTATAATTACTTGTGTCAGCCTTTGATCTTCCTTTGTGAATTGGGGTCACACTTGCACATCTCCAGACTATGGGTACCTCCCCTGAATCCAAGGAAGCTCACATAATTATGGCTAAGGGTTTGCTTGCTTCCTTTACTGCCTCCTTTAATATAACTGGATAGATCCTATCCACCCCATGTGCCTTTCTTGTGTTAATCTTCAACAATTTCTCCTCCATTTTACTCTCAGTTATTACAAGATTATATAGCTTACTGCCAGAGTTCAATACACCTCTGGCATTCCCCTTGCCGAATAACTCCTCATGTGTGAATGTCGATGCAAAATATTCATTTAGTTTGTTAGCTACCTGAGCAGGATCATCAACAGTTCAACCATCGATATCAAGTGGACCAATCTGATTCATCCCTTTCCTTTTAGAGTTTACATAGGTAAAGAACTCTTTGCTGTTTTTCTTTGCATCCTTTGCCAAAGATTTCTCGTAATCTGCCTTCGCCTGCGTAACCTCCTTTGTAACTTGGTTACAGACCAGCTTATATCTATCATAGGCTTCTGTGTCACATGTTAATTTATATGTGTCCCATGCATTTTTCTTCTCTGCCATATGTCTCATTAGTTCATCTGACATCCAGTTAGGCCTAAACTTTGAACAGTATTTCTTAGTTGGTATGTAAAGCCTAGTAGCTTCCAAGATAAGATCTTTGAATGCTTCCCATTTTGAATTTGCTGTTGGTAGCATCATCAGTTGGTCCCACTGTATAGAATTTAAATACTGTCTCAGACCATCGTAGTCGCCTTTACGAAAGCAAAAACCCTTCTCTTTACCCCTGATAGTAGTTATCTCTTTGAGTAAATCCCACTTCAGCACACTGTGATCACTGCCACCTAGTGGTTCCTTTATCTCCAGATTCCTAATGCATGAAGAATCACTACTGATAATCAGATCAAGAGTATTACTCCCTCTAGTTCCTTCCTGATCATGCTGATGTAGAAAACAATCATCCAATAAATCCACAAAAGCCTTGCTAGTGTGTGAGTGACCAACCTACAATATCTGGGGAATTAAAATTCCCCATTATAAGACTCTCTGAGTTACTGGCCCACTCTATTTCCCTGTACAGTTTCTTATTATACTCATCAGAGTCATTAGTCCTATAGCACACTCCTACTCTCAATTTTGATCTCCCAATGCTTATGTGACACCAAACTGCAGTGACTCGACACTGCACTGTCCAGCGATGTTGACTGGCTTCACTTCCTTGGATTTTATGTCTTTCTTAACTAATAGCACAACCCCTCCTCCCTTCCTGTCCTTTCTGTACACATTGTACTCCCCAAATTCCGGTTCTGCATTCCTTATATCTGTGTGATACTATGTCTGTGATATCCCAAGAATATCTGCCTTTGATGTTTTGAGCAATACCTCAAATTCATCAAATTTATTTACCAAACTCCAGCATTGGTGTACACGCAAGTATACATGCACCTGTTCCTATTCTTAGCTACCCTAACACAACCCATGTGTTTACTTGTACCGCAATGACTCCCAGCAGTCTCTGAAATATCCTGCATCTTGTTTTCCAGGCTGCTGCTCATTCCAATAGAAGCAGTGCAAGAATCACTTTCACCTCTGCCAGTGGCTACTGTTAATCTATTAGTCCTTGTATCCCCCCAAGCTAGCAGTTTTCTGACCCACCTAACACTGCCTCGATAGCATCAGCAAATATTCTTGCACCCTTTCTATTTAAGTGTATCCCATTCCTGTAGAAGCAGTCTCTCCTGTTAACAAGTACAGACCAGGCTGAAAAAAATTCTACCCCTTGAGCCTTGCTTTTCAGGGCCGAATTGATCAACAAGGCTCTCATCATATACTCCCTCCTATCGTGTCTGGGAAGAATTGCAGACACTTTCAAATTCAACCCTAATTCACAGCTTTTCTTCAACATTGATATGTACCTGTTAAGTAATTCCCGGTCTCCTACTCTTAATATCATTAGTGCCAACGTGTACAACTATATCACCTTTTGTGCCCTTAAAAGATGATATCTGCTCTACATCATCAACCTTTGCCCCTGGCAGACATACCCTGGTCCTTGTTCCACCTATCCTTTTTACAAAGTATGTTGCCTGTTTTCCTGACAATAGAGTCACCAACAAGTACTAGTTCTTGTGGGACCAGTGCATTCTGCCTTTGGGGTTGCCGCTGTGTTGCGTGATGAACAAGTGCAAGCTCTGGCATTGATGTGGGCAGCCGAGAGCTTGATGGGCCCCTCAATTTAGATCCTTCGAGGGCATCCACCCTGTCCTTCAAGCTCTCATATAGGCCCATAACAACGCTGAATTTTATTCTGTTTTATTGAGGATAATAATAATAAGGTAATGTATTTCTCTTCCTTATATAGGCTGCTCTTTAATATGAAGAATAATATATTATTCTTCTACTTTTTTTTTTTTTGTTTTCTTTACAAAATTATCAATAACATTAATACTGCAAAAGTGACAAAAACCTTTTTTTTTTTGACAAAACAGTAAAATATTAATAAATTTCCATGTTTATTATTTAATCCAATATCTATATTATTAATGTATATATGGATATATTATTAATGTATATATAGATTGCTCGTTACTTATGCCATGTTGTGCCATTGCATATTATGACTGTAGAAATGTGTGCTCAAATTCTTCCAGTCTATGATGTAAGAATTTCTGAAGAGAGAGAGGTATTGAACCCTCTCCAAAATGAGCGAAAATTGACAAAACCACTGTACTAGTAGAGAGGACTATGATAACAACATAATATAAGTAACTGTGACAATATACTGAATAATATCCTAGGTTCTTTTATTGAATCTTACCATCTCTGTAGATTTCAATTTGATGACTCTGTGAGTAACCAAAAATGTACAACACTATTGCTGAGTCTGGAAACTAATCATTACTGATAGTGTTTCCCCAAACAATCTTTAAGCCTCCTATCTGACATCCCTGATGTAGATTATATTACAGTCCCAGCACTATATTTTATATAAATACATTATGTCTGGAATAGGGGACTTAATAGTGGTGTAATTAAAGCTAACTGCCAGGAATCGCATAGTTGCATAACACCCTGAAAATTATCCCAGATAAGCTTGAACAAAATAGTATGCACATCACGATGCATCTTGCATGGCAAGATGCATACTCAGTAAACTGACTTACACACATGGATTTTAGTATTGGTATTAGTATTAATGGTGCAAAATAATACAAGAAAGCAAGTTTATATGGCAATGGCCAAAAAAACCTCACATCATCTGTCCAGCCCTTCCAGTAGTTTTAGTTTTTCCTTGAATTTATTCCACCTACCTACTTCCACAACAGATGGAAGTTTGTTCCAACAATCAACTACCTGCTGGCTGAAAGCAAGCTGCGCACATCTATCCTGCAATCAGGCTTCCTCAGTTTAAATTAGTTTCCTCATGTGTTGCGTCTGAACAAAAGGAAGAATGCCATTAGCATTGAGCTTGCTCAATCAGTTCAAAGCCTTAAACGCTTCAATGAGATCACCTTGTAGAAGCCTAGTCTAAAGCCACTGCAATTTGAAAAACTGAAGCCTGTCTTGTGTATGAATGCCATTTTGTTACCCTCACCAACCTCAGTGCCCTTCTTTGTACCTATTCCAGCAGATCAATATCCTTCCTAAAATGAGGCTTCCAGACCTGTATGTGGTACTGAAGAGTCGGTCTAACAATTGTCTTATATAACAGGATAATTGCCCCCTTAAAGATTCTTATGTAATGAATTATCAAAAATATAAACCTGAGTTTGTTTTTGATAATGTATTAAATATGCTAATGATAATGAACAGGAATATAAGGGGAGATTCCTCTGGATTGGAGAAGTGCCACTGTATCACCAAATACATGAAAGTGTGATCTAGGAGTGAAGTTGGTAACTACAGGCCATTTAGTCTGACTTCAGTGGTAGGAAAAATCTTAGAGGCAATGATTAAGAGGGGACATTCAGATAGATATCACATTCTGAAGGATACATAACATGGCTCTGTTAAAAGAAAATCATGTTTAACTAACTCAATAGGCTATTTTGACACAGTTACTCATGAGCTGGATTTTAGGAAACAATTTCAACATAGTTTATTTGGAATAGTTCACTCGGGCCCTCATGAGAGGTTACTGTATAAACTTGAAAAGGCTGGGATTACTGGTGAGATTCTAAGATGGATTTGCTGAGTGGCTGCAGGGAAGAAGGCAGAGGGCTGTGATTAATGGATAATCTTCAGATTTGGTGTAAAGTCAGGAGTGGGTCCTTCAAGGATCGCTTCTTGGACCACTGTTGTTTCTCATTTTCATAAATGACATTGAAGAATGGATAGAAAGCGTGATTCAAAATTTGAAGATGATGTAAAGATTGGGAGAATTGTAAATGATCAGTACTAAGCAGTACTCCTTCAGGATGACTTTAACAGACTTCAGAGAAGTGGCTACGTTTTAATGCAGCTAAATGCAAGGTTTACACTTGGGGAATAGCAATCCCCAAATAAATTGTACAATTGGTGGGGTTGAATTAAAAACAGTGAAGGAGGATAGGGATCTGGGAGTTACAATACAAGCAGATATGAAGTTTTCTGAACAGTGTAAATGGGCAGCCAGGAAAACCCATGGTGTCCTATCGATGATTTATCGAACATTATCCTGTAGAGATAGGGAGGTCACAATCCCACTGTATAAGGTAACTGTAAGACCATATTTGGAATACTGTATTCAAGTATGGAGACCTCATCTGAAAAAAGACATTGAGCTTCTTGAAAGGGTCCAAATATGGGCAACTCGAATGGCGAGATCAGCAGGACGACCATATGAGGAGAGACTTTGATTATGTGGACTACAGAGCTTGCCAACCACACATTTCAGAGATGACCTGATTGAGGTTTATAAGGCTCTGAGAGGGATTAGTAAAATGAATGACTGTGGAATTCTCACTGTTATACAGAATTCCAGAACTAGAGGTCATAAATTCAAATTACAGGTGTTGAGGTTTAGATTAGATTGTAGGAAGTTTTCTTTTAGCCAGCAAGTCATTGATTGCTGGAACAAGTTGCCCTTGCAGGTAGCTGAAGCTAAGAGTTTGAATAAATTCAGAGGTCAACTTTGTGAGGGAAGCATATAATTTGTGTTTTCTTATCTAAATCTTTTTTTTTTTTTTTTTTGGCCAGTGCAGCAAAAGCCTGTGGCTTCCTTGCACTATAGGGTGAATACTATTACTATTTCTAAAACATGGATACCGAAACAAAGAGACATTAATAGAATACAAGCTGCTGCAATGAAATTTTGAAGATATGTCAAAGGATGTACAAAATTAGATAAAATACCAAATAAATATTAGAAAGATTTACTCAATTAATGAAAAAATTATAGAATATAGACAAAGATGGAAAGAACATGTAGAAAGAATGGAAGATAATAGATTCCCTAAATTAGCTTATACATATAAAGAAAAAGGGAAAAGAGACAGAGGAAGACTAAAGAAAAGATGGGCAGACCTCTTTGAGATCGGAACAGGCGGATCGCCTAATCCATGAAGGAAGATTTGTTGTTTGTTATTTGGTTTTTAGGAGCATTAGCAACTAAGACCATATTGCTCCGGGATATGCGGTGGTCATTCCCTGACCTTTCCGCATCCTGCGTATTTGGTGGTGACGGGCTCGAACCCCGGTCAATCAAGAAGCGTGTGCTACGCACTGCTGCTCCTTCCCATGAAGGAAGATAAGATAAGACTATTACTATATTATCCCTGTTACAAAATTCCTGTATATCATTGACAAAACCCCATGAACTGTCTAATCAGCCTATCTGCACTACTCAGATTGTATTGTTCCATTGCTTTGCTTCCAGTCCTTGGCAAAGTACTGGAAAAATTAATTGTAGAGTGTATTTGGTGTCAAATGGCACTAGGGGTTTTCCCATCTCCACATAGTATACATTGTAGGTGTGAAACAGAACACTGTCAATGTCAGAGGTTTAAAAGTGTGGATCTTGTATATGTGTAGTGTCATATACCATTGTTCTTCTGGTCATTTGGCCACTGGGCCCTGAATGGGACCCAACATTGCCCACATTCTGCCCCATGGAGGCAGACCAGGTACACGAGTATTATAGTTATTTACTCTGGCAGGTCCTGCCACCTAATTTCCTGAGATTTCAGTGACAAGGACCTAAAAAAAAACAAACCTAACTATAGATAGGGGTCAGCCAAAAGGAGTACTAGTTATGCGATTTGATGTCATTAAGTTTTTGGGTGTAGGGCTCAAGAAATTTAACAATGATTCGAATGCTAGTAATTGTAAGTTAGAGGGGAAGAGGAGACTGAAGGCTGGGGGAAAGACAGAGATATGGGGTCTATAGAGAAGATGACCCCCAAATCAGTGGAGCAGGCCTGCCCCACCAGAGCGGAAAGAGGGGTGGCAAGGGGGAGGAGACCAGAGGTAACCTCCCCCTCATGATCGTGGAGTGGAGGCAAAGGACCATGCAAGGGAGCGTGGCTAGGAATGCCTAATGGCAGCAGCTGAGCTGTGCTGGTGGTTCCACCTGGGACAGCATTCCATGGCTAGGAACAGCCACAAAAGCATGTGGATGACCTTGTGGTCCATAAGGTTCCCATGGCCATCTGTCCATCTGGTGGAGAGGCTGGAATAGAATATGCAATTTATATCATTCGCTCACACACTAAAAAAAAAATTTTTTTTTTTTTTTTTTTTTTTACATATATTTTATTTATATTTTTTTCCTTCTTTTTCTCTTTTATAGTTTTTTTCCCCCCTACATTTCAAGGCAACAATTTATAATTTTTTTTATATTTTACAACTTTTT
Source organism: Mastigoproctus giganteus (assembly GCF_048544385.1). NCBI lineage: Eukaryota > Metazoa > Arthropoda > Arachnida > Uropygi > Thelyphonidae > Mastigoproctus > Mastigoproctus giganteus. The sequence continues at coordinate 40,556,001 of NC_143582.1, read as the reverse complement.
TATATATATATATATATATATATATTTTTTTTTTCCATTCATCCATCATTCTCATCAGGGAGGGGCGACATTAAACAAGCAAAATTGACACCAAGCTGTCAAACCCGGCTGTCCAATTATTGCTTTTAAAATAATTTGATGCTTGTTAGCCTCCGTAGCCGAGTGGGCAGGAGCGGGAGTGCAGTAGCACATGCTCTTTGAGTAGACCGGGGTTCAAGCCCCTGACTGCTAAATACGGTCTACCTGCCAACCCACATTGGACCAGCGTGGCAGATTATGGTCCATTTCCCTCAGCATGAATTGTTGAGGAGACTTCCATCCTGCAGTGGGTTGATAATGGCTGCACTTTTTTTTTTTTAGCCATTGCGTTAAACACAATGCAACAATTTAAACAAGCAATAATTTAAAGAAAGCTCGCACAATTTAAATGACATACAAATAATAATAACAAAAAAACACACATTTATATAACAATTATACTAATGCTAATTTTTTTTTTCTTTTTTAAACAAACTTCCCGTCATACTTTTACATTCTGCTTTTGACATTTATACATTCAACGCACTATTTCTTGCATTCATTCACTCATCCAGGCATACATTTTTAAACCTTTACATTCACACAGCTCAATTTCACTCAGACTCCACAGTCATTCACTAATTTTACTCAATTTCCACATTTACTCTTTCAGCACTCACTCCTCACACATTCATCCCTCACACACCCAGAGGCATAAATTATCATTCACTCACCCTTCCTAGCATTTGCTTTCATACTCTTGCCTTTACATTCACTGCAATTCTCATTCATACTAGCATACTTCAGAAACTTGCAGCTTACTAGTTTTTTTCCAGCTGACAAGTAACCCTGGCTGCATGTCTATACCAGTCTCTTTAAAGTTGTTTCCATGAGTGTTTGGGAACTCGGTCTGTTTTTTTTTTGGATGTATGCTATGAGGGCAGTACCAGCCTGCCTTTATTCCCATCAGTCACAATTGGTTATTTTCCTACCTCTATGGTCCACTGGCAATGAGCCAAAGGAGTCCCCAGGGGCAGGGTGTCAACTCTGGTAAAGTCCCGGTAATTTCTGAGTCAATTCAGGTATGTTCAGTCATGTAGAGATTTTGTCATTCACTGGGCATGGGGACGGAAATGGGCTGATTATATATTTGGCCTACTGATTTGCTACAGGGACTGGTTGAAGAGCCTGTCTCTGCAAGGTTTGTCAGATTTCAAAAATGGTTTGAGCATACTTGGTGAAGGCCTTGTAAAAGACCTCCTCCATGATAAATTGGTGTTCTTGGCCCCTAGGAAGGGGTCCAATTTCTGTGATTAACTGTCTACATTGATTTTCATAGATTACACAGTCACATAGAACATGTGCCCAATCCTCACTTTCACCACAGGTACAGTGGGGGTCATTGGCCAGTCCCAAAGAGTGCAGTTTAGCTTTAAGGGATCCATGACCTGTCAAAAGAAATGTGGTATAAAGTCCTGGAGCATATCACTTAGGTGATTCTGGGCTAACCATAGCCACCTGTGGAAAAAACATTTTGGTAGTAGCACCTTTGGTCTTCTGCCATATCTGATGTAGTCGTGTGGCAATTTGTCGTTTCTCTGCCTTGATGTCATTGGCAAGGTTTGGGATTATGCCTAGGAAACGCATGGGGATTCCTTTAAGTCTATAATATAGCCCTTTTTTTTGCAATTTTAAGGTGCAGTGGTAGCATACCAGCTAAAACTTGCAGGGCCGGGATACTAACTGTACAGCATGCTCTAGTTATTGTTGATAATAATAAGATTGTTCTTTGAATGCTATTCAATTTTGCTCTGTTTCTAACTATGGCTGTACGATGGTACCATATGCCAGCACCATAGGATATTACAGGTAAAAACACTGCTCTGTAAATGAGTGTCAGGGTTCTGCGCTTGAGACCCCAATCGGCTTGGCTGATTCTGGCAATCATTCCGGCATAGTTCTGGACTTTTTTGGCCAAGTATGACAGATGTGGATAGAATGTTAATTTGGAGTTTAGAATTATGCCTAAGTATTTCAATTCTTGGACCATGTGAATTGAGGTATTACCTATTTTTATCACTGGTGGTTGTCTTATATTTAGATTTCCTTTCAGTAGGATACATTTAGTTTTTTCTGCTGAGATTTTGAGCATGTGGGTTAGCACCCATTCCTGCAGTTGTTTGAGTGCCACGTTTGCTCTTTCTTCCACCACCCCCAATAAGACAAGGTTTTTAGCAAAGGTGACCCTGTCTGTAGGGCCTAAATCTTTTGTCAGGAATTCATCAAGCACACAGGTCCAAAAGAATGGACCTAGTACTGAACCCTGTGGGCAACCTTTTGTAACTGGGCGTTTTATTTCTTGGAACTGTGTGCGAGCTACTACATGTCTGTTACCAAGATACGTGTTTATACATTAGCATTAGTAGAGGCATTTGATGCAAGAAAGCAAGCTTATGCAGCATCAGCCAAAAAAAAAAAAAAAAAAACTACTTCCACTTCACCTCTCTGTTCGTTCAAAATACCTGTCCAGCTGAGCCTTAAACTTATTTAGGCTATCAACTTCCATGACAAGGGATGGAAGTCTGTTCCACCAACGAACCACCCGCTAGCTAAAGGCAAATTTCCGCACGTCTATCCTACATCTGTCTTTCCTCAATTTGAATTTATGCCCTCTCAGGTGATTATTCTGAGCGAGAGGAAGAATCCCATCAGCATTGAGCATGCTCAAACCATTCAAGGCCTTATGCACCTCTATCAGATCACCTCGCTGGTGCCTAGTCTCCAGACACTGTAATTTGCAAAACTTAAGCCTTTCTTCGTAAGAGCACCCCTTTGTTCCATTCATTGATATAGATTTTTTGTTACATTTGTCTGGTGGAGTCTTCTGAGAATACTTGGCCACCAGAGGGTATCAAATGCACCAGCGAAGTCAATAGATAATGCCAGCATGTACTTTTGATCACTATTATTTACTGTTGTTAGGATATAGTGCATGGCATCCTCAGTTGAGAATCCTTGTTTGAAACCAAACTGCTCTTCAGAATTTAGGTTGGCTTCAGTATAATATAAATTAAGCCTATAGAGGAGTAGGTGTTCCATTATTTTTCCTAGAACAGGCAATAAAACTATAGGCCTGTATGATTTAGGTTCAGTAGGATTTTTTCTTGGATTCTTTAAGATTAATCTAATTATAGCCAGTTTCCATGCTTGTGGGAACAAACCCTCAGCCAAGCAGTGATTAAATAAGTTCAGTAGAGTATCAGGAGAAATTTCTGCTAACATTTTAATGGTTTATTTTTCAATTAAGTCAGGTCCAGGGCACTTATTGTTTTTGGTTTTTAAAAGTGCTGCTTGAAGTTCTTCCATGGTGAAGGGTGGTTCTATTGACATATTGCTATAATTTTCATTGCTGGTCATTATGTCACTCTGAGCCTGGGTTAACTCCTGGTTCTCAGACAGGAATAAATGATCTAATATGTTATTTACGGAGTCCGCCAAAGTGTGAGTTGCAGTTCCATCTGCATCCAACTCAGAGCATCAACCTCATTCTGGGGCCAAGTTGCCCTTGCTCTCTGGAAGTGTTTTCTGGCCTGGTGCACCCTTCGCCAGAGTATATCAAGTTCAGGGAACAGCATTTTTCTTCGGTTTTCTTTTGGGTATTGCTAGATTGGATGCTTTTTGAAGCATAATTGTGACATTTAGGTAGTGTTCATATGGTCTATAGTTGTTATGGATCTAGAAAGATTCACAAAATACTACAGTAATAAAAACTTACAGGTACAAAATCAATTTGGCTTCACACAAGGTAAATCCACTGTGGACGCCGCAAAGTATGTTATGAATTCAGTTGAAACTTACTAATAAATATGTTCTTGGCCTCTTCGTGGACTTCAAAGGGGCCTTTGACACAATTTGGTGGCATAGTCTCTGTGCCCTTATATGATATAACTGATTACTTCCAAAATAGGTCTGTTATTGTCTCACATGGATCCGTTCTCGGTCCTGTCTGTTGGAATGTGGTCCTTGAGGGGTGGCTGGCTAATGAACATGAATGAATTTTAAATGTGGCATATGCCGATGACCTTGTTGTCTTTGTTCTTGGAGATTCTAGACTTGAACCTCATGCAAATGATTTTCTAAGGGATTTAAATGATTGGTGTCAGACACACAAGCCTGAAATTTTGATTACAAAAAGGAACAAAAGTTAGTTAAGGGTAGGCTGGACCAAAATAGACCCCCAAATGTGAGATTACTTGATCAGCCCATAAAACTGGTAAATATTTAGGTGTCATGTTGGACAATAAATTCCAGTTTATCTCCCATGCAAAGTTTATACTATGCAAAGTTAAAACTCTGACTGGTATGTTGATCAAAAGTGCAAGGGGTTCATGGGGTATAAAATCTTCCACGCTTAAACAATATTATAAGAGTATTTTTATTTCTATGGTATGTTATACTGCGGGTGCATGAGGTGCCAGAATAAGTAGATCTTTGATAAATAGGTACTTAACACAGGCACAAAGGTTCTTTTTTATAGCTACGTCTAGAACTTGCCGGACAATATCCACTTTGACAATTCAGGTTTTGTCTGGTAATTACCAATTAAGTATGAGGTTATCTTCAACTATTTACAGTATCACAGAAGGAAAGGGCTGCCTGTGGTACTTAATCAGTATTCCATCAATTTAGACTTTTCTATAAAGGATGACATATCTAGAGTAAGGAATCAATTTATGGCAAAACGAATGGTCAAATGCCATTACAGGAAGAATTACATTTTTGTTTATGCCAAATGTGGCCAAATTTAATAAGCATCAATTTTCATGGTTCAATCTGGGTTTAAACTCGACCTTTTTGTTGTCCAATATGGCAGTTTAAACTCAAAGTTATTTTCTTTGGATTTGGTTGTCTCTCTGATGTGCAAATATGGCCTTCTGGAGACTGTCCAATATCTAATTTTCAAATGTAATTATTATGTAGATTTAAGATCTGAGCTTCAACTGTTGACTAGCACGTATAAAGTGACCAAATCCTTAGTATTCCAATGTGGGACATCTGTGGTGGGGGGGGAGAGAATTTTACAAACCCCTTGAAGCAATATACACATTTTTTTATTTATAATAAAAATTTTCACATACAAAATATAAATTAAATACATATACTTCTTTGAACTAAGTTTATAAAATCAAATCACACTTCTTTAAAAAAACAAAAACAAATATAGCCTATTTTTTTTTTTTTTTTTTTTCACAGAAAGGCTGAAATTCAGTATATCCCTCATGTTGGACGGACAACTTGTGTGATCGAGACCCACTAAAACTCGTAAAATCGGACAAATGCTAACTTATTGTAATTTTCTTTTGTAAAGAATCTGTCTTCATTTTGAATTCAGACCAAATAAAAATAGGTTAATAAATATAATGTATAGGATATTAATAAATATTAAAATTTTGAAATATTATATTATAAGTCAGGAAAGGTACCCCTCATGATACACTACATGACGAACAGAAGGTTGTGTGAAGGACATGAACTGAGTAAAATAGTTATTAGAAGGAAAAAAATAAAACCACTTATTTGGAGGGACCATGTTTTCAATCCACTTTCATTTTTGTTTAGTGAAAAAAGGTTAAGTTTTTTCCTGTGAAATAATACTAATAATAAAAAGTCATACTTCTTTTAACAATAAAAACAAGAAAAATTAAATAATATAATTAAATATATTTTTCTGCTGAGTGAATTTTTCTTAATAATTCTTCGTTATTTGCTATTTCTTCGTAAAATTCTTCCAAAGAATTAGCAAAATTGCACTTAACTTGTAGTATTGCTTTCATCGTTTCTAAGGTCAGTTGTTTTTTTTGTTGATGTCCACAACTTTGCTACCGAAAAAACTCTTTCCGTTGTACCGTTGGTTCCGGCAAACATAATGCAAATCATTTGCATTATGTTTACCATTAAGTATGGTGGCTACATGTCCAATCCGAGACGTCTGGTCACTTTAAGCATATATGATGAATGTGATCTACCAAAATTCCTTGAAAATCAGAACTACCTTGCTTTGGCAAGTTTTGCTGACAGGGTTTTTCAATCCAGGAAGAGAATTGACAGACACAATATCTTGAGTTTCCTTTGAAATTGAAGGTGATTGGGACTGTTTTTCATTTTGGGACAGTTCATAATAACAGTCATGTTATTATCCCATTGTGTATATAATGTAGACAACTTGATATTTTGGTGTATATGGTTTATGGGGAGGGGAACAATATTTTTGAGTACATGAATAACAGACATAAAACTATTAGGTTCAAAATGGAAAACTGCCATTTTTAGACATCTTGGTGGAGGGAGAGAGAGAGAACAAAATTCTATGTTACCCAGGCATACAGACAAAAAAAGATTTATTCCAGACTGTATGTTAATTTTAATATGAACAACCCATTCAATTTTAAAAAGAGCACCATGAAAATGCTGACATGCAGAACAATTGGAGTTTGCAATCCAAAAAATTAGACGACAAACTAAAATGCATCTCTACAACCCTTAACACATTTGTTGCTAGATTATCCTATGACCTTAATGAACCTAATTCAAAAATCATGGGATAAGTCAATATGAATTGGGAAAAGCTGAGACATTTTTGGGCTTTTTGGCCGAATTAGTCAACTAGTGGCAAAGGTTGCTTAACAAAAATATCTGGGTTTTTTATCGGAAAATGATATGTAAAGGCAGGTGGTTTTTGGGCCATGTGAATTAAAAACCTCTTCATGCACATAAACATCAACCTGCAGATACATGGAAAATTATTATGAATGTTACTTCACAGAAAAATATAAATCAAAAACATAGTAACAACACCCATGAAAATATGGAACAAAAACAGATTAGATGTGGTATATTTAAATCAGTAAACAAAATGAGTAATATTTTAAGAGAATACAAATACAAAGTTTAAACACAAAAAATCTCTTAATATACAAAATATGAAATTTAAATACAAAAAAAAAAAACACACACATGGATGAAAATGTTCATCAGCAAGACAGGAAGATTATTTGAAACTAGAATTGCTGAATGTTGTAAATGTGTATAAAAATAAATATCAAGAAACTGGAAGTGTTCCAACATGCTTATGAATGCACCTGCACTATTAATTTAAATTTTTTTAAAAATAATGGGAAGTTGTCAAAATAATCAGGGGGGGGATATAACATAAACTATATAGCAGAATACGTATTACTGCATTAGCTCAGTATAGTATAGTAAATTAATCAATTAAATTTATTAACCTTATTAATTTTCATAGTTAATTAATTAAATCATATTTAAATGGAAATCATGCCCCAGACTAGAGCAGCAAAGTAGCGGGAGTACTGTGGCTTGGGGAGAACCGAAGGGGGAGATTGTCCAGCACATTACAGCCTGAAAAAATGTGCAACTTGTAAATGTTTGCAGGCTTTCTGGAACGGGACATGATATTGCCAAGGGGGATGTCTTTATGTGTGTGCTCGATGCAAGCAGTGTGAAGAAGTTAGGCATCAACTCGGCATTGTTATGGACCTTTATGAGAGCTTGAAGAACAGGGTAGATGCCCTTGAAGGACTTAAATTGGGGGACCCATCAAGCTCTCAGCTGCCCACATCAATGCCAGAGCTTGCACTTGATCATCAGCAACCCAGTGGCAATCTTCAGGGCAGAATGTGCTGGTCCCACAGGAGCTAGTTATTGTCGGTGGCTCTATTGTCAGGGAGATGGGAAATATATTGTGCAAAAAAGGATATGTGGAATAGGACCAAGGTGTGTCTGCCAGGGGCAGACACACCTTGTCCTATATTCATATTACCTATATTAATATTATATTCATATGAATATGAATATATTAATATAGAATGTCCTATATTCATATTACCCTGACATTTTTTTAAATGTCAAAATGACACATGTTAAATTTCAGCTTTTTGCCTTCTCGTAACCTGCCCAAACATATATGCATTCTTCCTAAAACGAGATTTCCAAACGAGATGTTCAGTATTTAAATTGCACCTAACCATTTTTAATTCACTTAGTAAATTTGTAAGTTTGTTAAATATTTGTCTTAAAGATATTGGCATGTAATATATATTTTTCATACAGTGTCAAAAATATTAAATGAAAACATTAAACACCTTGTGCTTCCCCCAATTAGTTTTAAATTCAACTTTAAAAGCAGGAAATGCTTTACCCCAGGGGTTCAAATCTGGTGAGTATGGGCTTGGCAAACTCAGGTCTTGAGCTGGATATCATCATTCTTCTCCTCTAACATGGGAATTTTTTTTTTTTTTTTTTGGCTGGTGCAGCATAAGCCTCAAGCTTTCTTGCAATGTTGGAAAAAATCAAGAGTTAGGGTTAAATTTTAAAGTGTCTGCAATTCTGCCCAGACATGATAGGATGGAGTAACTGATGAGAGCCATGTCAATCAATTTGGGCCTGGAGATATTGTGCATGGCTCAAGGGGTAGAATTTTTCGCAGTGTGGTCAGTGCTTGTTAACAGAAGAGATTGCTTCTACAGGGATGGGATACACTTAAAAAGGGGTGCAAGAATGTTTGCTGATGCTATCGAGGCAACGTCAGCTGGGTCGGAAAACTGCTGGCTTGGGAGAAGATTCACAGACTAATAGATTAACAGAAGCTGCAGGCAGAGGTGGAAATGATTTTTGCACTGCTTGTATTGGAATGAGCAGCAACCCAGAAAGCCAGTTGCTGGGGATTTCAGGAACTGCAGAGAGTCACAAAACAAGTAAATACATGGGTTGTGTTACGATAACTAAGAGTAAGAACAGGTGCATGTATACTTGCATGTATATCAATGCTAGGAGTATAGAAAAGAAATTTTATGAATTTGGTGTGCTGATCAAGACATCAAAGATCAGAGACATGGTGTCACACACAGAGATGAGGAATACAGAATTTCAGTTTGGGGAGTACAATGTGCACAGAAAGGATAGAAGGGGAGGAGGGAGTGATGCTGTTAGATAGGAAGCACAAAATTAAGGAAGTGCATCCGGGTTGACATGGGTGGACAGCACAGTGTTGAGTTAGTTTGGTGAGACATAAGCACTAGGAAAACCAAAATTGAGAGTAGGTGTGTGTTATAGGCCTAATGACTCTGATGAGTACAATGAACAACTGTACAGGAAATAGAGTGGACCAGTAAATAAAAATGTCTTATAATGGGGGATCTTAACATCCAGATATAGAATGGAACTTGTGGGTGGCCACTCACACACTAGCAAGACTTTTGTGGATTTATTGAATATTTAACCCCAGGGGCTCACATCTGGTGAGTATGGGATTGGCACCCCCAAGATCCTGGAGCTGGATATCATCATTCTTCTCTTTCTTGATGATTTCCTTCTACTTTTGATACTCTCTCTCTCTCTCTCTCTCTCAGGAATTTTTTTTTGGCTGGTGCAGCATGGCTTCCTTGCACCATATAGCTAATTTTTTTTTTGTCCTCGCCTTTTCCCATTATTATATGGGGTCAGCATTTTTATTGTTTTGGCATGCAATTTTTACGGCTGGATGCCCTTCCTGACGCCAACCCTCACCCTTTATCCGGGTTGGGGATATGCAGTGATCAATCCCTGAAACCGCATCCTCTGTATTTGGTGGTCATGGACTCAAACGACGGTCTAATCAAGAAGCGTGTTACACACTACTGCTCCTGTCCACCTGGCTATGGGGGCACCGCACCATATAGCTAATAATAATAACTGATGATGTTACCAACAGCATTCTAAATGGAAAGCATTCAAAGAAAAAATCTTGGAAGCTACTAGGCTTTCCATACCAATTAAGAAATACTGTTCATGGTTTAGGACTAAAAGGATGTCAGATGACCTAATGAGACTCATAGCAGGGAAGAAAAAATGCATGGGATGCATATAAACTATCAGGAGACACAGATGCCTATGGTAGATATAAGATAGTCTGTAATCAAGTCACAAAGGATTTTAGGCAAGCAAAGGCAGATTATGAGAAATCTTTGGTATACAACAGTAAAGACTTCTTTACTTATGTAAACTCCAGAAGGAAAGGGATGAATCAGATTGGTCCACTTGACATCAATGATTTGATTGTTGATGAACCTGCTTTTTTTTTTTTTGGTAGTTGTTGGTGCTTTGGCTTCTGTGGCCATAATGCACCTCCCAAGGTATTTTTGCAGTACTTTGATCCAAGGCCGAGGCGGAATTCGAACCTGCGACCTTTGGGTTGCCAGGCAGGCACTTTACTCACCCGGCTAGCCTGGTTGGCCATGATGAACCTGCTGAGGTAGCTGACAAACTGAATGAGTATTTTGCATCTACATTTACACGTGAGGAGGTCTGTAGGGAAGTGGAGGCTAGAAGTTTATCAAATTCTGGTTTTTTTTTTTTTTTTTTTTTTGATTTGGTAGTTGTTGGCGCATCGGCTTCTGTGGCCATATTGCACCTCCCAAGGTTTTTGCAGTACTTTGATCCAAGCCCGAGGCGGGAATCGAACCCGCGACCTTTGGGTTGCCGGGCAGGTACTTTACCCACTCGGCCAGCCCGGTCGGCTCAAATTCTGGCAGGGAGCTAAATGATTTTGTAATTACTGAGAGTAAAGCGGATGAGAAATTGTTGAAATTGAACATAAGAAAGGCACCTGAGGTGGATGGGATCTATCCAGTTATATTAAAGGAAGCAGAAAAGGAAGTAAGCAAACCCTCAGCCATAATTATTATTATAAGATTAGTATAGTGGCGACACCATTCTATAATGAGTGCTTCATATAGAAGATTGTAATTGGATTTTAAAGTACTAATAGGAACAGCCGAATCGATTAGATGGTTGTGGAGGTGAAAATGTTGAGTGGGTTCAGTGCTGGCATGATCAGTTTTCAAACTATTATAATCGTAGTAGTATGCATGTGTGTTGGAAGTCTTTATTATACCGTATTTTGTGGATGTGCTTCCGACATAGCATACATTGCATCTTGGTTGACATTTAATTAGATGAACAATATTATTGATGTCACTTATAGGGTAATTGTGTATTTCTTTATAGATATTAAACATAGATCCTAATTTATTATATGAAGAAAATGTTAGCAATCAGTGTTGGCAAATATTTGAAGAAGTTGTCGAGCGAGTCTATAGTGGAAAGGGAGGATGACGTGTATTTTGTTTGTTATCACGGTTTGTGTTGTTTATTAATATTATTAACATTTAATTAGAGATAAACAATATTAATATTATTAATGCTGTTTATCTAATTAAATGTCAACCAAGATGCAATGCATCTTTTGCCTTGTGAGTATCACATCTTCGGCAAGCTGAAAGAACATCTGGGGGGGGGGGTACAATGATTTGCAAACTATGAGCAGGTGCAAAGAGCAGTTTGGTGGTGGCTGAATGACTAAGGAGTGGTTTTCTATCATCAGGGAATCAAACGTTTAGTCACACGTTCCGAGAAGTGTTTATATCAACTCAGTGACTATGTGGAAAAGTAGTGCAAGGTTTGTGCTTTCTATTGCATAATGTTACATACCTCAATAAATGTCTCTTGGGCTACAATGGTCAAGTGTAACTTATTTTTTGAATTACTCACATAGACAAGACTGCAGTTATAGTTCAGACACAGCATGGGTTTGTTAAGGGGAAGTCTTCCCTGACAAATCTGATTGGATACTATGATGTGGTTACAAAGGAACTGGATGCAAAAAATAATTTTGATATCATATACTTGGATTTTAGGAAAGCTTTTGATACTGTGGCACATGGTAGAGCACTGTACAAATTGGAGCAGTATGGCATTAGGGGCAAGTTGCTATAGTGCATAAAAGGATGGTTAAGTGGGAGAAGACAGAGAATGGTTATTAATGGACACTGCTCTTTGTGGACTAATGTTATTAAGGGAGCTCCCCAGGGGTGTTAGGCCCATTGTTGTTTTCAGTATTTATCAATAATATTGATGAAGGCATATCAGGGTTAATGTCTAAGTTTGCAGACGATATGAAGGTTGGTAGGGTAATTAATGACAATAATGATAGGACAGCTACTGCAACAGGAACTGGAAAAGTTGAACAGATGGTCTGAGATCTGGCAACTGAAATTTATCATTGACAAATGTAAAGTACTGCATATGGGTAGCAGTAACCCCAAAGTAATGTATCAACTGGGTGGTACTACATTCAGAGTAGTGGAGAATGAAAAGGACCTGGGGTAATTGTGCAGTCAGATATGAAGTTTTCTGAACAGTGCAGACAGGCTGCAAGAGTGTCTTGACAATGATATACAAGAATTTTGCTAGCTAGGATAAGGGGTGAGTGTCCCCTTGTATTATAGGCCTCATTTTAGGAAAAATGTAGAGCTACTGGAATGAGCACAGAGAAGGGCAACAAAACTGGTGAGTGGAACAAAGGGTTGGTGTTACCAAGAAAGGTTCTGCGAATTGAAGCTTCTGGAGACTAGGCACCTGCGTGGTGATCTAATTGAGGTGTATAAGGCCTGGAATGGTTTGAGCAAGCTCAATGCTAATGGTATTCTTCCTCTTCTCAGATTACTCACCTGAGGGGACATAAATTCAAATTGAGGAAAGACAATTGTTGAATATATGTGCGAAATTCGTTTTTACCCAGCAGATGGTTGATAATTGGAACAAACTTCCATCTGCTGTAGTACAGGTCAACAACTTAAATAAGTTGAAGGCAGAACTAGACAAAATTTGGAGTAAATGGATGGGTGTAATGGGAGTTTTTTTTTTTTTTTTTTATTTTGGCGGATGCTGTTTAAGCTTGCTTTCTTGTATCATATGCTTCTACTAATGCTAAAAGTTAAAGAAGCAATATATAAGAATATTTAAAGAGAGGATGATAAACATGAAATTGGGGAGGGATTAGATGCATTACATTACAGATGCAACTATTTGGCAAAAGAATATAAATTAAAAGAAAAAAGGGTGATGTTTTTTATTTGGGATTAAAATCAGTGTGTGTGTGTGTGTGTGTATTAGGGGAGATAATGGACGAAAATCTGACTTTTTAAGGATCAAATCCAGCAACTGAACTCAAAAGTGTTATGGGTCTTCTGGGGGGATGGATTTGAAACTCGACCTCTGTAGATTGCATAATAAAGAAACAGTCAGGAAATTTCTCTTCTACTACTTCAGCTCAATCATCGGTTATGGTATTGAAGTCTGGTTTGCAGTTCCTTTGTCCAGCCTGAAGATGCTTTGGGGTATAGGATTCTGGGTCCTGAAGTGGGCCAACAATTTGGCTCACCTTCCTTATATGTATCAAGATCACAGCTCTGTAAAAATCTAAGCTATACCCCAGCCCAGCTTGGCATATGCTTCGAAGCTCAGAATGGCACTCAATCTGTGTTCTGCAGTTCATGACTTCATCAACATCTGAGAATTCTTGGGCTGGAAAATACTGGGTAGAGCTCTCAGAAACCTTCCAGTGCTCTGCTCAAACCTGAAGTAGCTCTCGACCTTCAAGCAGCACTTTCCTAACAGCATCATTGATGCACAGAGCTCTGCTGATATTGATTTTGATCAGAGGTCCAAGTGATTCAACCTACAGAGTACAAAAGAGAAAATCCATATTCATGTGCCATTAGCATTCCTGCAACTGTCATTAGAACTAATACTGACTCCAAGTGAAAGATGTCCAGACTGGCTCAATCTGTTCGAGCGGGTTATACCTAGATCGTACTCCATGGTATGGTCCTATATTATCAGTAGCTCAGAAGAACCAGTTCAAATGCAATTATTATTATTATTATTGCTCTTATATTATTTCTCCCTGATTGGGGGTTTCACCTTGTGATGGGTATTGCTACCAAGTACACAGGATGGGTGTTGTTATGTCCGGTGTTACTGTTGGTCAAGGAACTCTCTGACTATCCTACAGGTGTTCAGGATTGCGACTTTCTGAAGTTCCTTGTAGGTGTTTGCTGGGAGATCTATTGCTGCTAGGCTGTTATGTAGGGCCATACCTGTGGTTAACATGATGATCGGGATGGTCGTTACTTGTTTCATATGCCATATCTCTTTGATCTCCTGTCTTAGGTTCTGTACTTCCTGATTTTTTTCCCCATGGGTTTTCTGCAGGTTATCAGTGTTGGGTACCACTATGTCAATCAGATAGGTAGTCTTTTCCTTCTTGTCCACAATGGTTATATCCTGTCTGTTGTGCGGGATTGTCCTATCTGTTATTATGGCACGGTCCCAGTACAGCTTGTGGGTTGGGGTCTCTAGTACTGCCTGTGATTCGTACTTGTAGTATGGTACACTTTCTTTGGTCAACTGGTATTTCCTTGCTAGCTTCTGATGTATTATCCTTGCTACCTGGTCATGTCTATGAGTGTACTCTGTCTGGGTGATCACCTTGCACCCCACTGTGATATATGTTGGATCGTTTCTGAGGCCAGATGGCATCATCGATATGTATCATCGGACACTCCGGGCTCCTTAGTGATGTATTTTCTATAATTTCTGGTGTTGATTACCTGGTCTTGGATGGCGAATATGAATCCTTCAGTCTCGGGGAAGAGCATCCCACTCATGAACCATGCATTGGAAGCAGTTTTATCTATGTGATCTTGATGGAGATCATTGTAGTGTCTGCCATGGAGTGTTATTGTCATTGTTATTTGGTTTTTAGGAGCATTAGCAACTAAGGCCATATTGCTCCGGGGATATACGGTGGTCATTCCCTGACCTTTCCGCATCCTCCGTATTTGGTGGTCACGGACTCGAACCCTGGTCTAATCAAGAAGCGTGCGTTACACACTGCTGCTCCTGCCCACCTGGCTACGGAGGCGCACACCATGGAGTGTCTTCTATGCCCATCTTTCTAGCTTCATTTGTACCTCCTGGTTGGGGGAATCCTCGCTTAGGTTGAGTGGGGCTTGTCTATCTTCCTTATGGCCTGGTGGAGCGCTGCTGTGTGTTTCTGGAAGTAATCCTTCAGGTTAACTATCGCTGTCTTCTGTTGCTCGATGAGATCTATCAGGCCCCTTCCTCCTCCTTCCTGGGCAATTGTCAGTCTCTCCACGGCAGATCTTGGGTGGTGTCGGTGGCTCTTGGTCATCATTGTCCTTGTCTTTCTCATGATATCCTCCAGCTCTGTGTTAGTCCAATCTATGACCCCGAAGGAGTATGTTAGCACTGGGATTGCATAGGTGTTAGTGGCTTTAACTGTGTTCCCTCCATTCAGCTTTGCTTTCAGCAGTTTTCTGAGCCTCTGATGGTATTTTTCGGTCAGGCAGGCCTTAATTCCTTGTGCTGTCACTGCTGAGCCTGCATCAACCCCAAGTATTTGTAGGCCTCTCCTTCTGTCATGGCTTCGATCTCTTTACCAGTCTGCAGTTGGTAGTTTCTATTGACTAATTTTCCCTGGTGTAATCCGTGGGTCTTGCATTTATTAGAATGAAATTTAGACCAAATTTCATTCTAATATCATTGTTGAATTCTTTGGTGATCTGGAGTAGTTGCTGGAGGTGCTTCTCGGTTACTGCGTAGAGCTCGATGTCATCCATGTACATCAGGTGGGTGAGAGTGTATATGTTCTTCCTTCTTTCTTTCATGTTAGATCTGTACTTGCTACTGTTGAGCATGGTGGATAGCAGGTTAAGTGCAAGATAGAACCACAATGGGCTCAGGGTATGTCCCCGAAAGATTCCTCTTCTGATTGGGATTGGCCAGGTTGTGATGTTTTCGACCTTAATGGTGGTACTCCATTTCACCATCGTTTCTCCTAAAAGTTTGTCAGTATCGGATTGACTTTGTAGATCTTCAGCGCCTCTATTAGCCAGCTATGAGGCATGGAGTCAAAGGCCTTGCGGTAATCGATATAGGCTGTGTACATCAATTCGGCCCTGGAGAGATTGTGCAAGGCTTAAGGGATAGAATTTTTCTCAGCCAGGTCTATGCTTGTTAACAGGAGAGACTGCTCCTACAGGGATGAGATACACTTAAATAGAAAGTGTGCAAGAATATTTGCTGATGCTATTGAGGCAGTGTTAGGTGGGTCGGAAAACTGCTAGCTTGGGGGGAGATTTACAGACTAATAGATTAACATTCTCAGCTCTGCCTGCAGATCACAGCTGCAGACAGAGGGTGAGAGTGATTCTCGCACTGCATATACTGGAATGAGCAGTTGTTGTTTGTTTGTTATTTGGTTTTTAGGAGCATTAGCAACTAAGGCCATATTGTTCCGGGGATATGTGGTGGTCATTCCCTGACATTTCCGCATCCTCTGTATTTAGTGGGAACGGGCTCGAACCCTGGTCTAATCAAGAAGCGTGTGCTATGCACTGTTGCTCCTGCCCACCTGGCTATGGAGGCGCCGAATGAGCAGTATCTGGAAAGCAATGACTGCTTAGTCATTGGGGAACAAATAAACATATGGTCTGTGTTAGATTAACTAAGAGTAACAACATGTGCATGTATACTTGCATGTACACCAATGCTAGGAGTATAGTAAATAAATTTGATGAATATGAGGTGTTGGTCAAAACATTAAAGGCAGATATTGTTGGGATATCAGAGACATATTGCCACACAGATATAAGGAATGCAGAACTAGAATTTGGGGAGTACAATGTGTACAGGAAGATTAGACAGGATGGGAAGGGAGGAGGAGTTATGCTATTAGTTAAGAAACACAAAATCCAAGGAAGTGCATCCAATTGATGTTGATGGACAATGTAATGTTGAGTCTGTTTGGTGTGACATAAGCACTGGGAAAGCAAAATGAGAATAGGAGTGTGTTATAGGCCTAATGATGCTGATGAGTATAATAAGCAACTGTACAGAGAAATAGAGTGGGACAGTAAATCAGAGTGTCCTATAGTGGGGGATTTTAATAGATCTTGACTGGAATTTGTGGGTTGGTCACTCACACACTAGCAAGGCTTTTGTGAATTTATTGGATGATTGTTTTCTACAGCAGCACGTTCGGGATGCAACTAGAGGGAGTAATACTCTTGATCTAATTATCAGTAGTGGTACTTTGTGCATTAATAAAAGATAAAATCTGCAGATAAAAGAACCACTAGGTGGCAGTGATCACAGTGAGCTGAAGTGGGATTTATTCAAAGAGGTAACTACCATCAGGGGTAATTGGAAGGGTTTTTGCTTTAGTAAAGGTGACTACAGTGGTCAGAGACAGTACTAAAATTCTATATGGTGGGACCAACTGATTTTTACGAACAGCAAATTCTAAATGGAAAGCATTCAAAGAATTATGGAAGCTGGAAGGCTTTTTTTTCATACCAAATTAAAAATACTGTTCAAGGTTTGGGCCTAAATGGATGTCAGATGAACTAATGAGACGTGGCAGAGAAGAAAAATGCTTGGGATAAATATAAATTAACAAGTGACAAGGAAGCCGATGATAGACATAAGTTGGTCTGTAACCAAGTCACAAAAGAGGTTAGGCAGGCAAAAGCAGATTATGAGACATCTTTGGCAAAGGATGCAAAGAAAAACAGCAAAGAGTTCTTTACTTATGTAAATTCTAGAAGGAAGGGGATGAATCAGATTGGTCCGCTTGGTATCAATTGTTCAACTATTGATAATCCTGCTCAGGTAGCTAACAAAATAAATGAATATTTTGCATCTACATTTACACATGAGTTATTCAGGGAGGAGAATGCCAGAAGTGAATTAAACTCTGGCAGAGAGCTAGATGATTTTGTAATAACTGAGAGCAAAGTGGAGGAGAAATTGTTGAAGACAGACACAAGAAAGACACCTAGGGTGGATGGGATCTATCCAGTTATATTAAAGGAGGCAGCAAAGGAAGTAATCAAACCCTTAGCCATAATTATGAGAACTTCCTTTGAATCAGGGGGAGGTACCCATGGACTGCTGATGTGCAAATGTGACCCAAATTCACAAAGGAGGATCAAAGGGTGACACTAGTAATTACAGACCTGTTAGTTTAACTTCTGTTCCAGGGAAATTAATGGAGCCACTGGTTAAAGAAGCACTGCAGGATCATCTAGACAAGACTTCAGTTATAGTTCAGACACAGCAATGGTATATTAAAGAGAAGTCTTGTCTCACCAATCTGAATGGATACTATGATGTGGTACAAAGGAACTGGATGCAAAGAAAAATTTTGATATCATATATTTGGATCTTAGAAAGGCTTTTGATACTGTTGCACATGGAAGACTGCTGTACAAATTGGAGCAGTGTGGCACTGGAGGCAAATTGCTGCTATGGATAAAGGGATGGTTGAGTGGGAGAAGACAGAGTGGTAATCAATGGACACTGTTCTTTATTGACTAATGTTATTAGTGGAGTTCCCCATGGTTCATTCTTGGGTCCATTGTTGTTTTCTCTATTTATTAATGATACTGATGATGGTATATCAAGCTTAATGTCCAAGTTTGCAGATAATATAATGGTCTGCACGGTTACTAATGACAGTATGCTGCTGCAACAGGATCCTGAAAAGTTGAGCAGATGGGCTGAGAGGTGGCAACTGTAGTTTAATATTGACAAATGTAAAGTACTGCATATGGGAAGCAGTAACCCCAGAGTAATGTATCAACTGTGTGTTACTACACTGACAGTGGTAGAGAATGAAAAGGACCTGGGAGTAATTGTGCAGGCAGATATGAAGTTTTCTGAGAGTGCAGTTGGTCTGCAAGAGTAGCTCATGGTGTCTTGTCAATGATATACAGAAATTTTTCTAGCAGGGATAAGGAGGTGATTATCCCCTTGCATAAGGCAATGGTCAGGCCACACGTTGAGTACTGCATATAGGTCTGGAGGCCTCATTTTAAGAAGGATGTAGAGCTGCTGGAACGAGTACGGAGAAGGGCAACAAGATTAGTGAATGGAACAAAGGGTTGCTCTTAAGTTTTGCAAATTACAGTGTCTGGAGACTAGGCCTACCTGCGAGGTGATCTGAATGAGGTGTATAAAGCTTTGAATGGTTTGAGCATGCCCAATGCTGATGGGATTCTTCCTCTTGCTCAGAATAATTGCCCAAGAGGGCATAAATTGAGGAAAGACAGTTGTAGGATAATGTGTGGAAGTTTGCCTTTATGCAGGTGGTTGATTGCTGGAACAAACTTCCTTTTTTTTTTTTTTTTTTTTTGTTAGTTGTTGGCGCATCAGCTTCTGTGGCCATAATGCACCTCCCAAGTTTTTTGCATTTTACTGTGATCCAAACCCGAGGCGTGATTTGAACCCGCGACCTTTGGGTTGCAAGGCAGGCACTTTACCCACCTGGCTAGCCCGGTCGGCGGAACAAACTTCCATCTGTCGTTGTAGAAGTTGATAGTTTAAATAGATTCAAGGTAGAACTAGATAAACATCTGGATGGGTAAAATGAGAAGGTTTTTTTTTTTTCTGAGCTAATACTATATTAGCTTGCTTTCTTGCATCACGTGCCTTTACTAATGCTAATTGTATTCTTGGGGAATGAGAATATTCTAACGGTAATCTCAAAAAGATTATTCTCAAGAATTATCCATTGTTAGTTTGAAAACGAATATTTGAAATGACCAACAGTCTTTCAGTTTATTACTACCTGTATATTACATATAAGATGTATCTGTTTATCTGTTAATTTATCTGATTGCCTTTACAGAATTTATATATGTATTAATTTATTTGTTTTAATTCATGAAATACTGTTTGAAAACATCTGAAATAATTTATTGGTTCTCTATTAGAGGATGTTTAAAATAACATAATAGGACTCTGTTTATTCATGTGGATTGATATCTCACAGCTTTAATTTGCAAACTGGTAATTTATATACAATTTTTAAAATCTGTAAAAATTAACTTTATTACAATATACAATATATTTCAAAACTGCATGAAACAAATGCATGAGCATATTCTACAGCCAAAAATAAGAAAAAATTCCCCTAAACATATATTTCAAAAGTCCTTATTTCTGAGTTATTAAACATCAATCATAAATTACAAAACTGTATAAAAAGGCAAATGTTCAAATTAGTGTCATAAAAATATGACTGTGTAAAATTAGGCTTTAAACAGTAAAAAAACACATGTACCAATATTGACATGAAGAGTGTTATTCTTATATGTGAATCATACCAATTATCTGTGAGTGGCCACATCAGAGAGTACATACTACAAGCATAATATTTGGTGCAGTGTTCTTGGAGACAATCTTATTGGTCCTTATTTGGTACCAGGAAGGCTTTCGGGAGCTAGAATTTCTGCAGAACAATCTGTGAAATATTGAAAGACACACACACACCCCATCAGTAGAGGGTATTGAAAATCAGTAGAGGTTACAGTTTATGCACAATAGTTCAACAGCAGCCCACTTTTCCTGTGATGTTTCTGACTTTTTTTTTAAATATGGAGCATAATAATCGATGGACTGGTGGCCATCAATTATTATGTAATCAATATATAATGGCCACCACAATTGCCTGACCTCACATCCTTAGATTATTTTGTGTGGAGTCACATGAAATCCATGCTTTGTTCTACATGCAAGATGAACTGAGAAACCTAATTTTGGAAGCAGATGACAAACTATGAAACAACGAGATGTACTAAGGAATCATGGATTCCTCATACTGAATGGTGCATTGAACAAAATTGGCAACTTTGAAACACCTGCTTAGATGTTCAAAATGATTTTATTTATTTTTTTTTATTTGAAGTTTTGTAATTTATTATTAATATGCTAATTTGAAACAACTTGCAAACATTTGTCAATAATTTAACCATTTCTCCATTACAGGATTCTTAAAATAACATATTATACCATTTATTCTTGTGGATGTGATAAATTAAAGCTTTACGATGTATATACAATTTTAAAATTCTGTAAAATTACCTTTATTACAAAATAGATAATACTTGGCATATTTCTTTTTATAAGATATAATTTTTACTTTAGGGATCACTCTATAAAATGCAGTATTTCTAAAACTTATAAAAATATGATTTTTGAACCATTTGCAATTTTCTTTCAATTAAGTGAAGGGGTTGCATTTTATTAACATGTGCCTTTGTACAATGTAAGTTTCATTTTGAAAATATATTTATGCATACAAAAACATAACAAATATGATTTATGCACAACTGCATGTTTAACAGTCTAAACATATTTTTGAGTTGCAGATTAGTAATTAAGAAACAATTATGTAAATTTCTAAATTTGGAATTTACTGACTTAGTGGTGTAATTAACAGTTTCTTGGAATAGCACCTTATGTCATTTTCATATCTCATGCTGTGCTCAATAATCAGACTCAAATTTTAGTGAATAAAGTTTATAAAAGTAACACTGCTAGATGCACTTCAGGGTTAAATACCATACCATAAATACCATTCAAAAATTAGGCAAAATGAGTAATAATTTCAATACTTTTAGGAAGCTAATTTTGCATCAACTTGATGAATGTTCAAGTGGAACAATATTTCTCCATTATGGAAATACAGAATCAAAGTAAAACATTCCATTACTACATCATTTTATATGCACCCTTGCAATTTGAAATATTATTTGATTTAAGGCTGGATGCAGTTACTTTGTATACTGTTTTGTTGTATTCCTAAAGGCATTTTGCCACTTTTCACATAAGAAACAGATGAGGTTACTTCTTTTGGATGATAAAATACACTATTGAGAAGGGCAACAAGATTAGTGAATGGAACAAAGGGTTGCTCTTATGAAGAAAGGCTTAGGTTTTGCAAATTACAGTGTCTGGAGACTAGGCACCTGTGAGGTGATCTGATTGAGGTGTATAAAGCCTTGAATGGCTTGAGCATGCTCAATGCTGATGGGATTCTTCCTCTTCCTCAGAATAATCTCTTGAGAGGGCATAAATTCAAATTGAGGTGAGACAGTTGTAGGATAGATGTGCGGAAGTTTGCCTTTAGCGCGCATGTGGTTGATTGCTGGAACAAACTTCCATCCGTCGTTGTAGAAGTTGATAGCTTAAAGAGATTCAAGGCAGAACTAGACAATTATTTGGAGCCGAGTGGATGGGTGAAATGAGAAGGGTCTGTGTTTTTTTTTTTTTTGGTTGGTGCTATATAAGCTTGCTTTCTTGCATCATGTGCCCTTGCTAATGCTATTCTTTAATGAGTTGAAATATATTATGCACTATGTTAGACTAGAGAAACTTTCACTAGAAGAGTTTAGGAAGTGCAGTTTACAAGAATAAGAAACAATAAATCCTTTAAAATTTAATTTTAAATGCAGTAATAGCACCTAAAAAGATTTAGCAAAAAAAGAAACCATAGCTCCCACCAGATATAAAGAAACACAAAAGAACTGGACAAAGCTATTAAAGCAAGAGAATCATGGCTTTTAGAAAGGTGCAATGAAATGGAAGAATTGTGGAAAACACACATTATAAAATAACTGCATAAAAATTAAGAAAATAACTGGAAACCCAGTAATTAGAACAGGTTACATTGTTGATAAACATGGTGAAGGAACAACAGATTCAAATAGATAAAAAAACTAAAAGGCCAACTGACAGAATTACACACATTATGGTCAGAAGAGAGAAAAGAAACTTGACAGAGAGACAAAGGCCCAGAAATTATGGAATAAAAAGTAAAATATGCCATTAGAAACAAGAAAAAAAAGGGAAGATCAGAGCAATAGATAATGTTCCAATAGAATGCATCAAACATATATTCAATGCAAGAATAAGAGAAATAACCAGACTCATAAAAGATTGTGATGCTCAACAAAATATGATCAAAATGTCAAAAGAAGTCAATGTCACCGTCATAGATCCAATATGAATAAAGCCAAGCACATTAAAATGTGAAGAACACAGAACAGTCATTTTATTAAATATATAAAAGCAAAACTGTATTAAAGATATACTAAATAGGAACCAATAACAAAACTGAGGAAACAATTGTAAGCATAATTTAATTTCAGATCCAGACTGGGAACAAGATGCTCAAGATGTGCCGACTCAAGAACAAGATGTGCCGACTCAAAAGACATCACTCACAAGAAATGCATATTGGGAAATCAAAGGACAAAAGTCATAACAGGATAAGCAGTCTATTAAAATAAAAAGGGGCAAGCCCCTATCCTGTCACCAATTCTATATATCCATTCATGAAAAAAAGTAAAAGAAGCTCTAGAAACCAAAGAAGGAATTAAAGTTAAAGCAGTGCTAATAAACAATCTAAGATATGCAGGTGATATGGTTTTGAACATAAGCACAAACTAAGACATACACGAACTAATAGGGGATTGGAAAGTAAAAGTGAAACAATGGAACTAGCATTAAGTGTTAAAAAAACCAAAATAATGTGTGTAAACAGAACAAGCAGCACATTTGACATCTAGAGCAAAAATATTAGTCTGGAGAAGTTGAGTTGCTATTGGGGAAAGCCTTCTACTCATGGAGTGATGGTTGTTGTTGTTGTTGTTGTTGTTATTTGGTTTTTGGGGGATTAGCAACTAAGGCCATATTGCTCCGGGAATATGCGGTGATCATTTCATGACCTTTCCGCATCGTCCGTATTTGGTGGTGACGGGCTCGAACCCCGGTCTAATCAAGAAGCGTGTGCTACGCACTGCTTTAAAACCTGGCTACGGAGGCGCCTATGGAGTGATGGACCAGAGAAACTAGGGAGAGAATTCAATAAATGAATGCAAGCTACAGTAACATGAGAAGTCTGTGGTGCAAAAACAAATTAAAGGTACAACTAATAAAATGCTACACACAGCCTGTCTTACTTTATGGCTATGGAACAAACTAAGGAGTTTTGAAATATTTACACTAAGAAGAAGAAAACTGATGATTAAATGGAAAGGGAAAATTATAGTTACTTATAGATACTGCATTATTTATAAATAATGCAGTAACTATAAGTTAGTGGCACAAAAAGACAATTACTAAGAGTAAAATTCAAAAATATTAAATTGGTTCCTGTGAATGTGCCAAAAAGATTGGGAGGAAGAAATACCTACAGGTATCGCTCGACTTAACAACCACGAAACAGATGTTTAGGAAAAAATCATCAAGATTTTTCAAGATTTCATGAGAATATTGGCTGATGATGCAATCAATCAGTCAATCAAGAATATATCCCACCATGCAACCAATTGCTATGTATTGGTTAGTTGCCAAGCTGCAGTGTTATTGTGTGATTGTTGTGTCTCATTTTTCATCAGTTTACTTGTGGTTTGCATTTTGGTTTTTAATTTTGTTTATATCAAATGCTTATGGCCAGTAAGGGAAAACGTAGGGAATGTAAATGCTTTTGAGAATGCTGCAAGATGAAACAGCCCTCTTCTAGACAATGTAGTACTTTCCTATGTAACACTAAACTATTATAATCATAATGAGAATACGTTCTTTGGACATGCTCTTAACTCTATGGAACTCCAAAAATTTTTGGAATTGTTATAGAGCCAGGCATGTATATAAATACTTCATTAATGAACACAGTATAAATTCTATAATTATTACCATTTGCATGGATTGTATGTATTTTCTTTTAATTTTCAACTGTGAATTTCCACATATGCACTTCAAACAATACATAAATCTAAATTTTTTTTTATTTTGCTAAGTAAAAATCAGTATATCAAAAATACTGATTTTTTACTTCTCATCCATCAGAAACTTGTAATGTTGCTATGCATGAATATTTTTGAATGAATTTTTTTTTGGTGTCATTAATGTTGCTATTACTTTACAACATACTGACATATAATTAAATAGCTCATTTTTATAAACTGTAAACTTTTATAATGCTTGTTGCTTCATAACAAAAAACTGTTAGAGAACAACAGTTTTATTTGGAAATTGCTGTTTCCTAAAACAACAATTTTCAATTTGGTGAAAGGAAGAAAGGGGAATGATTGTAACTAGTTAGATATTAACTATGGTTTAAAAGAATTAAAAGCACTGTTACATCACATGATACAGTTTTAAATGTTTATTGAAGTGAATCACATCATTTGCACTTATACTTTGGCGATGTTCTCTCTCTCTCTCTCTCTCTCTCTCTCTCTCTTGAGAATTCAGGCTTGGTGATGGGGTTCAGTTGAGTCGTGAAATGTTGCAAAGTATTAAGTGCAAATAATTGATGTTATTTACTTCAGTAAACATTTGAAACTTTATCACATGGTGGAATGTGATAGAGTTTTAAATGGTGTAACAGTGTTTTTAATTTCCTTTAAAACAAATAAAATGAGCAACACACATACACCTTTTTTCCCCCCCCTCTTATTTTGAATATTTTATTCAAAAAATTTATTTATTCAATAAAAAGATTAACTTTCTGTGAAAAACTATATGATCGAGAAAAATGAATGTCAGTTTTGAACTCAGCAATAAAAAAAATTTATCTTTTTAGTAGGAAAGTTTACTGTTTATTGCTTTAAGATATCTTAAACTACATATTTTTATATTTCTTTATCCTTGCAAGTGGCTCACATCACTGCAAGAAGCAGTATGACTTCAACAGATTGGTGAGAGGAGCAAAGGGGTGCTCTTACCAAGAGAGGCTTAAGTTCTGCAACTTGCAGAACTTAAGCCTCTCTAACTGGAGACTAGGCACCTGCGAGGTGATCTGATTGAGGTGTATAAGGCCTTGAATGGTTTGAGCAGGCTCAATGCTGATGGGATACTTCCACTTGCTCCGATTAAGAACCTGAGGGGGCATAAATTCAAATTGAGGAAAGACAGTTGTAGGTTAGATGTGCAGAAGTTTGCCTTTAGCCAGTGGGTGATTGATTGCTGGAACAAACTTCCATCTGTCGTTGTAGAAGTTGGTAGCTTAAACAGATTCAAGGCAGAACTAGACAAACATTTGGAGTGGGTTGTTGTTGTTGTTATTTGGTTTTTTGGAGCAGTAGCAACTAAGGCCATATTGCTCTGGGGATATGCGATGGTCATTCCCTGACCTTTCCGCATCCTCCATATTTGGTGGCTCACGGGCTCGAACCCCGGAATCAAGAAGCATGTGCTACGCTCTGCTGCTCCTGCCCACCTGGCTACGGAGATGCCTTGGAGTGGGTGGATGAGTGAAATGAGAAGGGGGGGGGTGTTTTTTTTTTTTTTTTTTTGGCTGATACTATATAAGCTTGCTTTCTTGCATCACATGCCTCAACTAATGCTAATGCGATAAAAGAAAGAGAAATATAATAGGCTAAGAG
Organism: Mastigoproctus giganteus; assembly: GCF_048544385.1. Classification (NCBI taxonomy): domain Eukaryota; kingdom Metazoa; phylum Arthropoda; class Arachnida; order Uropygi; family Thelyphonidae; genus Mastigoproctus; species Mastigoproctus giganteus. The sequence goes on along the minus strand of NC_143582.1, from coordinate 40,529,821 downwards.
AAGAAAAAAGTAATAAAAAAAACATGAGTAGTAAAACCGTCTTGGACTTGGCACATCATTTAAAATTATCCCAATCAACAATTTCTACCAATTTAAAGAACAAAAAGAGAATTTGTGAGACAGCGAGAGAATCAGTACCAATAAAATCTACAATAATTACAAACAAAATGGACCCACACATGAAATGGAAAAATTGTTAATGATTTGGATGGAAAATCTAATTCAAAAACATATTTCACGACTATCCAAATTAAAGATTGCAGTCTTTTTGAAGACTGAAAAGAAGAGAAGGCAATAGCTACAACCAGAGTTTTAATGCTAGTCACGGCTGGTTTGAAAGGTTCAAAAATCGTAATGGTTTCATAACATGAAGAAAAGTGGGGAAGCAGCAAGTGCAGATTGGAAAGCTGCTAATATCTCCAAGAATAATTTTGATGTATTGCTTAAAGAAGAAAATGACCGTGACTTAAAATAGCAAAAGCTTAAAATGCCGAGAATTATGACACAAAATACGTACTTTAGTCAAGGCTTAATAAAACGGTACTCACCTCAATGATCTGTAGTAGTTACACGAATTGTGAAAGGCTCTAATTAAAACTAAGATCAGAAATTAAGAATCGTGAACTAAAAATGTGGAGAGAAATTAAAAATGTAAAATGAAAATGTAAATTAAAAAATTAAACTTAGAGGGAGAGGTGCACCACATCCTCTAGTTGTTGATTATAATACTATGAAAGTTATGATATATTAAAAATGGGAATAAGGCCAATAGTCGTGAACGAAGGACTTTCGCTAAGATCATCTTCAGTTGGCACTGGAGAAATATGAAGAACAGAGTGTCACTATAAATTTTAAGTACCCAAAGTGGCTTGCTGAACATGTGGTATTTTTAATCGTATGAGATTCCAAATAGGGGAAAAGGAAACTGGAACTTTGGTATTAAGATGGCACCATTCTATTATGAGGGTTTCATACTGAAGGAGCTTATAGCTTGAATGTAATTTAATAATAGCAATTGCAGCATCAACTGAAGGGTTATGGTTGTAAGTACATATGTGCTGAGAGAGCTCAGTGGTTCCTTGATGTGTTCAAAAACTATTAACATGATAGTATGCACGTGTGTTTGCAGTGGTGGATGATCCAAATTTGTTGGTAGTGCTCCTGATGTAACATGCATTGCAATCAGACTGGCATTTAATTAAATAAATGTTATTAATATCTTTCATGTCACATACATGGGTTTCTCTCAGCACATATGTACTTACAACCATTCCAACCCTTCAGTTGACGGTGAAATTACTATTCTTAAATTAAATTCAAGCTATAAGCTCCTTCAGTATGAAACCCTCATATTACCTTTTCCAGTTATTTTAATTTATTATGTGTGCATACATTTGTATACGAAACTTTAAAAGAAATAAAGTCCATTAGCATTTAAGTAATTTATGTTTATTGTTTTTTGTTATGCATTTGCATGCCCTTAATATTTTTGTATGAAATTCAACTTACGACCAAAGTGGTGGAACAGAACCCTGTCATAAGTTGAGGGATACCTGTATTGGCAATGGAATGGAACTGCATGGCACAAGGCTATAGGGAAAAACAGATAGAACTAGTTTGTTTGTTTGTTATTTGGTTTTTAGGAGCATTAGCAACTAAGGCCATATTGCTCCGGGGATATGCGGTGGTCATTCCCTGACCTTTCTGCATCCTCCATATTTGGTAGTTACGGGCACGAACCCCAGTCTAATCAAGAAGCGTGTGCACGCACTGCTGCTCCTGCCCACCGAGGCGCCAGAGATGGCACATCTCTACACTGGAAGTGGCACATGATGAAGATGATCAGATATGTCTATTTGGACTACAATTCAGGGTCACCATAATATCAACTACGCCTTAGAAAGGCAGTGCTGAGATTAACTTTTAGAAAGGATTAAAAAATTTGGTTTGTTTTGTATGGGTAGGTGGGTAGGTTCCTATAGTGTGTCCATTCTTTATTAAAACAGTTTGATTATAAATCAGTGGGAAACGTCAGTTGGTTAACTAATTCTGTTTAAGAAGAATGCAAAATTGTAATATTTTTCAAATTCCAGTTAATTTATATATTTTATCTGTCACTTTGCATAGATTGTTTAAGTAATGTTCATTTGTAATATTAAAACATTAGTGGACCACAACACCTTTAAATTTATTACTTGCTATTTACATACTTTTAATATCTAATTTCACAATATGACTCTAAAATTTTTAAATCTAAGTAGTGCAAGAGTTCTCAAACTTTGCAATGCTATGACCCCCTAAAATTATAAATGGATATGTGCAATTTCCAAATGAAAAAACTAATTATTTTATTTTTGTTAGAGTTGGGCAAGAAATAAATATTCGACTTACTTTTAATCCATGTATCAAATAAAACAATTGCAGAACCTCATGGCTTTATAAAATAAAACTGTTTTATTGGGTATAGCAATTTAAAATCTGATGCAAAATTTAAAAAAAGAAAAAAAGAAAAAAAAAATGTTACCTCTCTACAGTGGCCATGACCCACTACAGTAGCACATTTATAAACATACTAATAAAGAAACTAAGAGAAAAGCATGGTGAAACCTTACCATGCTTTACTCTTAGTTATTACTTAAAGTTCTCATAAAACTTCTAGTTCAAAGTATGTTTAATATAACAATCACAGCAAAGTTTCTTTAATGAAATTTTCTATTTTATCTCCAAGACAACAGACAGATGAGCTACAATATAATACAACATCATCTCCTTTAATTCTACACGTTAAGTCATCATTAAGTCACCAAAAAACTGCCATGAACTAAAATTTTGGAAAAATCCTACCATTCTAAGTCAAATAACAAATAATTGAAATGAGGCTAATGATAAATCTGTGAGATGGATATCCTAAGGGATGAAAACATGCACATCTCTTTCCCAGTTGTCTAAGTTTGAAACCTGATGCTTAAAAAGAAAAGAGAAAAAAGATACTGACTAGTTTCTTTTCCCTTTTAATACTGTGTTTTAAACTTTGGCAACAAAGATGAGATATGTACATATTCATTCCCTAGGATATTTTCATTTCGTAAATTTCTCATTCTTATTTTGGCTTCATTTCACTATTACATTAAGGTTATCCAAAAGAAACAATGGCCAGAATTTTAAAAAATCTTATAATTCAATTGCTATTCCTACAAAAATGTTTATGCAGTTTACAGGAAATCAAATATCTCCTAACCTTAGTATTCTGTGTTTGCTAATGAATAACTCCTGAAATAAAGTAGAATTATTTATTAATTAAAAGGCTTACTTCATCTATTAATTTAAATATAAGAAAGTCAATAAAGTTTATATCTTGACCTGTACTATACACTTTATCATCAGCTACTTTATGTACTGTTGTCACAGGAATTTTCCTCTTGTTTTTGAAGTTCATCTCATATGTGAAATTACCAGATTTATGCTTGAAGAAACTTCAACTTGCAAGAATACTGCAATATTCACTACAATTAACAACTGAACTAGTAAAGAACTTTATCAAAGACGTAACATTGTGGACATAAAAATTTGCTGTAGAATTTCGGGTAGCTGCTTTGTATCTAAACATACAAAAGCTTTATTTGAAGGAAGTCCACGAGACAGCCTGGAAACAAAAAAAAAAAAAAAAAAGAGGAACAGCATGTTATCTACTTGCAAAGAGATTATCTTGTTTATAAAGAAATAAAATTTTTTAACTTTGTGTGCTATATACAGATCCATGAGATGTGGCTGACTTTTATATCTACTTCAAACACAGATTATCTTATGAATTTCATTAGCATAACATTTTTAGAGACAGCAAATTCTGAAATAAAAAAGGAGCCTTTTAAATGAAGACTATTTATTACAGTGAAACAAATAATGAATACAACTGAAAATAAATTATTTTCAAAATTTTGAAAATAAATAAACTACATTCAGTGAACTATGTAATCAAAAATGTATGCAAAAAAAACCTTACTTATCAAACTGAAATAGGACAACCAGAAGTTTACCAAATCTAAATAAGCAACAAATGGAAACAATTTTAATTGAAAACAAATTACAAGAAGTAAGCAAACCATTTACCAAAATTTTGAGGGCACTCTTTGATTCAGGGAGGTCCCAAATGATTGGAGATGCACAAATGTTATTCTATTCCACCTGTATCATTTATCTTGTGATATTGAGAAATACAATACAGATAAAATAGAACAGCATTTGAGCCTCGTTTTTAATTGAGGAATATTTAAAAAAACTTTAATCAATTGGAGATCAATTTTTTGTAAGCTCTGCTCAATAATGGGATGATATATAATGTATGATCTTTGGTTGTAATAGGGTTTTAGGCATAACAGCAATGTAGATAGACCATATTACACCACTATATCTTATGTCTGTAAAAGTGTGTGCATTCATAGGCATATTTTCATGTTGTGTGCACTGAAAAATTCAGAATAACTCATGTGGAGGAGGGCCTGACTCTCCACCTGAGATCAGCTAACAATTCAAGAGGATTTTAGAAATTTCTCCAGTCAGACTTGAATCAAACTCAGACCTCTCCAAAATACTGACAAGTAGCACAACCACTATACTGTCATTGAGGACATATATGATATATTATATTCACTATTACTTCATTGAGAAACTTCATATTTGTAGCATTAACGGTAAAGATCAACTACATCAACAGACAACTAGTTCCTAAATTAGAGATTTCTCCAAGTGTAAGTTAATTTTCATAAATCATTGTTTCAGGTTTTTAAACTTTTAGAGTAAGAAAGTGGAGAGAAATGGACTGATTTTTATTTGCTAATCATCATTCCTTGGAGATTGCATTTTTATGTATACAATTTTTCAATTTGATTCCTATAAGGATGCTCAAGGTTAGATCAGATTTAATTGCATGGGAAGTCAATTTGACCCACAGTGTGTTCTCAAAGGAAACTAAGGGCATAAACATTAACATGTTTTTGCTCTCAAACCACTCTGTCCATCCAATTGTAATTCATGATACTTTTTAAGAAAAGTGATTTCTTTTGTTTCCCAACTAAAAATTTGAGATATCTCTAATATTCTAGCAAACTGGTATTCTGAACTATGTGGCAAACTGGTATTCTGAACTAAATATCTAGCAAACTGGTATTCTGAACTAAATATCTAGCAAACTGGTATTCTGAACTAAATAAATACTGGTATTACAGACAACCAATTAGTCATTTTCATTGGAAGCTGTTTCATTTCTCCAGGTACTAATTATTCCTCTGGAAAAAATTAGTACCTCCTAACTCCCACAACTACTAGATTTATAGTTAAAATTATATTGCATATAAGGAGAAAATTGCTATTTTTTTGACTAATGTGTAAATCAGAAATTGTTTGTATTTTGAGCAATCTCTGCATCTATTACAGATGCTTTTGTATTTCAATTGTTGTCAGTTTGCCATCTTATGTATGCTCAGTGGTTTAGTTTCTGTTTTTAATGATTTAACTAGTGCTTTTTTTTTTGTTTTATTGACTGTTATACTGATCATGGATTTAGGATATTTGAGAGAGAGAGAGAAGAGTGGAACGAGAGTGATCATTCTGTGAAGAATTGGGCCATGAAAATGATGTTGAGATAGCCATGAAAATTATAATAAGAACGGGGTAGTAGAAAACTTATCAATTACATCAAAAATATTGTATTTTGCAATATCCCCATAACCAGTTTCCTCATAATTATTTAGTTACAAAATTATTAATATAATAACCTTTTTTTTTAAATATACAAGACTTATCTAACACCTAATTACAGAAGATTTACAATTTCTTTTCTATATTTTTTCAAAAGATATACAATAATAAAAAAAAAAAAAAAGTGTGCATGCCAAGCATGCATAGCAGTTGTTAATGAAACTTCTCTAGGCAAACATTTTTCATTTGATCGAGGATCCCATATTAAACGTATGAATGTCACAGGTGGCAAATCTGTATGAATGGGAGCCTCAGAGATATGAGATGTTCCGTTACCAAATCTAGTTTTGGCAAGTGCTGTGGCATTGGATGATATTTAAAACCACTTGACTTTGATAGAACCAGAATCACTTTTTTCTTGAGAGAGCCATGACAGCTGTTACAGGCCAACATTTGACTTAGGCCTCATTTGGAAATGCTGTTTGAAGAAGAGCGTGATCTTGAGCTGCTACAATCTTCACATCCTTCTTGAACAAAAGCCGATCACAATGGAACAGACTGAACCGAAATCATTATCCAGGAATGTACGTTTAAACTGTGTGTGGATGCTTCGGTGTTTCTTAAAATCCTGTTGCTGCTCTCTGGCTGTGTATTACACCTGCTACATGTTGAATGATTTGATGTAGTACTTCTGGCAGCTGGTTTTGGCTTCACTTTTTGTTTACGACTGGGCTTTGAGGACTCTTTATCATTTTCATTTGCAGTATTAGCTTCCATGACTCCTTCCAAATTCACCTCGAACATTTTTGGGGAGATGTAAGGCTCTGAAGATGTGGATGACCTTTTCCGGCTTCTTTGTTCAACTCCATCGCACGCTGTAATTTCTTCCACTGTTGAAATAGCTTACATCTTTCCTTTGTACTCAATTGTTTCGGTGGTTGCATTGTACATATACGTGCTATATTTCTTACAACGCTCACTATTGGTCTTCGACATGTTGAATTATAAATTTTTTCCATTGAAATTTTTTTTAATCTCTGCATCTGTTACAGATGCTTTTGTATTTCAATTGTTGTCAGTTTGCCATCTTATGTATGCTCAGTGGTTTAGTTTCTGTTTTTAGCATGACACAATCAGTAGAGGTACTAACTGGGTCACGTGTCACTCGTGCCTGGTAGGAAGTGGTACAATGGTGGGGATGAATAATTTTGTGTCACATTTTCTTGGCGATTTTTGTCAATCCACTGATGCATTGCACGTTTACGTGCTCTATACACCTTATAATGCTCACGACAGTGGACCCCACTTTTGATTGGTTCATTTACGATCAAATCACTTTACAATGGACACTCCATAACAAATTACCATTCACTATACGATATGTAGTAAACATCAGTCATTGAGATCACATTTACGAACTGAATTTTAATTTTATTAACAATTCTAATAAGCGGAAATAGGAGGAATATTATCCACAGGCTATAAAAGTAAAGATATAAAGCACAGATATATTTTAGATATATTTTCCACAGGTTAACAAAAGAAAAAAAAAAAGAAAGGAAGGCAAAAAGTCAACCATACAGGGTATTCCAAGGTGGTCACCCTCCAAATTACTAACTGAGCCTAACTTCAATGATTGCACAAGAACAGGGGCATTTATCCTGGTACAATAGTTGGCTGATCAGAGTGCCTGCAATGCGTTTACTTATGGTTACTGTTGCATTTTTGTTGTGTTTTTTTGTTATTCCATGAATGCAAGTTACTCCCATCTGAAAACTGCCTGGAGTGCGTACAAAGAAGTTTCACTTCAAAATTCAGACAATATCATACACAGTATTCTTTAGACTTCTTTTGCATTATGTGTAAAAATCTAAAGAATACTGTACTTGTTCAGTGTTGTGCATAAAAGCATTGCTACACTCACTAACAGAGTACACATGCAGCATCCTGTTACATTGTAAGCTAGTTGCAGCATCCTGTTACATTGTAAGCTAGTTGCAGCATCCTGTTACATTGTAGGCTTGTTGTACACATGTTCATTGTCCAAAGGAACCTGCTTGAACTCAAGCACTATGTGCTTGAGTTCAAGCAGGTGACTTTGGACAACAAACCAATGGGCAACAACCAATGATGCCATTTTGTGATACTCTATATATATATACTACATATAGTACAGCATATTTTCACATATTTTTTACTTCCTATCTGTTTTGTGAGTTATACTGGATATACATTATATACAGTCAAAACATTTTGCCCACCTACCTAATAGTGGGTATGTCCTCTTACCATCACATGGCAAGGCATGATTCTTTAAAAGACCTTTAAACATTGCAGGAGATATGTTGTTATGCCATGTTGCCAGGATTTTGTCCTATTGATCTGTGATAGTCCAAGGCAGAGGATCCAAATGCTGGATCGACCCACATGATCCCAGACATATTATATGGGATTCATATCTGGAAAATTCAGTAACTAAGGTAGCACCTGGAAGCCATTTCATGTTTTCATGTTTAGCAAACCACTCCTGAACAATACTGGTGACTTTGGCATGACACTTTATCCTGCTGGAACACACCTGTGCTATCTGGGAAGACTCTTGGAAAGAGTGTACCTGATTAGCCACAATGGATAGTAGTTTTTAGCATTCAGAGTGTGGTCAAGGGGTACAAGGACCCCCAAGTGATTTCCAGGAAAATAAACCACTTCCCCCATACCAAAAAATTTCCACCACTCGGAAGTGTTTTCGTATGGGTTGATGTTGGTATGGTTTCTGTTGGATCAGGACATTGGAATGATTCCTCTCCACAGTTAGTTGCCATACACTCCCTCTACAGACTGCATGGCACAGCAGGAAATGTGATTCATAGGGAAAAGGCAACTTTTTTACCGTCATCACGGTTCAAATGATACTGTTCAGATGCAAACCTTAGGCATCACTAGTGATGGGTGGCTTTAATATAGGTACAGTAAGACCCCCGTATTCACGGGGGATATGTTCCAAGACCTACTGTGGATCGCTGAAACCGCGGATATAAGCAAACACCTGCTGACCCCATATATAACGTGATTTTCTTGTATATACATATGTATAATAAAGTTTAACTGATAAATTAAACACACAGTAAGACATTACCAACATTAAATATGGTAATAATACAGTACAGCAGACTCTCGATTTACCGGGATTGCTTTTTAACCGGGACACTTCAAGACCTTCCCCCCCAAAAAAAAAATCAACCAGAAATCATAAAATTCAAGTAATAAACTAGAATAGGCATATACAGGTATTTTGGAAGTCATAAATGAACAACAAGAACCAGTGTCATAAGTCGTCATTGGGAGATTAGTGTACCTATTATCTTGCACCTCACACTGTCTTCACACCTACCACTCAAAACAAACAAACAAACAAAAAAAAACACATTGTTTGATTTAGTGCGTTGCGTCGATTGTTGTGTTCCATCGCACTGCAAAAGGACAAATTTTGTTTCGTTATTTTTGTCAGGGATGTCAGAATTTTTTTTTTATAGTAACTATTTTTTTTTGTTTAGAAATCACAAAAATTATAGGCAAATGCAAGAGTTGTGCTTTAAAATTAAACAAAAACTTGAAATTATTCAAAAGTCTGAAAACTGTGCATCCGTTAAATCTCTAAAGAACCATTATAATGTTGGTGACCAAACCATACGCAACATTGTAAAAAATAAAGGGAAGCTATTCGATTTGCAGCATCCTGTTACATTGTAGGCTTGTTGTACACATGTTCATTGTCCAAAGTCACCTGCTTGAACTCAAGCACATAGTGCTTGAGTTCAAGCAGGTGACTTTGGACAACAAACCAATGGGCAACAACCAACGATGCCATTTTGTGATACTCTTTATATATATACTACACATATAGTACAGCATATTTTCATATATTTTTTACTTCCTATCTGTTTTGTGAGTTATACTGGATATACATTATATCCAGTATATTTGACTGGATATACATTATATCCAGTCAAAACATTTTGCCCACCTACCTAATAGTGGGTATGTCCATAAAAAATAAAGGGAAGCATCGTGTTGGACTTGGACACGCGAGTAGTATGTGTTAAGTTTTTTTGTTTTTTTTCCGTGGTTAACGGAATCAGCAGATATGGGGGCACAACTGTACCACAACTGGGTGCTCATTTTGTAGGACATATGGAGGAGGGTTCATTGGATCGTGGTCTTAGAAACACTGCTAGTTGTTTCCTGGTTAAAGCCCATGATCAGCCATTCCACCATTTTCTGTCTATTAGCTTTCACAAGGCAGTAAACGGCTCACTTTCACCACAACCATCAATGAGGCATAGGCAACCAACATGGGACCAGTAACTGCTGTTCTGTCCACCCTTAACTACAGCACTCCAAAACAGTCCACAAGATATACAGTTCCCATAATACTGCTACCCTTCAACCAGTATCATCTCTTTTTCAATGTCTGTCAGATCATATCCCTTGCCTACATAAATCAAGTACTTCATATAGATTGCATGCCACAAACTTGCAATATCACATTCACCAGTTCTCACTGCAACGTGTGCCATTAGGCATGGGGGGTTGGTCGATTGCTAAAACACAGGAGGTGAACAATTTCAGATCGTAAGCGTTTCCTCAATATCTAAAGGTCACTGTTACATGACCCCCCCCCGATTATTTATAATCATCCTTTCACCTTTCTTCTGTACTATTAAGGTCATTTTTTATCTTTTTTTTTTTGCATCCATTTTGTATATATCTTGAAAAATACTAACTTCCTTTGATATTTACCATTTAGCATTCTTATTGTTTAAAATTACCACTTTGTCCCACTGAAAATAACATACATCTAAAACCATTTTAATCCCACTTAGAAAAACAATTCCTGTCCTTCAATAACAGTTGTTCTCTAAACAGATTCCATGTTCATACTATGATCACTGTTTTCCAGAGGTTCATATTTGAAGGGTCTTAGTATCTGATGAATCCTTACTGATAACAAGATCAAGAATGCTTCTTTTCCTTGTGACAGTTTTAATATGCTAATATATGAGACATGACCAGAAAGTAAAAATCCAATGCATCAGCAATCATACAAATGGGGAGAGGGTAGGGACAGTTCTAGGATTTTCTAAAGGAGAGGGCTAAAATAGTTAAAGGGAGAGGCTAAAGCACTGTTCAGGGGAATCAATAAGCTTTTAATCATTGTGTAGCAGTAAATAAATCTACATTATTTTTTTATCAAAAGGGGGGCTATAGCCCCTTTAATTCCTACCTTGGGACTGCCACTGGAGGGGTGTTACAATGAGTTTTACTACACACAGAATTAACTAACACACAATGAATGCAACTCTGAAAAATCCCATTAAATGTGAGATCAATATATTAGCAGAATTTTAAATACTAGAAATGTCCAGTCTGCTGACATTCATCAGCAATTAGCATAGTGGTGCCATGTGTTCGATGAAGGGAGGATAAGGAGGTGAACAATTTCAGATCGTAAGCGTTTCCTCAATATCTAAAGGTCACTGTTAAATGAAATTATGAAACAGCATCTGAATCACCACAAACTGTGTGGTAGAGAAGTAAAGAAAATGTTAACTCATACAAAATTAAATGAGTGGCAAGAGCATTAATATTTCTGTACCATTACATGGAAGACAAGGATTCTTAGAAAGAGAAATAGTGAACTGGCAGAGACCTGGGTTAGCCATCATATCCCAGAGCATAAACACCAATCACTACAGTGGAAGCATATGGGCTCACCTTGAATGAAGAAATTCAAACAAACAACTTAGGTGAGGAAAATCAAGGCTACTGTTTTCTGGGACCAAAAAGGTGTTTTGTTGGTGAATTTATGCTGCAAGAAACAACCATAAACACAGCTACATATTGGGAGAGAATTTACAGAAACTATGGAGAGCCATTCAAATCAATAGGCAATTGCTTATTTGTTTACACACAGTAATGCAACACTATCACATATCCACATCCTTCCTAAAATGAGGGGTCCAGACCTGGATGCAAAACTCACAATGTGGCCTAACTTTTGCTTTTTACAATGGGATAATTACATCCATGTCATTAGCAAAATTCCTGTATTAGCAACAGAACCCATAAACTGTCCTAGGAGCCCATCCACACTGCTCAGCAAACTTTAATGTTGGACTGTACAGTTATCCCAGGTCTTTTTCCTTTGCCACCACCTTGAGTGTGGTAGCATCCAACCAATCTGTTATTTTGGAATTACTGCAGTCCACGTGTAGTACCTTACAGTCATCAATGTTAAACCTCAACTACCACATCTCAATTATGAGAACATTCTCGTTTTGCTGCTTCTTTTAATATAACTAGATAGATTTCCTCAGCCTTGTTCCACAAGTTTTAGCTTCAATAATTTCTCTTATACTTTTTTTTTAAGGTATAACAATCATTTAGCTCCCAGTTATAACTCGATATACTTCTGGTATCACTATCCCTAAAGATTCTCTACATATGAATACAGATGCAAAATATTTTTTCAGTTTTTCACCAACTTGAAACTCATCATTAACAGTTATGCCATTCCTATCTCATAGGCTAGGAGTCTGACCTTTTTTGGGTGAAGAGCCATTTTTGATTTAATTAAAAAGAAAAACTGCCCCCCCCCACCTCAGCTCGAGCTGGGTTGGGGGGGCAGTTTTTATGAAAAGGACTAGAGTGAGAAGGTGTTCTACTAAAAAATATATTTTTTGAAATATTATTTATTGATACTGAAAAAATATAACAAACAACCAATTAGGTATGAATTAATGTGACTTTTGCTGCTGAATTTCTTGAGCAAGTCTCTCAAAATGAGGTGAGTATGCTGTAATTTTCATCTTTAAACATGCTGAGAGATATGCATTGTTTTCAGATGGTTTCTTGAATTTATTTTTAATATAGTTTATGTTCAAAAATATTTGCTTATGGAAATATTTGTCTTACATGTGGGCTAAAAGTTAAAGAGCTGCAGTTACATGCTCAAAGAGCCACATGTGGCTCACAAGCTGCAGGTTGCCAACTCCTGTCATAGGCTAATGTGGTTCATCCCTTTCCTTCTAGAGTAAGCAAAGAATTCTTTGTTACTTTTCTTTTCATTTTGTGTGATAGGACTCCAATATGATTATTAATATATGTACCTCATTTTAATGACTTGCTGGCAAATAGTACCTCTCCAGTAAATGCACTGTCAACAAATTATACCCCTTGGACAGTTGATGCCTGACAATTGTACCTACAGGAACATAATTCTCTTGTGTGGGATAATCTGCGAGATTTCTTTTCTTTGGTCACATTACTGTTTCAAATCTTTTGATGTCAGCATTTGCTCAATCATGTCAGTGAAATTATTCTTTTAGGAATGAAATACTTTACTCCACACTCGATGTTAAAATCTCATCCTTTATGTAAACCTTGGTTTTTCGATAATATACGAAAGCTCGCAACAATTGTAAAGCAGTTATTAATCAGTCTAAACTAGATTTTGAACAGGCTAAGAGTAGAAAATTTGCTTCTTGTCCAAATGGTAGTAGAGCATTCTGGTCTCTTGTCAAAGCTACTGGCTGTAAATTTTTCCCATCTCTGTCAAAACGAGATGGTTCTATTACCACTTCAGCAAAAGATAAAGCTGACCTACTAGCATCCTATTTTTTTTCAACTCATGTGTTGATGATCTTGGTAAACCACCTCCCACCAATTTCAGTACACTATTCAATGATCCTGTGGTCCTCCATCAAAAGGATGTCAGAAGAATTTTGAACAATCTCAATGCTAAGAAAGCTCCAGGTCCTGATGGTATTTCTCCACTTCTTAAAACCTATGCTCCTGAACTTACTCCTGTTCTGTGTCACCTTTTTTCACTTTCTTATTCCATAGGTGTTTTTCCTTTCTGCTTGGAAATTTGCTCATATCCAGCTGGTTCCTAAAAAGGGTGAAAAATCTCTCCCACCCAATTATCGTCCCATTGCACTTACTTTTACTCTTTCTAAAGTAATGGAGAAATCAATTAATCCAAACTCTTAAAACTATCTAGAAACCTTATATCTGATCAACAATCACGAGTATGGATTCCATCAGTATTCTGGCTTACGTTACCCATCTATGGATAAATTCAATGGAAAAGTTTGGTGAAACTTAATCAGTTGCTCTTGATATTTCAAAGGCTTTTGATTGTTTTTGGCATAAAGGTCTTCAAAACAAGCTTCCATCTTATGGTTTGCTAACTGTTTTTTGCAATTGGGTATCCAGTTTTCTCTCTGACTGTTCATTGCAGGTGATGGTAGACAGCTCTGTCTTCTAAATTCTCCACTAATGCTGGTGTTCCCCCAAGGTTCAAGTCTTCTTTCCACTCTTTTCCCTTTGTGTATTAATGACCTTCCACTGACTGTAAATCTTATCCATAGTTTTGCTGATGATAGCACATTGCATTCCACCTTCCAGTTTGAGAAACCTTTTTCCCTGCCCAAACAGCTCAACTTCTCAAATATCTACTGCCAATTGCTTAAATGGTAGTGGTTATTTGGTAATTATCTAGTGGGGCAAAGATAACTTAGTTGATTTCACTCCTAAAACTCAGTCCTGTCTTACATCTCACATAAAGAATTCTTCTGCTCCTGTGCTCATCTTCGATGATACTCTGATTTCTAGGCAAGATCATATATCTATACTGGGGATTATCCTGATTTCTATTCTCTCTTGGCATAAGCACATTACAAATATTACAATTACATTACAATTCTTAAAAAACTGGGTTCTCTCTTTTGCTCTCAGGAATACTTTTCTTCCAAACAGCTTTTCACTATGCCCTAACATGGAATATTGTTCCCACATCTTGGGCAGTGCCCCCCCCCCCCAACCTCTCTCAGGCTTCTAGATTCCATTCAAAAGATGGCAGTAAGGTTAATTAATGACTCATCCCTAACAGTCTCGCCACTATCTGTCTTATAGATGTTCTGGTTCTTCTATGTGCCTTTCCTATAGATACTTTCATGAGTACTCTTCTTCTGAATTGACTTCTATAATTCCCATTCTCTCTTCCAAAACAGTCTGAACATGTGCCACAGCTGGTCAACATCCTTTTACTGTCCAACTTCAAACTCACAGAACCAATTTTTCTTCTTCCTCATTTATTCCTTCAACTTCCATTTTCTGGAACATTTCCCTTCACATGTACTTCTTGAAAATTACAATCTACAGAAGTTCAAGTCAAACATCAACGAGTATCTTCTTTCATCTTCTCAACTTTCGACCCATGCACAGTACTAAGTACTATAGGTTCTAATACCCCTCATGTTTGGGGTTTTCATAAAAAAAAACTGCCTGGCAAACACATTAACACAAGATTATATACAGGATTCTGGCAGAATCACTACCAATAAAAAATGTGTATGTTTTGTTGTAAACTAATAATGATAGAATAAGTTTTTTTTTTTGCAGGTGCAGAAATCCGCTAAATTTGTGTGGCCAGAAGAGCAATTGTTCATGCATACTGTGTTGCACACGTGCAACACTTAGGATCAAAATGGTGCCATTCACCATGAAATAAAAAGTTCAGTTTTGCTTTTGGCTTGCTAAATTAAAATTTCCCATTACTGTGCAAAGGAAATTCAGGTAGGAATATGGATAGAATCCACCTGAGCATCAGCATACTGAAATGTCAGAAACAACTGTTGGACACAGGGTCTATGTTGAGGAAGAAAGGAAGCAACAACCAGGCAGAGGACATGGATTGAGTTGAAGTGGTATGGGAGGCTTTTCGATGTAAAACCTCCACAAATCCATTCAACGAGCCAGTCGCAAACTGCATATTCCATGATCTACCATACATGATATTGTACACAAAAATGTGGCTTAGAGCTTACAAGATCCAGTTGGTACAGAAGATACAAGCAAATGACAAACTTAACCGAGCATGTTCAGTCAGGAAATGTCATCATGGATAGATGATGACAATATATTTCTCCATTGGATTGCCATCTCTGAAGAAGCCACCTTTCACATTTCTGGTCCAGTGAGCCGCACACAACTGCAGAATTTGGGGAAGTGAAAACCCACATGTGGTAATGGAACATGAATGTGATAGCCCAAAAGTGAATATGTGGTATGCCACGACTTTGGATCCATGATTGGACCATTCTTCTTTGCAGAAGCCACAGTAACAACACACCTCAACATGCTATAAAATTATGCAATCCCTTGGAAATCACAAGAATACATTTTCCAGAAAGATGGAGCCCACCACAGTACATTAATCCAATGAAAGCCTACTTGAATAAACAGTTTACAGAGAGTTGGACTGAAAGAACAGGTCCCATCATATGGCTTCCTAGGTAACCAGATTTTACCCTTTTAGATTTCTATTTATGGGAGTATGTAAAAGACCTTGTGTACCAAACACTGGTGCAGGATGTGGCTGAGCTATGGCAGCAAACAATTGCTGCTTGTGAATTTGTTACATAGCAGATGCTGTGAAACACCTGGAAAGAGATACAATATTGCCTTGATATCTGTTGAGCCACCAAAGGTTCACACATGGAGATCTACTGACATTTTGCAGTTTGTATGCATCTGTGAGTAAAAAAAAAACCAATCATGATTCTATCACCATTAGTTTGTGGAATATATATATTTTTTATTGGTAGTAATTCTGCAGGATACACTAGACTAATATAATTGGTTATACTTTATTAAACATTTCCTAAAGAAGATCAGTACTGATCCTACAAAAAAAAATTATTCGGAAAAATTAAAAATGTAATTTTTTTCATGAAGCCTTTAAATTATGTTTGTGTTTCATAAAGCAAGGAATTACTTACCTATATGCTTGATCACCCAAAGATCCAATAAAAACGACACAGACATTTACTTCAGAATCAGATAATAAAAGTTTTCTAACTGATTTGGAAGAAATGCCGTAACGTTCAAGATTTGCATCGCTAAACAAAATCACAAACTGTTCATCGGCATCTTCTGAATGGGCTGATTTAATGGAATCATCTATTGCTGAAAGAGTGTTATCCCCACTCATGCAAAATTGTGAATGGAGCTGCATTAGCTGGAAAAATACAATGTATAAGTGTATATAAATGAAAGTGATTAATTAATACCTGGATATATTGCATCATTTAATAAAAAAAAAAAAAACACAGCAATATAATAAAGTAATAATATTTATATAAATTATCACAAATGGGAAGTAATAGGTATTGATATATTTGTATTTTGAGTAGCTTATACTGATGGCTTAATTTTTAAAGGGTACTGAAAAGACACTCAAAATCAAGTGAAAATATCTGACACAATGGAATACTTTGATAAGAGTTGCTCGAATGTACAAGGTTCTGAATGTCGTAAAATTTTAGAAATCTACCTGAACACAATATTACCCTTTGTTGCTATCATGCACTTTGCCAGAAAATGCTGAACAGTTAATGGTATCACGTATGAATTGCATAAAAGTTAGTTGCAGCAGTAGATCCAGACTGTTGAGTTGAAGTGGTATGGGAGGCTTTTTATGGGATCTTGAGGGAAGGGGGATATAATGATGTTGATATATTTCTTTGGGAAGGATGATGATGACTATTTTCCCCTTCTGGATTCACTACTGGTGGACTAGTTGATTGGTTATTGACCTGTGAGCGATAGAAATAGATTATGTAGATATGCTTTATATAGAGGCTAATTAATACTTGTACAACCTCTTTAAGATTTTTGCCACCAGTATGAAAACCACTTATTAAAATATGGCATGCCATATTTTGATAAGCGGTTTGATTTGATAAGTTATTTTGGTTTTACCATGTTTGTAAAAAGTAGATGCAATTAAATAAGATTACATTTTTATAAACTATATACAAACCAAGAAGTTGTGACCACTGAAGGAAGAAACTAATTTTGATTTGCTATTTCATTCCCTTTTATTCCCATATGACCAATTAAGCAAAAACAAGCTTCATATCCTTTTTAAAAGCTTTCAAAAAGATACTTACATATTATCTTTTTGTACTTGGCAAAGGGACTAGGTACAAGTGCTTACACACATTTTATAGAGCTTATAACCCAATAAGAGAGAGCCTGTATAGATGGTATTTTCTATATTTTAATTTCAAGATGGTTGAAAGCAAGTACAACTGCAAACAGTTCAGTTTTGCACTAATATAATGTTGGGTCACCCTTTGCTTTTAAAACAGCTTGTATTTTACATGCAATAGATTTAAATAAATCTTGAAATGTCTTAAGAGGAATACTAGACCATTCTTCATGGAGGAACATTTCAAACTCCTTGAGTGATGAAGGTAGAGGAAATCTCTCCACTCTCCTCTCTAAATATCTCCTTTCACAGCAGCTCAATAATGTTTACAGCTGGTGGTTGTACAGGCCATGGAACAAGCTTAGCCTAATTTTTGTGCTCCTCAAACCAAGAATGGACACACCTGGCTGTGTGTATTGGAGCATTATCATCTTGAAACATGGCATCGTTTGTGGGAAACAATGTTTGCACCATGGGATAAACCTGGTCACTCAGAATATCAAGGTAATCAGTGGCAGTAATTTGCTCATTCAAGATGATAAGATCTAAAGAATACCAAGATATTGCTGCCCAAACCATTGTTGATGCTTCTCCATGATTGATGGCCAGTGCAAGACAGTCAAGATGATGTGCTTCGTTTTGCATTCACCAAATGTAACTTCTCCCTGATGCTGGAAAAAGTGTTATGAAAATATGGCATGTTTCCAACCATTAAGTGTCCAGTTTTTTGGCTCTTACACTCCTGCATCCTCTTTCTAGCACTACCATCAGTAACAAGTGGCTTGGCAATAGCAGTTCTGTAAATTTAAATTTTATGAAGTTTTCACTGAACTGTTTTGCTAAAAACAGGATTGCTGAGATTCACATTAAGTTTTGCAATTATTTTTGAGGCAGCAGATTTTTTTTCAGGCTACAATCCTTTTCAGCTTGCTTTGATTTTCTGCCACAATTTGTCCTATCAGATTTTGTTTTTCCATACTTAGTGAATCCATTAAACAAATCAGCAGTTTTAGTCACCGATGTCCCTGCTAAATGTTCACCAAAAATTCCAAAATTTTTGGCGCACATTTAGCAGGGGCATCACCTCGAAAAAAACATCAGTTTTTATCATCTTTCCTTCACAATACTATCAGCAAGAAGAAAAAAAAAATTCACTACACATTCACAAATATGTCATACAGCTATTACAAAACTACTACTTACATATTAGGTGTTTCTGTTATTTTGTCCACCCCCTGTATGTGTGCATGTCCACACTATATTCTAAAGAGATTTGATAACAGATAGTGATGTCTCAAATCTGATCACATGGTGGAATGTGGAACAGGTACTTGTCCCACATTCTGATTGAGTAAGGGTAAATACCTGCAGACCCTGAAACTGATTCTAAGTATGAAGAAGACAAGGCCATTTTTCACCAACTCGCTGTTCAGTTAGAATGATTTAGAGTGTTTGAATCCTGTTGGAGACCTAGGAATTTTCAAAGGCCTCTTCAGTTAGAATTGTAGTTAGTTGATTTCAAGTGGTGAAGGCAGAGTCCATCCCCATTAATTATTCATCTCACAATGGAAATTGGCCAGTGAACATGCACTTCCAGAGAGAGCTCAACACAGTGGTACAATATAACCCAAGACAAAGTACCATAAGAGCATCACCAGCAACAAGACTCCCACACCTTCAATTTTGCTAAGAGATGATTGTTATTTAGTTTTAACTGCATAATCAAACCGAACAGTTAATACATTTCTGATTAAAATATATAGGCAAATAAATATATTTTATATATTTATTTAACTATACATTTTAATCAGAAATTTTTTGACAGTTTCCAATCATCAAAAAATTTCTGATTAAATTTCTGTGTGAATTAAAAAAAAAAACCCACATATTTTAATTAATGTACAGTATAAGATACTATAGAAGGCCGCCGTAGCCGAGCGGGTGCATAAGTACACGCCTTGAGTAACCAGGGTTCAAGCTCGTGACTGCTGAATATGGTACTATTTCTTGTATTCTGTCTATCTTGTGAACTCCTCTGACCGTTTGGTTGTCCCAGAGTATAAACAGAAAATTTATTTATTTATTTATATTTGGAAGGACCTAAAATCCATAAAATCAAAAATATGATGTCACTACATGCTAGGGAAAACTTACTTTCCCACTATGCACTCATTAGAGGCAGTCACCACCAAATACGGAAGATGCGGAAAGGTCAGGGAATGACCACCGCATATCCCGGAGCAATATGGCCTTAGTTGCTAATGCTCCTAAAAACCAAATAACAACATCTTGTTGTAATACACTTTTAAAACTGAAGAGTTTATTAAGGAACTGAAACAAAAAAAAAAAAAAAAGTTTCATTTCTGAACAACATGTTATGTAGTTAGATAAAATACTAGAGGTTTCACAAAAAAATAAGCCTAAATAATTAATTTTACAGGGCATCATTAAAACATTATGGACTGTTCTGTTGAAAAATGACAAACTAATAATTCTGCCTATTGTCGGTCAACATCAGGCAAGACACTCAATTATTCCAGGTTTTTGTAATAAAGTTATATTGCACAATGGAAGGCAAGCACCTGAAAACATTAAAATGTTTTCAGGTGCTTGCTTTGATTTTCTGCATTTCGTAACACTTTAATACACATTTAACATATTTCTTAATATATATTTTTAATTTTTTATTTTACACATTTGTAATTTCTCTTAATAAAGACCTGAAATCCAGATATTCACAGAACCCAGAAAGCTTTCTGGATAAGGGATCTGTATACAGATATCCACTACATTTATATATATATCTAGAAATTATGGTCTCTGTAGCACACACTCTTTGAGTAGACCAGGGTTCAAGCCCCCGACTGCCAAATACAATCGATCTGTCAACCCGGGGAACCAACATAGCAGATTATGGTCTATTCTTTCAATGACGTCGAGAAGGCCTCTATTCTGCAGTGGATTGACAATGGCTGCAGATATATTATTTTATTATATCTATATATATATGTCTGTATATAGAAAATTGAACATTTTCTTGATTTGGATTTCTTGAATATTAAAAAAAAAAAGGGTAAAAAATTGTTAATTTATGACACTATGAGGGACTCCTCTTCTCTAGCAGTATCTTGTCAGATTCTGCACATCTTATCATATATTAGTTGTGCACAGAGTTTGCACAACTAATCCCAGAGTAACATACCAACTGGG
Organism: Mastigoproctus giganteus; assembly: GCF_048544385.1. NCBI lineage: Eukaryota > Metazoa > Arthropoda > Arachnida > Uropygi > Thelyphonidae > Mastigoproctus > Mastigoproctus giganteus. The sequence continues at coordinate 40,508,859 of NC_143582.1, read as the reverse complement.
TGGTATTACACTCAGGATAGTGGTAAATGAAAAGGATCCGGGGATAATTGTGCAGTCAGATATGAACTTCTCTGACAGTTCAGCCAGGCTACCAAGACAGATCATGGGGTTTTGTAATGATATACAGGAATTTTGCTAGCACAGATAAGGAAATGATTATCCCCTTGTATAAGGGCAATGGTCAGGCCACACCTTAAGTATTGTGTACAGGTCTGGAGGCTTCATTTTAGGTAGAATGCAGAGATGCTGGAATGAGTACAGAGGGGGCAACAAGATTGACGAGGGGAACAAAGGGATGCTCTTACAAAGAAAGGCTTCAGTTCTGCAAATTGCAGTGTCTCGAGACTAGGTACCCCATGATGTGATCTGATCGAGGTGTTTAAGACTTTGAATGGTTTGAGCAAAGCCAATGCTCGTGGGATTCTTCCTCTTGCTCAGATTATGCACTTGAGGGGGCATAATTTCAAATTGAGAAAAGATGGTTGCAGAATAGATGTGTGGAAATTTGCCTTTAGCCAGTGGGCGGTTGATTGCAGGAACTGTGAGTCGTTGTGGAAGTTGATATCTTAAATAAATTCAAGGAAGAACTAGGTAAACTTTTGGAGGAAATGGATGGGTGAAATGGGAAGAGTTTTTTTTTTTTTTTGCTGTGAAACATCCTTGGGAGTATCAACTTAGTAAATCAGTAAATCATCTGTGGCTTCCGCCAGAGGTGCATCCCATGCTCCCACCATTAGTCTATGCCGGGAACTCACTAGTGGCATGATTTGAGTGTGTGATGCATTTTTTGTGACTGGTATATCTTTAGGAAGACGTTATCAAAATCCAAGCCTAATTACCTAAATAGCCTAATTACCTATTTGTTGAAAAGTATGACATGACAACCATACTGCCTGCAGTTAGTAATATAAGAGGTATGATTGCACCAATACAGGTCAATGCTGAAAAAAAGCCGTGAGGACTGAATTTGAAAGTATCTGCAATTTTGCCCAGACACAATAGGAGAGAGTGTATGATGAGAACCTTGTCATTCAATTACGCCCTGGAGAGATTGTGCAAGGCTCAAGGGGCAGAATTTTTCCCAGCCTGGTCTGTTCTTGTTAACATGACAGACTGCTTCTACAGGGATGGGATACACTTAAACAGAAAGGATGCAAGAATATTGTGCCTCCGTAGCCAGGTGGGCAGGAGCAGCAGTGTGTAGCACACGCTTCTTGTTTAGACCAGGGTTTCAGCCCGTGACCACTAAATACGGAAAGGTCAGGGAATGACCAGTGCATATCCCTGGAGCAATATGGCCTTAGTTGCTAATGCTCCTAAAAACCAAATAACAACAACAACAGCAAGAATATTTGCTGATGCTAGCTATCGAGGCAGAGTTAGGTAGGTCGGAAAACTACTAGCTTGGGGGGGGGATATATGGACTAATAGATTAACAGTAACTGCTGGCAGAGGTGAAAGTGATTCTTGCACTGCTTCTACTGAAATGAGCAGCAGCCTGGAAAGCAAGATGCAGGGGATTTCAGAGACTGCTGGGAGTCATAGTGAAAGAAGTAAATATGTGGGCTGCGTTAGGGAACTAAGAGTAGAAACAAGTGCACGTATACGTGCATGTACACCAAGGCTAGGAGTATAGTTAATAAATTTGATAAGCTTGAAGTGCTAGTCAAGACATCAAAGGTAGATACTGTTGGGATATCAGAGACGTGGTGTCACACAGACATAAGCAGTGCAGAATTGGAATTTGTGGAGTACAATGTGTACAGGAAGGGTTATACTGTTAGTTAAGAAACACAAAATCTAAGGAAGTGCATCCAGTTAGTTAGTTAGTTAGTTGGTTGGTTTTTAGGAGCATTAGCAACTAAGGCCATATTGCTCCGGGAAATGCGGTGGTCATTCTCTGACCTTTCCTCATCCTCCGTATTTGGTGGTGACGGGCTCGAACCCCGGTCTAATCAAGAAGTGTGTGCTATGCACTGCTGCTCCTTCCCACCTGGCTACGGAGGCGGCACGAAGTGCATCCAATTGATGTTGGTGGACAATGTTGAGTCTGTTTGGTGTGACATAAGCACTGGAAAAAGCAAAATGAGAGTAGGTGTGTGTTACAGGCCTAATGAATCTGATGAGTATAATGAGCAATTGTGCAGAGAAATAGAGTGGGCAAGTAAATCAGAGTGTCTAATGGGGGATTTTAATTTCCCAGAGATTTTCTGGAATTTGTGGGTTTGTCACTCACACTAGCAAGGCTTTTGTGGATTTACTGGATGATTGTTTTCTACAGCAGCATGTTCGGGAGGCAACTAGAGGGAGTAATACTATTGATCTGATTATCAGTAGTGATTCTTCATGCATTAAGAATCAGCACATAAAGGAACCAGATAATGATATTGATTATGGTATGTCAGGCTTAATGTCCAAGTTTCCAGACGATACAAAGATGGGATTTACTCAAAGAGGTAACTACCATCAAGGGTAAAGGGCAGGGTTTTTGCTTTCATGAAGTGACTACAGTGGTCTGAGACATTATTTAAAGTCTAAATGAATATTTTGCATTTACATTCACACATGAGGAGTTATTCAGGGAGGGAAATGCCAGAGGTGTATTAAACTCTGGCAGTAAGCTAGATAATCTTGTAATAACTTCTGTTCCAGGGAAATTAATGGAGGCATTTTTTAAAAAAGCATTGCAGGATCACCTACACAAAATTTCAGTTATACCTTGGACACAGCATGGGTTTGTTAAGGAGAAGTCTTGTCTGACCAATTTGATTTGATACTATGATGTAGTCACAAAGGAATTGGATGCAAAGAATAATTTTGATATCATATATTTGGATCTTAGAAAGGCTTTTGATACTGTTGCACATTAGTATTAGCATTAGTAGAAGCATTTGATGCAAGAAAGCAAGCTTATGCAGCATCAGCCAAAAAAATTAAAGTAAAAGAAATAAATAAAAAATAACCACTTCCACTTCACCCCTCTGTTCGTTCGAAATACCTGTCCAGCCGAGCCTTAAACTTATTTAGGCTATCAACATCCACGACAAGGGATGGAAGTCTGTTCCACCTACCAACCACCCGCTGGCTAAAGGCAAATTTCCGCACATCTATCCTACATCTGTCTTTCCTCAATTTGAATTTGGGCCCTCCCAGGTGATTATTCTGAGCAAGAGGAAGAATCCCATCAGCATTGAGCATGCTCAAACCATTCAAGGCTTTGTACACCTCTATCAGACCACCTCGCTGGTGCCTAGTCCCCAGACACTGTAATTTGCAAAACTTAAGCCTTTCTTCGTAAGAGCACCCCTTTGTTCGATTCACTAATCTTGTTGCCCTTCTCTGTACTCGATCCAGCAGCTCTACATCCTTCTTGAAATGAGGCCTCCAGGCCTGTATACAGTACTCTAGGTGTGGCCTGACCATTGCCTTATACAAGGGAATAATCACCTCCTTATATCCCTGCTAGAAAAATTCCTATATATCATTGACAATACACCATGAGCTACTCTTCCACCCGTCTGCACTGCTCAGAGAACTTCATATCTGCCTCCACAACCACCCCCAGGTCCCTTTCATTCTCTACCACTCAGTGTAGTACCACAGAGTTGTTTTTTTTTTTTTTTTTTTTTTTTGATTTGGTAGTTGTTGGCGCATCGGCTTCTGTGGCCATATTGCACCTCCCAAGGTTTTTTGCAGTACTTTGATCCAAGCCCGAGGCGGGAATCGAACCCGCGACCTTTGGGTTGCCGGGCAGGTACTTTACCCACTCGGCTAGCCCGGTCGGCACCACAGAGTTGATACGTTGCTCTCGGGTTGCTGTTTCCCATATATAGTACTTTACATTTGTAAATGTTAAACTTAATTTGCCACCTCTCAGCCCATCTGCTCAACCTTTCCAGATCCTGTTGCAGCAGCATAGTGTCAGTAGTGTCCTTGACAACCCTGCCAACCTTCGTATCGTCTGCAAACTTGGACATTAAGCTTGATATACCATCATCAATATCATTTATAAATACAGAAAACAATAAAGGACCCAATACTGAACCCTGAGGGACTCCACTAATAACATTAGTCCACGATGAGCAGTGTCCATTGATTACCATTCTCTGTCTTCTTCCCCCCAACCATCCCTTTATCCCTAGCAGCAATTTGCCTCCAATGCCACACTGCTCCAATTTGTGCAGCAGTCTTCCATGTGCAACAGTATCAAAAGCCTTTCTAAGATCCAAGTATATAATATCAAAGTTATTCCCTGCATCCAGTTCTTTTGTGACTGCATCATAGTATCCAATCAAGTTGGTCAGGCAAGACTTCCCCTTAACAAAACCATGCTGTGTCTGAGCTATAACTGAAGTCTTGTCTAAATGATCCTGCAGTGCTTCTTTAACCAGTGCCTCCATTAATTTTCCTGGAACAGAAGTTAAGCTCACAGGTCTATAATTACTTGTGTCAGCCTTTGATCCTCCTTTGTGAATTGGGATCACATTTGCACATTTCCAGTCTATGGGTACCTCCCCTGAGTCCAAGGAAGCTCTCATAATTATGGCTAAGGGTTTGCATACTTCCTTTGCTGCCTCCTTTAATATAACTGGATAGATTCCATCCACTCCAGGTGCCTTTCTTGTCTTTATCTTCAACAATTTCTCCTCCACTTTACTCTCAGTTATTACAAGATTCTCTAGGTTACTGCCAGAGTTGAATACACCTCTGGCATTCCCCTCGCTGAATAACTCCTCATGTGTGAATGTCGATGCAAAATATTCATTTAGTTTGTTAGCTACCTGAGCAGGATCATCAACAGTTGACCCATCGATATCAAGTGGACCAATCTGATTCATCCCCTTCCTTCTAGAGTTTACATAAGTAAAGAACTCTTTGCTGTTTTTCTTCGCATCCCTTGCCAAGGATTTCTCGTAATCTGCCTTCGCCTGCCTAACCTCCTTTGTAACTTGGTTACAGATCAACTTGTATCTATCATAGGCTTCTGTGTCACGTGTTAATTTGTATGTATCCCATGCATTTTTCTTCTCTGCCATATGCCTCATTATTTCATCTGACATCCATTTAGGCCCAAACCTTGAACAATATTTCTTAGTTGGTGTGTAAAGCCTAGTAGCTTCCAAGATAAGTTCTTTGAATGCTTCCCATTTTGAATTTGCTGTTGGTAACATCATCAGTTGATCCCACTGTATAGAATTTAAATACTGTCTCAGTTCATCGTAGTCGCCTTTACGAAAGCAATACCCCTTCCCTTTACCCCTAATGGTAGTTACCTCTTTGAGTAAGAATGGAAGAATGGAAGAATGCTGCAGAAATTGGAGCAGTGTGTCATTGGAGGCAAATTGCTGCTATGGATAAAGGGATGGTTGAGTGGGAGAAGACAGAGTAGTAATCAACGGACACTGCTCTTCGTGGACTAATGTTATTAGTGGAGTTCCCCCGGGTTCAGTGTTGGGTCCACTGTTGTTTTCTGTATTCATTAATGATATTGATGATGGTATGTCCGGCTGAATGTTCAAGTTTCCAGACAATACAAAGATCAGCAGGTTTGTTAATGACACTAATGACAGTATGCTGCTGCAACAGGATCTAGAAATGTTGAACAGATGGGCTGAGAGGTGGCAACTGAAGTTTAACATTGACAAATGTAAAGTACTGCACATGGGAAGCAGTAACCCCAGAGTAATGTAATCACTGTCTGATACTACACTGACAGTGGTAGATCGTGAAAAGGACCTGGAGTAATTATGCAGGCAGATATGAAGTTTTCTGAGCAGTGCAGATGGTCTGAAAGAGTAGCTCATTGTCTCTTGTCAATGATATACAGCAGGGGTCACCAAACTACGGCCCGTGGGCCAGATCCAGCCCGCGTAGTCTGTTCATCCGGCCTGCCCCGCACTGTGCTACAAATTATCAAAATTTCAAGAATATATTGTAATTATTTATATGGATATAATAAATAGTGAATCAATGAAATACTACTGTTTCAATGACAGCTTGTGAGCGGGGCTTATACCTTGGCAATGGCGAACGACGCCGCACGTGACATCACAAAAGGGTGCTTTGTAAGGAACACCCACCATTTGTTAACATAGTCGTATCTACTGCCCATCTCCGTCGATCATGGTTATGGGATATCATTGCTAGGGTGCAGCAGGGGATAGATGTTAGTGCCGTCAAAAGTTAGAGTGCAGTGCAACGTTCGGCTGCATATATTTGGAATATTTTCTGTGAAGATAAGATAAATTCTTGTAAAATATTATATACAAATAGTAATTATATAGTAATATGTGAGTAAGAAATTGTTTCTCCTTTCTAGATATTTTTCTTCGTTGTTTCTTAAGAAAATAAAAGTAGATGCTAAGTGTCGCCTTTTCAATGAAGAATGGGAAGAAAAGTACTTCTTTGTGGAAGCAAGTAACCAAAGGGCTATGTGCCTGATATGCAATGACAGTGTTGCCATTTTAAAAGAGTACAATCTTCGGCATCATTATGAAACAAAACATCTTTCAACATTTTCGAAGTTTTCTGGAAAGTTACGTACTGAAAAATTTAAATTCATAAAACATAGTTTGGAATCACAAAGGCATGTGTTCACGAAAATATTTACTGAAAATGAATCTGTAACCCGTGTAAGTTACAAAATAGTAAATAAGATGGTAGAGCGAAGAAAACCGTTCACTGATGGCAGCTTCATCAAAGAGTGTATGATGGAAGCGGCAAATGACTTGTGTCCTGAAAAAGCTGATTTATTTAGAAGTGTTAGCCTTTCAGCAAGTTCAGTTGTGCAGAGAACAGAAGAACTTGGAGAAAATATAGTACTGCAGATACGCGAAAAAGCTAGACAATTCTTGTGGTATTCTCTAGCACTGGATGAGTCTACTGATCTCTCAAGCACGTCACAACTTCTCATATTCATTCGTGGTGCTAATTTGGACTTTCAGGTCACAGAAGAGTTGGCATCCGTTTGCAGCATGCACGGAACAACAACTGGAGAAGATATTTTCGTGGAAGTGCAGAAAACTTTGCAAAGCTATATAACCTTCAGTGGAATCAGCTTCGATGTGTCACAGTTGATGGAGGAAAAAACATAGCTGGTGTTAGGAAGGGCCTCGTAGGGAAGATTAGCACTAAGTTAGAAGATCTTCAACTTCCGGGTGCTTTGTTTGTACACTGCATTATACATCAACAAGCACGATGTGGCAAAGACTTAGATATTTCTTGCGTACTGAAACCAGTCATCTCTGTGGTGAACTTTATTCGGGGCCATGCACTTAATCACTGCCAGTCCCAGGCTTTTCTTGAGGAAATTGACTCTGAATTTTGTGACTTACCTTATCTCACAGCAGTAAGGTGGCTTAGCTGCGGTAAAGTCCTGTTTAGTTTTTATAAGCTACGAAAAGAAATAGATATTTTCCTCACCGAAAAGGATAGAGCTGATACACTTCTATCAGATCCTACCTGGCTATCAAAATTATCATTTTTGGTTGACATAACATCTCACATGAATGAATTGAATTTAAAACTTCAAGGAAAGGACAACTTTATCTGTGACCTTTACCGAATCATTAAAGGATTTCGAAGAAAGCTATTACTTTTTGAAGCACAACTAGAAAGAGGAGATTTCTCTCATTTTCAGTTTTTCAAAGAATTTCTTGCTGAAATCGGAGAAGATATCAATCTTGAGTTTCCAAAGAAAATTATTAATGACTTAAAAAAGCATTTTTTGGAAAGATTTTCAGACCTCGACAGAATTGAGAGTGATATTCTTTTGTTTCAAAATCCGTTTCATTGTAACGATGACGTTCCAGTCGAACTACAGTTAGAGATCATTGATTTACATGCAAATGACCTATTGAAAGAGAAACACAGAGAAGGGAATCTTGTAGAATTTCATCGCAGCTTATCTAATAATGAGTTTTCAAAATTAAAGAAATTTGCCTCTGGTATGGCATCAGTGTTCGGTACAACTTATGTCTGTGAGCAAGCATTTTCAAAACTGAAATATGTAAAGTCCACATATCGAACAAGGCTGAGTGATGAACATTTAAAGGCAATTCTCTTGGTTGGGTGTAGCAATTCAAAAGCAAACATTGATGATATTTTAAAAAATAAACGCCAGTTCCATAAATCACATTAATTTTTTCTGCTTATCTTATTCCTAATGTCGAATTCCTTGATAGGTTTTTGATAAATAAATATATTTGTTATCTTTATTTTTCTATATATTCTTTATTTTTGCATATTTTGTGTATTGGTAAATAAATATATTCATTGTCTTCATTTTTGTTGTATTTACTGAATTGTACATATTGACCAAAATGATTATACGGCCCATGCTTGTCAATCTCTCGGTTATCTGGCCTGTCGTAAAAAAAAGTTTGGTGACCCCTGATATACAGGAATTTTTCTAGCAGGGATAGGGAGGTGATTATCCACTTGTATAAGGCAATGGTCAGGCCACACCTTGAGTACTGTATACAGGTCTGGAGGCCTCATTTTAAGAAGGATGTAGAGCTGTTGGAACGAGTACAGAGAAGACCAACAAGATTAGTGAATGGAACAAAGGGTTGCTCTTATGAAGAAAGGCTTAAGTTTTGCAAATTACAGTGTCTGGAGACTAGGCACCTGCGAGTTGATCTGATTGAGGTGTAAAAAGCCTTGAATAGTTTGAGCATGCTCAATGCTGATGGGATTCTTCCTCTTGCTCAGAATAATCTTCTGAAAGGGCATAAATTCAAATTGAGGAAGGACAGTTGTAGGATGGATGTGCAGAAATTTGCCTTTAGCCAGCGGATGGTTGATTGCTGGAACAAACTTCCATCTGTCGTTGTAGAAGTTGATAACTTAAACAGACTGAAGGCAGAACTAGACAAATATTTGGAGCAAGTGGATGGGTGAAATAAGGGTTTTTTTTTTTTTTTTGTTTTTTTTTAGCTGATGCTATATAAGCTTGCTTTCTTGCATTTTTGCCTTTCCTAATGCTAATATTTGTCTTATGACTACAACAATATAAATATTTGCAAGGATGTTTCACATAAAACCATCTATCGCACGTGCTCGGCACACGTGCATTTTTTATTTTTTTGGCTGATGCTTATATGCTGTATAAGCTTGCTTCCTTGCATTATATGCCACTACTAATACTAATGCTAACTGGAATCATGTTGTCTCAGTAAAGCAACATGCTGTTAGTGATGCTTTTTAACACTTCAGTATATGTTTTATGTTTTAACATTAAAACATATTATAAAGAATACAATCCACAACAGAAAAATGCTCAGTTACATTTTGTCATGTTGGAGTGCACAGCATGTGCATTCCAACATGACAACAAAATAATCTTTTGATAATTTAAACAATTATTTTAAACTTCTTGTTTCTTACCTTTAATACATTCAGTCTTTCTTTATCATTTTGAGGAGGATGATCACTCTTCACAAAGCTGATAGACTTATCTTCCCCAGAATGGCCCACAATATCATACTAAACAATAATGTTAATTTTCATCAGAATGAAAATAAATTTTAATTTAATTAATTTTCACTGGAAATAATAAAAAAAAACTTTTTTTTTTATAATCTTATATTCATATACTGATGTGTCCATGTCAATTTTTTGCAAAACAATTCATTGCATATCAGTTTGGTGCATGATAATCCACTGTATGCAACAATTCTGTGCATGACAGCCTGTACGAGGCAATTTGGTGAAAGATAATTGATTGGTGGCTATGACACTTTTGGTGTATGCATGACAATTCAGTGTATCAAATAGAGATCAGAAATTAACAAAATCAATGAAGTAAAAGGTTTTAGGAAACAAGAAAAATTTTGGCAACTTAGAAAGGAGGAATGCATAAATTAAGAAAAAAAAAAGAAAATAATATATTTTTTATCCATTTATTTTGTAAAAAAGGATTCACATCAATCTTTTTCATAGGCAGGCTGGAAAGTGAGTACATGCCTATTTCAGCATTACTCCTTCTATATTCTAACATCTTTCATCCAGATAAGATTATAGTTGTTTTTTCATGAAGCAAACAAGGCAAACAGACAAAATATATGCAATTCACCTTATGACCTTAGTTGTATGTTGCAAAAATATCCAGAGCACTTTTCCATGTAGGAACTCTGACTCCAATTCCAAACCTCGCATCATCTCCAGGGAAGCTTACCTGCTTACTCTTAACATATCCACAGTACTATCCTAGTACTAACTTCTTTCAATAAAAATTATAGCGCAAGTTGCAAACTGAATGACAGAAGATGCACATTACCCAGCTGGTATTCATTAACTTAAAAAAGTGAAAGTAAAGTGCAAACAAGGTTCTCTTGAATCTCAATCTTTAACTAGTTTGTGGAACTTTTTTTAATAGGAGCTACAAAAAAAAAGTAAAATGTTCATCAAAAAATGAAGGTGGACAGTACACTCCATAAAAAATATACATCAAGAACAGTATTGATTACTAAATTTACCATTACAGCACAGCATGTTAAAAGTCTGAATTTTCTGTCTTGCTTTGCAATACACTGAATTCTCCCAAAGAATTCACTGAATTGTCAGAGCCTCCAACTGTTTTTCACTAAATTGTTACATAGATCAAAATGTCAATCACTAAATTGTCTCATACACCAAGCTGTTGCACAACAAATTGATGTGATCCCGATACCAATAACTTGCTTATAGTATCATTATGCAGTGTAACAAGATTGTGAACAAAATTTTTGACATCAATGGTTCACTTATTTTCCTCAGAATTTATGAATTATATATACAAAAAAATAATAAAAATATAACTCTTTTTGAAAAAAAAATAATTCAATGACATTTGGAAGCAGAAAGTAAGAACACCAACATTAAGACAGAGACAAAATTAGTTGTCAATAATGAATTTTTTTAATGGTAATTCTTAATTTAAAGGTGTTTAAATCTATAATTAATTTATGTAAGGGATGGGATAATTTTCAGGCTGTACATATGAAGGAAAGTTAGTACAAAGAACAGAGGTACAGAAAACAGATGAATGAATGAATGAAGAGAAAGCATTAGTTCTGTGAGTTTGCAGTTGGTTAGTTCCAGAATATTGAAATTACAGATTCCAATTCAGTGTCTACAAATATTTATAAGAAAAGGTATGCATCGGTGGGGTGGAGTGAATTTTATGAGGGAGAGACTATAGCATTTACAGAGGCCATGAGACACAGACCAAAACATAGAAATAGTATCCCGTGGTAGGACAGATTTAAAATTTTTATAGGATCATTAGTTCTTCAGAAATAAAATAACACCAAGAATGAAAACTTAACTTTCTAAGGAAGCTATAGATGTAAAATATGTTCATTAGAGAAGAAAAAAAGTTATAGTTACTCCTAGTAAAAACCTAATTTTGACTAGAAATCTGGGTGAAATGCAAATAAACGTTATAATATTCGTTATAGTTTTTGAATTTTCTTTTCTTTTTTTTAAAAATTATTTTCCCAAAGTTATAGCATGTGTAGAAGCAGGGCCAGCACATTTGCTCTACTTTTTAACTAGTAGTAACACTAGCATGGGAATCTGAATGCTATTAATGCTACGAAGAAGCTTGGAATTGTGTTTGTTTCTAGCTCAAGTTATTTGTTTATTTATTTCTTCAAATTTATTTCTCTCTCCAAATTTATTTCTCATAAAGTACACTAGATGCAGAGGTGACACTTGCCTCACTTTTCAACATAGTCTCCTAGAAGCTGCACACATTTTTCACACCTGTTTTTCCAAGCTGTGAGAGCTGCGGCAAAGCTTTCTTTGAAGTATGTTCAGCCCACTGGCAAACAGCAGAAGCAGCTGTTTGTCAGCTAGGAAATCTTCTGCCACAAAGAGCATCCTTCATTGTTGGAATAACCAAAAGCCACTAGGTGCAATGTCAAGTAAGTATGAAGGATGTGAGATAACATCAATGTTGTTTTCTTTAAAAAATTTTGCACATTTCCAGGATGATGGGGTGAACATTGTCATTAAGATTATTACTATACTTAATACCACTCTTATACCACGTGAAATTAATAATATAGTTTATTAAGCTATTCACCTAAATTACTGTACACTAAGGTGACATTTCAGGTATTTTACTGATACCCATCATCAGACCATGCTGTTAGGGGAACAAAAATTAGAAAGGGTTACAAATTTGAATATATTACAAATATAATTACCAATATTACAATTTGCTAATAAACAATTCTAAGTTGGAATCATTGTTACACAAGAAACCACTTATTAAATGTATAGATCTTAAACTTAATGTATAGTAGTTAAGGCAAACAGCTTAATAAACTATATTATTAATTTCACATGGTATAAGAGTGGTATTAAATATAGCAATAATCTTGATGGAAAATAATCATGTAACATCCTTCACTAACTATAGTGAACATACATTGTTCTTATGGAAATGAATGTGATTCAATCTGTGTGGACATTTTTTCTAAAGTACTGGGAGAAACGTTTTTTTCAGAACTTCTTCATGAGTTTCCTGTTACTGTAGTTCCTTTTGGAATAAAACACAATGTGTAAGGATTATTCCATAAATATCCCAGAAATCAGCAACCATCATTTTCTCTGCATTTGCAGTACTTTTGGGGCAGTGGTGAATCAGTGTGTCCCCACTGAGCATAGTGATGTTTCTTTTCTGGATTGAAGGACCCATGTCTCTTCTGCCATGAAAATTGAGGAAAAGAAACAATCCATTCACTGCAGTATCTCAAGTGAGCATTGTTTCACACAAGTTGACATGCTTTTCTTTTTGGTGAGTGAAAGTTCCTTTATCTGCATATTCTTAATGCATGACGAATCACTGCTGATAATCAGAACAAGAGTATTACTCTCTCTGGTTGCCTCTCGAACATGCTGCTGTAGAAATCATTCAATAAATCCACAAAATCATGCTAGTGTGTGAGTGACCAACCCACAAGTTCCAGTCTATATCTGGGAAGTTAAAATCCCCCATTATAAGACAATCTGATTTAGTAGCCCACTCTATTTCTCTGTACAGTTGTTCATTGTACTCATCAGAGTCATTAGGCCTATAACACACTCCCACTCTCACTTTTGCTTTCCCAGTGCTTATGTCACACCAAATTGACTCAACACTGTGCTGCCCACCCATGTCAACTGGATGCACTTCCTTAGATTTTATGTGTTTTTTAACTAACATAACCTCTCCTCCCTTCCTATCCTTTCTGTACACATTGTACTTCCCAAATTCCAACAATATCCACCTTTGATGTTTTGACCAGCACCTCAAATTCATCAAATTTATTTACTATACTCCTAGCATTGGTGTACATGCAAGTATACATGCACCTATTCTTACTCCTAACACAACCCATGTATTTACTTGTTCCATTATGACTCCCAGCAGCCTTTGAAATCCCCAGTACCTCGCTTTCCAAGCAGCTGCTCATTCTGAAATACTGCAAGACAGTATACACTAAAAAGTATGGTAATAATTAAGAATCACTTTCACCCCTGCCTGTGGCTACCATTAATCGATTAGTTTGTGAATCCCCCGAGCTAGCAGTTCTCTGATCCACCTAACTGCCTCGATAGCATCAGCAAATGCTCTTGCATCCTCTCTACTTAAGTGTATTCTATCCCTGTAGAAGCAGGGATGGGATGTATTCTTTGATTAATTGTGAGAAATAAATTTGGAGACCTTATAACTTGAATGCATCTTATATAGTAAGTATTGCAGTCCATTAAGAAAAGATGAAATGTCAGTATATCCCAGGCAGAATAGAAAAAAATGTTTTCATGAAATTAAAAAGAAAGTTTGTCCCTGTCAGGGGAAGCAACACCATGTTTGTAACAATTGGTGTAACTTTGACAGCTTTCTGAAGGCAAACACTTACCTTTTTCTTGCATTTGTGTTGATTAACATGTTATTTGCCTCCTGTTATAATGAACATTAATACCAGTGGCTATATAAATTACCAAATCATATTTAATATTTTTACAATGTATATACATACAGGGTGTTTCAGTTAAACGTTTCAGAACTTCTAAGAGGGGTAAGGTACATCCTGACAACTCGAAATCATATAGCAATGTGGGGTCGGAAATGCTTTCCTGAAGCGGTGTTGTACACAGAAGCACCATAAAAAGAAAAGAGACCGTAAGTGAGAAATCGTTTTAATAATACATGAAAAGAAGCAAAAGGTACATGGATTAAAGTAAGTGTTCGAAGTTTCTTCCATGGGCTACAATGCACGCCTCACATCTCCGACGCATGGACATCCGAACATTCTGGAATACTCCAGGCGAATTTCGAATTTCTTCGGCAGCTACTGCGATTCTTGCAACCAGCTCCTCAGCATTGTCAACAGGGGTGTCATAAACTAGCGATTTCTTATGACCCCAGAAATAAAAATCAAGACACGATAGGTCGGGTGACCGAGCAGGCCAACGCACGGGACCACCACGTCCGATCCACTGTTGACCAAATGTGACATCCGGGTAGTTACGAACATCTCCGCTATAATGGGCAGGGGCTCCATCGTGTTGGAACCACATTGTCTGTTGCGTCGATGCAGAAATCTGTTCATCTCTCAAAAGTTGTGGCAATACTTGCTGCAGAAAGATCAAGTAGATAGGTCCGGTTAGACGACACGGTAACAGGTAAGGTCCGATGAGGTGATCTCCCATAATACCGGCCCATACATTGACCGAAAATCGAATCTGTGCTGCACGACGTCGTATTGCATGCGGGTTCTCGACCGCCCAGATATGGTCGTTATGCGTGTTGAAAATTCCTTCCCTTGTGAAGGATGCCTCATCGGAAAACAACACTTCAGCAGGAAAAAGGGGATTTGTAGCACATTTTCCAAGGTACCACTGTGCAAAAGCAATACGAGGTTGAAGAAACTTCGAACACTTACTTTAATCCATGTACCTTTTGCTTCTTTTCATGTATTATTAAAACGATTTCTCACTTACGGTCTCTTTTCTTTTTATGGTGCTTCTGTGTACAACACCACTTCAGGAAAGCATTTCCGACCCCACATTGCTATATGATTTCGAGTTGTCAGGATGTACCCTATCCCTCTTAGAAGTTCTGAAACGTTTAACTGAAACACCCTGTATATAACATATATAAAATTTTGTATGTATTTTTTCTTACTAATTTCATAATTACATACATTTACTTACTACATGCAGCATTTACTAACTGTTTAATGTGCTATTTGATTATTAAAAAATTATAACAATTTTACATGTTTGACAAATGGTGAAACTGTACTAACATGCTAATGAATATTGCTTAACAGGGCTAAGCAAAGTAAACATAGCTAATTTGTCAATGTATACCTTGAGTTTATGGTTATATCCATCAAATGCTTCCATTACCATCAGAACACATTCCAGTTCTCTCTGAAGACGATTATCATATCCATTGAAACGATACATACTACCACTCACATCTACAACCAGTCTCAAATATTTTGGTTTCTCTTGTGGAGCACCCATCTAAAAAAAAAAACATTATAAGTTAAAAATATAATATGCATAATATAAATTATAAGTTTTGGTTTTAGATTATATAGGAAATGAGTATAAATGTTTTTTTTCCCCTACTGAAATACTGCAAGACAGTATAAACTAAAAAAGTATGGTAATAATTAAAAACCTTTTGTTGAAATATAGCATACCCTGTTTAGCAGAGATTCGTTCCAGAAGAATGTCTTGAGTTTTTCTTTTAATACCAAAAAAACTTTAAAAAAAACAAACAAAAAAAAACAATAAATAAAATAACCTCATATTAGTGGTCAAAATGAACCCATTTTTTCTTTTTAGCTACATTGTACATATAGCTGTAATTTACAATACCTTTAAGCAACATCTCCTTTATTTCCTACTAATAATTTGAGAAAGACCGTGACCAATAATTCTCAGATGAAAATTACAAAACCTCTGCTGACTCTGAGGAAAACAAAAGGATATATAGTGAGTATTTACTCACGATTTAAACACATAAAATGTAGTCTGTCTATTCTTTAATTAAAAGACTGGAATGATGAAAGAAAAAAATCTGTTTGGTGTGTATCTTCTACTGCAGTGAAAACAAATTTGCTTCATACCACATTATGCAAAATACAGGCAAATGAATTAATTATAAGTATTAATATGTATAAATATGATAATAAAATCAAAAACTGGATTTTTCTAATTTTGTGTAGATAATTATAAACCATGTAGGACAAATAAAATCCTTATCTGCTACAAACTTAATGCATGCATGTGATAAAAACAGATAGGATGTTAAGCACATGAAACAAAGAGCAAAACAATTACAATATTCCATTATGCTGGATGATCATTATGGATAAGGCAAGAAGAATGGGATCGTCTAAAATAAAAGGACAGAAATAAAAAAAAAAAAAAAAAAGCAGACACAGCAATGGAAGATGAGAGAGAGAGAGAGAGAGAGAGAGAGAGAGAGAGAGAGAGAGAGAGAGAGAGAGAGAGAGATTCACTTTAAGCCATGGTTGGTTTGATACAAATATGCATACTATCAAGGCAAGAGTGTACTGAGTCCAACACTTTTATCACTGAAAAAGAAAAATTTTCCTAATGCAAAGAATGCTGTTGAATAAGAAGAGTTATCCTTCAAAATCTGCCTTTTTTAAAAGAAAATGTTTATAGACTGCAAAACTTGGATTGCTTATATTCTATCAGATTTTGTTTTAATTGCATTTATATTAACCCTTTGCTTATTTAATCAAAACAGTTTATCTTGGGTTGGGTATACAAAATTGAGGCTTTTGCCAGCTTATGTACAGTAATTTTTTATAGTTCCCATATCATTGCTTTTACTCTAAATTTACTTGAGTTTTAATTCTTTGTTATTATTGTCAACATGAAAATAATATGTCTTTATTTTGTATATATTTCTGAGGCTGAATAAATTTCAATGTAGAATTTATTATGGTTGAATAAATATGAACAATACATACATCATTCATTCAATGTTAAAAATAATATCATGCGATGAGAGAGAATGAATAGTGGCATAAATTAGTGATAGTAGTCAGCTTATATTTTGGTATATGATAGTTAAATATTGAAGTAAAGATTAAATGATTTGTTAACTTCCTTAAGTAAAAATGATATGGTAAAAGTTTTTCGACCACAAATGCTGATCCATCCTTTGTGTTTTAGTATGGGGTAACAGCATAGGAAACAAAGGAGATTTAGTAAGAAGGTCATTATAAAATTCGTGTGGACCACAGCTCGCTCTAATTATTTTTTCTTCAGGGAGTAGAACAAATATCTCTCTGTGAACTTATCTTATGCAGTTATGTCATTGGTCCTCATACAAAAATAATGTCTTATTATTAATTATTTAATAAAACATTATTAATAATAAGACAATTATTAATATATTTTACAAATATAAAATCAGCATTATGAAACCGATTCTTGAGTTTAACAAATTTTTATAAACTACACAGTGAATGTTTGGAAAATAAATCTTATATGCCTCCCAAACATCCTTTTCTGACAGTAAGTAATCTCTTATCGATGAATGTTAGGAGGGACATTTTCTTTTAAAAAGAATTTCTTCGAATTGTTTGTCTATGGTTTTTCTGGGTTTTCATGCCTGCATGGTTCCTAACAGATATAGAGCATAATTTCTACTCCAGTGATAGAAATATGCAAACCCTTCATGAGGAGTCATGGCATGCTGGGACCTGAGTGCAGCATGTTCGGTTGCATTTCAAATGTAGTGTGTGTGTTCAAAATAATTTAGTGACCAACACTTTCAAAACCACTGAACACTGGTTGGGACAATATCAAGATTTCCCTTAGGTAAGTGTAATCCTGTCCTCTACATGTTAACTTGCAAAACATATGTAACAAGTCCAAATTTATACAGTAAGAATAAATCTACACGAGCATTCAAAACACTGCATATAACATGAACATTCTATATAAAAACTGTGTGCATCTGAAATAGAGTGGTTAATGACATAGTAACTATATGGATATTTCTGTTACTCTCAAAATGGATTTCATTTAAATGGGTTGTATGTCAGCACTCTGAATTTATTTAAAAATGGAACTGTGAAAAAGAAATTGTAACTGGTGGGTCCATACAGTATTTAAGCAGCTGACTAACTAATAGTGTTTTCCATAAAAAGTTAATGAATACAGAAAGTACTGTAAAATTTTTTTCTTATACACCAATGAGCCAAAACATTATGACCAGCTAGTTGTTATGCAAATTGAAGCAACTGCAGGTGAACTATGGTGCATGCGTGGGTCGGGATACAGCATAAAAAACACCTGATACTGAGCTCTGTTAATAATCAGTGTTACTCTTGTTCTTCAGATGGAAAAGGCAGTGGACTTAGCGAGTTTGACAAAGGCCTAATTGTAATGGCTAGATGACTGGGTCAGAGAACATCCCAAACAGCATGTCTGGTGGGATGCTCACAGTTAGCTGTGGTTAGTACCTACCGAAAGTGGTCTGAAGAGGGAAAACCCATGAACTGCCAGCAAGGTGTTGAACAACCACGGCTCATCAATGCTCAAGGTGAGCGAAGGCTCTCTCAGATGGTAAATGGCAACAGAAGGGCGACTGTGGTGCAACTCGTCGGTAATTGAAATGCTGGTGATGGGAGTAATGTGTCACAACACACAGTACATTGAACCCTGTTGAAAATGGGGCTGTGTAGCCGCAGGCTGCTCCAAGTGCCCATGTAACCATGATTCACCAGTGACAGCACCTACAATGGGCAAGCGAGCATTGAAACTGGACCTTGAGTGATTGGAAGAAGGTCATCTGGTCCGATGAATCATGTTTCCTGTTGCACCATGTGGATGGCTGGGTACGTGTGCATTGTTTACCTGGGGAAGTGATGGTGCCTGGATGCACAGTGGGATGAAAACAAGCCAGTGGCAGCGGTGTCTTGCTTTGGGTGATGTTCTGCTGGGATACCCTGGGTCCAATCATCCATGTGCTGGGCACTCTAATGTCTACTATCTACCTAAACGTCATTGCTGACCAGGTACACCCTTTCATGGCAATGGTGTTTCCCTCTGGCAGTACAGTCTTTCAGCAGGATAATGCACCATGCCACACCACCTGGATTGTTCGAGACTGGCTCGCAGAACATGAGGAAGGCTTCCAGGTATTGCCCTAGCCTCCAAATTCCCCAGACATCAACCCCATCGAGCATCTGTGGTTTGTGTTGGAACAGCAACTCCGATCTGCCGTGATCTGCCTTACAGGAGTTAAAGGATCTGCTGGTTACGTGTTGGTACCAGATACCACAAGACATTTAGAAATCTTGTAGCGTCCATGTCTCACTTGGTAACAGCTGTTTTGGCTGCACGTGGAGGATCAACACCATATTAGGTAGGTGGTCATAACGTTTTGGCTCATTGGTGTATTATCATATATCAATATGTAGCTTTGATGAACTCTTGGTGTAATCTGACAGAAATGCCAAGAGCCCATCAAATTTTAATGTCATCATTCATTCATGAGGTTACAAATAATAACATGTGATGAGAGATAATGAAACATTACTGATGTTTATTATTATTATTAGCCATATGGTACAAGGAAGCCTGAGGCTTTTGCTGCACCAGCCAAAAAAAAAAAAATTCCCGAGTTACCCCCTGTGTGTGTGTGAGAGAGAGAGAAGCAGAAAGGCATCACCAAGAAAGAGAAGAATGATGATATCCAGCTCAGGACCCTGGGTTTGCCAAGCCCATACTCACCAGATGTGAGCCCCCGGGATGTAGATGCCAATGATGCCAAAATTTTTTACAATTATGTTAATTGTTTTGTTTACTGTTTCTTTCAATCCTGAACCAGTTGTGGATCTAAAGAGACACAGGGTTTTTTTTTGAGGGGAAAAATTATTAGAAGGAATGTTCAAAACAGTGGATAAAATTTACTTTACCTTAAACAACCATTCCTTGTAATAACTGGGGAAATCATTCTTTAACCTTTTATTGGTCAACATAGGTTGATTAGAAATTCAGCATACTAGGTTGATGGTTAAAAGCAAGACAGACAGTAGTGTAATAAATAAAGTCCAATAATCTGACACTTAGACTGCAGCAGTGCTGGATTATTATTTTCCCCTCCCCCCTTGATGCATCTAATGCAGATCTCAAAGAACTAATGATGCACCAGCCACTTTAAAGTGAACAATGACTTGCAATCTTGAGTGTGTGTGTGTGTGTGTAGTTATGGCATGGAGGGAAGTCTATTAGAAGGTTATGAGATTTTCTTGCTATCCTTGAGCAAGATTAGTGACTATGATAATTAGTGATGGAGAACTGGAAAGAGCTTCTGGGCCTTCTGGCTATTAGCATTAGACTGACATAATGCATTCCCTGAATATCATGCAATTTTTAAAGTAAACTGCCATGTAAACAACATTAATACATTTACAAAACAGGAACTTTTACACAAGAATGTTGGGAGAACTGTAGTTCCTTTTTGTGTTTTTTTGTGGCTAATATGATTTAAATTGCTTGGTTAATATCATTCTAATATCATGTTATTGCTAACAGCAAGAAAAATTTTTCTTTCATAATGAGTTGCACTACTTTCAAACAAACAGCCTCACCAAAAGTCTAATCTATCATATATTTAAAAGAGACTACCTATTATCTGATGAGGGACCACCAAGCCCTGAAATAGGCTGTAACAACAATGTATCATCTTGTGCAGGTGGAATGCTGTCATAGGCAGCATTCCACCTGCATTTATGGTGAAATAAATGCTATCCATTCTGATGTTTCAACTCTTGCTTAGTCTAATGTAGAGAAATATACAGTTACGCTGCAGTATGTAAAATGCCACACGGTATGTGCAGAATTTTGAATTCTTGTGTAGATTTGCTCTAAGATAGAACTTTTTTAATAGGCACACACACACACACACACACACACACACACACTGCTACATAGAAAGTAGGTCCAAGAAGCATGAATGAAACAGTACAAGGAAAGAGAACTGAAATAATTTAACCTACCATAACACTACAGACAACATGGTCTACTATAATTTTCTATTTTCATTAATTACTGCTTATCAAGGCTCACCACCATATAAGACAACAAACACTTATATGGAAGTGAGATTTAAAAAAAAAATAAAAAAAAGAGAACCTAAAGTAAGTTGTCGTCAGAGTTTTAAACATTTACAAAACTACAATTAACAACCACAATCAAAACCATGATTTCCCAAAGCTGAAATATTAACATAACAAATGGCAAAAAAAGCAGGGGAAATCAAAGATTATAATTTGAAAAATGTATTTGATCCCTCCAGTGATGATGGACTAAATAATCCTAGTCACCATCACTGGAGGTATCAAAGTATCCTCAAATATGGAAAATGAATGGAAAATATAATTTTTAAAATTTTCAATGAAATATAACTGTGATGACTTCTGAAAAAAAAAAGTTATATTTATCAACAAGTAATTACAAGAGAGAATGCTTCTACAGGGATGGGATACATTTAAATAAAAAGGGTGCAAGAACATTTGCTGATGCTATCAAGGCAATGTTAGGTGGGTCGGAAAACTGCTAGCTTGGGGGATTCACAGACTAATAGCTGCAGGCAGAGGTGGAAATGATTCTTGCACAGCTTCTATTGGAATGAGCACCAGCCTGGAAAGCAAGTTTATGGGGATTTCAGGAACTGCTGGGAGTCATGAAACAAGTAAATACACGGACTGTGTTACAGTAACTAAGAGTAAGAACAGGTGCGTGTATACTTGCATGTACATCAATGCTAGGAGTATAGTAAATAAATTTGATGAATTTGAAGTGCTGCTCAAGACATCACCAGGCAGATATTGTTGGGATATCAGAGACATGTTGTCACAGATATAAGGAATGCAGAATTGGACTTTGGGGGAATACAATGAGTACAGAAAGGATAGGAAGGGAGGAGGGGTTATGTTGTTAGTTAAGAAACATAAAATCTAAGGAAGTGCAACCATCCAATTTATGGGATGACTGTTTTCTACAGCAGCATGTTAGAGAGGCAACCAGAGGGAGTAATATTCTTGATCTGTTTATCAGCAGTGATTAGCATTAGAAAAGGCACATGATGCAAGAAAGCAAGCTTATATAGCATCAGCCAAAAAAAAAAAAAAAAAACCAACCACCCTTATTTCACCCATCCACTTGCTCCAAATGTTTGTCAACTTCTACAATGACAGATGGAAGTTTGTTCCAGCAATCAACCACCCACTGGCTAAAGGCAAACTTCTGCACATCTATCCTACAATCGTCTTTCCTCAAATTGAATTTATGCCCTCTCAGGTGATTATTCTGAGCAAGAGGAAGAATCCCATCAGCACTGAGCATGCTCAAACCATTCAAGGCTTTATACACCTCAATCAGATCACCTCGCAGGTGCCTAGACTCCAGACACTGCAATTCGCAAAACTTAAACCTTTCTTTGTAAGAGCAACCCTTTGTTCCATTCATTAATCTTGTTGCCCTTCTCTGTACTTGTTCCAACAGATCTACATCATTCTTGAAATGAGGTCTGCAGACCTGTATACAGTACTCAAGATGTGGCCTCACCATTGCCTTATACAAGGGGATAATCACCTCCTTATCCCTGCTAGAAAAGTTTCTCTATATCATTGACAATACACCATGCGCTACTGTTGCAGACCATCTGCACTGTTCAGAAAACTTCATAACTGCCTGCACAATTACCCCCAGATTATTCACGCATTAAGAATTTACAGATAAAGGAACCACTAGGTGGCAGTAGCATTAGCATTAGTAGAGGCATTTGATGCAAGAAAGCAAGCTTATGCAGCATCGGCCAAAAAAAAAAAAAAAACCCACTTCCACTTCACCCCTCTGTTCGTTCAAAATACCTGTCCAGCTGAGCCTTAAACTTTTTTAGGTTATCACCTTCCACGACAAGGGATGGAAGTCTGTTCCACCAACCAACCACCCGCTGGCTAAAGGCAAATTTCCGCAAGTCTATCCTACATCTGTCTTTCCTCAATTTGAATTTATGCCCTCTCAGGTGATTATTCTGAGCGAGAGGAAGAATCCCATCAGCACTGAGCATGCTCAAACCATTCAAGGCTTTATACACCTCTATCAGATCACCTCGCTGGTGCCTAGCCTCCAGACACTGTAATTTGCAAAACTTAAGCCTTTCTTCGTAAGAGCACCCCTTTGTTCCATTCACTAATCTTGTTGCCCTTCTCTGTACTCGTTCCAGCAGCTCCACATCCCTCCCGAAATGAGGCCTCCAGACCTGTATACAGTACTCTAGGTGTGGCCTGACCATTGCCTTATACAAGGGAACAATCACCTCCTTATCCCGGCTAGAAAAATTCCTATATATCATTGACAATACACCATGAGCTACTCTTGCAGCCCGTCTGCACTGCTCAGAGAACTTCATATCTGCCTGCACAACCACCCCCAGGGTCCCTTTCATTCTCTACCACAGAGTTGATACGTTGCTCTGGGGTTGCTGTTTCCCATGTGTAGTACTTTATATTTGTCAATGTTAAACTTCATTTGCCACCTCTCAGCCCATCTGCTCAACCTTTCCAGATCCTGTTCCAGCAGCATAGTGTCAGCAGTGTCCTTGACAACCCTGCCTACCTTTGTATCGTCTGCACACTTCGACATTAAGCTTGATATACCCTCATCAATATCATTTATGAATACAGAAAACAATAATGGACCCAACACTGAGCCCTGAGAGACTCCACTAATAACATTAGTCCACGACGAGCAGTGTCCAATGACAGTAATGACAGTTTGTACTGATGTGGGATTTACTTAATGATGTAAATCTAACTAACATCAGAGGTAAAGGGAAGGATTTTTGCTTTCGTAAAGATGACTACAGTGGTCTCAGAGATTTTTTAAATTCTATACAATGGGACCAACTGATGATGTTACCAACAGGAAATTCTAAATGGGAAGTATTCAAGGCAGTAATCTTGGAAGTTACTAGGCTTTCCATACCAACTAAGAAATACTGTTCTAGGTTCAGGCACAAATAGGGTGTCAGATGAACTAATGAGACTCGTGGCAGAGAAGAAAAATGCATGGGATGCATATAAATTATGAGGTAACACAAGCCTATTGTATATATAAGCTAGTCTGTAATCAAGTCACAAAGGAGGTTAAGCAAGCGAAGGCAGATTATGAGAAATTTTTGGCAATGAATGCAAAGAAAAACAGCAAAGACTTCCTTACTTATATAAACCCTAAAAGGAAGGGGATGAATCAGATTGGTCCACTTGATATCAATGGTTTGACTGTATATGATCATTCTCAGATAGCTGCCATACTAACTGAGAGCAAAGTGGAGGAGAAATTGTTGAATTTAAACATAAGAAAGGTACCCCTGGGGTGGTTGGGATCTATCCAGTTATATTAAAGGAGGTGGAAAAGGAAGTAAGCAAACCCTTAGCCACAATTATGAGAGCATCCTTGGACTCAGGGTATCCCCACGTACTGGAGATGTGCAAATGTATCTCCAATTCACAAAGGTGGATCAAAGGGTGACACGAGTAATTACAGACCGGTCAGTTTGACTTCTGTTCCAGGGAGTAATGGAGTGACTGGTTAAAGAAGCATTGCAGGATCATCTAGATAAGACTGCAGCAATAATTCAGACACAGAATGGGTTTGGTAAGGGTAAGTCTGGTCTGACCAATTTGATTGGACTACTTATGACGTGGTCACAAAGGAACTGGATGCAAAAAATAATTTTGATATCATATACTTAGATCTCAGGAAAGTTTTTGATATTGCTGCACATGGAAGACTACTATACAAATTGGAGCAGTATGGCATTAAGAGCAGTTGCTACAATGGATAAAAGGATGGGAGAAGACAGTGGTTATCAATGGACACTGCTCTTCGTGGACTAATGTTATTAGTGGTGTTCAAAAGGGTTTGGCACTGGTTCCATTGTTGTTTTGTATATTTATCAATGATATTGATGACGATATATCAAGCTTAATATCAAAGTTTGCAGATGATACAAAGGTTGGCAGGGTTGTTAATAACAGTAATGACAGTAACTGCTGCAACAGGATCTAGAAAAGTTGGGCAGATGGGCTGAGAAGTGGCAACTGAAGTTTAAAATTCACAAATGCAAAGTACTGCATATGGGTAGCAGTAACCCCAGAGAAATGTACCAACTGTGTGGCGTTACACTCAGGGTAGTAGAGAATGAAAGAGACATTGGGAGAAATTGTGCAGTCAGATATGAAGTTTTCTGAGCAGTGCAGACAGGCTGCCAGAGTAGGTCATGGGGTCTTGTCAATGACATACAGGAATTTTGCAAGCAGGGATAAGGAGGTGATCATCCCCTCGTATAAGGCAATGGTCAGGCCACACCTTGAGTACTGCAAACAGGTCTGGAAGCCTCATTTTAGGAATGATGCAAAGTTGCTATGGCCACAATCCTTCTCATGTTCAACTCATATGACAAAATTTGCTGACACATACTGTATGATAGTCCTACAATGCGACATTTTCCAGGGTGGTGTTTGATGATGGATGCCCAGAGCGATTATAGTCATCAACAGACACCCGACCATTTTTAAAATGGTTATACCAGTAGTAGGTATGTGTCTGGCCTAAAGCATTGTCCCAAAGCTTGTTTCAACTTCTTATGGGTTTCTGCTACTGTATCGTTAAGAAGGAAACAAAACTTGATGCAAACACGTTGCTCTCTCACATCAGCAATCGCAACAATTTCAAACTATGCAAAACACACTTCCAAAGAACTGCGCATAAATATTCAATGACTCTATCTCACCAGATGCCACGTGGCACACTGATTCATAAGGGATGCATGCAGTGTTATCTAGCGCTACAAGTCCGTACTAGACATAGATCCTATGGAACATTCAAATTTCAGGAACATTTGGGTAGCACCTCGTATGTATACTGCATATAAACAATTTGAAAAACTAAATCAATGTTTATATTTTATATTCAATAATTAATTAACGGCAAGCAGTTTTTTTTTTTTTTTTAATGTCCTCAAGTTCAATATATGGAAACTGGCCGGACTGTCAGCATTTCTAATTATAAAATTTGTTTTCCTTGTGTATTACTATCCATTTAAACAGTACAGCATTGCTAATCCAAACTAATTAGCCCCAGGGGTAGTTTGAACTTTCAATTTGTTCGGATTTTCGAACTTAACAAAAATACTGTTCTGGAGACTGAAAAAAAAAAAAAAAAAAAAAAAAAAAAAAGTTTATAGTAAGTTTAGAAATGAAAATACTACGTTGTACTTACATATTTTTATTCATAGGTAACAAAACAAATGGAACTTTCAGCCACAATAACATATGTATAGGCCTTTAACGAAGACAATTACTTATTTTTTGCTGCACCATTTTCGAACTTTGTTTCTCTCTCTCTCTCTCTCTTCTTTTCTGCAAGAGTAGTTGAGAGTTGGATAGCATTCAGTTTGTTGATTCAGTTTGTTTGTCGATTTTCATGTATAATTTAATTTTGTTAATTGGTAAGGTAATAAAAGTGTAAATTTGTGCTTTACATCTTCATTTTTATAGCCTGTGGATAATATTCCTCTGATTTTTGCTTATTACGATTGTCATTTAATAGAATCAAAATTCAATTCACAAAATCCAATTCACAGTGCTTACTGTAATTATTTTATGGCACCAGCATAAAAAAAATAAATGCTAGCTCGTTCAGATTATTGACGTTTCGAATTATTGATGTTTGGATTTTCAACGCTCTACTGTACTTCATATAAATGATTTGAAAAACCAAATGAATTTTATATTCAATTGTTGTGAATGGCAGGTGGTGTTGTTTTTTTCAGTATAGAAGTCACAAAGTAACTTATACTCTATGTTAGAGTGATGCATTTAGACATGCCATAAGGTTTAGTGAAGGCCTTTCTGATTGAGAGAATGTTAGAGCTTTCTGAAGAAACTTAGGGTCAAAAAAAAAAAAAAAAAAGGACTCTTACATATAAGATAGTTTCTATTGTTCCATATGGTGTGACTTGGTTTAGGGTTCATGAATTAAACTAAAGGAGTTTTTTGTAGGTATCAATATGGGACTAAATGGAAAAAAAAAACCAAAAAAAAAAAACCTGATTATAAAGAAATATTGGTCTGAAGAATGGGCAGACAGAATTAAAATTTTCAAGGATGTATTTAGCACGAAGAGATTTCTGCAGACATATTGGACATTGAATCTCTGCCCACCCACAAAAGGACAAACAAGGGATTCAAAGTAGGGGTGCTAAAGTAAAAAAACGTTGTCAATTATTCAGATGGAAGGTTTTGAGAATATTTTCTTCAAAGAAAAGAAATACTGTATTAGAGCTTTTAAACTGTATTGTCATTCTGTTTTATATATTAGCTGAAGTAAACCTGAAAATAAATACTTTTTGTAATTTTTGAACATCACATTCATCAACTAATCATTTTTTT
This sequence comes from Mastigoproctus giganteus, assembly GCF_048544385.1. Taxonomy (NCBI): domain Eukaryota; kingdom Metazoa; phylum Arthropoda; class Arachnida; order Uropygi; family Thelyphonidae; genus Mastigoproctus; species Mastigoproctus giganteus. The sequence goes on along the minus strand of NC_143582.1, from coordinate 40,481,359 downwards.
TATTGATAGAGCTGGACTAAATGGGGAAGACAGTGAAAAATAATCTGGACTGCAAAGGTTAATGTTTAAAATGCAGTGATTCCCTGATGCTGTTAGCCTTGTAGATTCTGATGGTCGGTCTATTTTACTGTTGTTTTACCCTATTGGTAACATTATTATGGTTACTTTTTGTCTCTGTTTATAGCAATATTTCACATAATTTGGACTTGGTGCCATCAAGGGGACATTGCTAAATTTTAAAAAGTTGTAATTTTTGTAAATTCACATTATTTGGTATTTTTACTAATTGGCAATTTTTCTAAAATATTTAGGAGCACATTCCTTCTGCAACACTCTTTATCTAAATTGATGCCCCTCTTCTTTGCTTGTTTGTTGTTGTATTATGTACTTTTTACTTTCTATTTGCCACTTACTTGGCTTTCCATACACTGCATATTTTTCATTTATATTCAAATTGTTTCCATAACATGTGGAAGGTAATGCTTTGCAACCAATGTTTCTTATATTGATTTACTTACTTTTTTTTTTCATTTTAATTTCCTTTATTATTTTCCTCATTATTATTTAATTAAAGTTTATTTTTATATACATATGTGTGTGTAGTAAAATAATGTGCAACAGACTGCAAACTGATAAGCGTAGAAGAACTTTAGTATATTAGTATACATTATGTTATGATGTAATAGTACTATGGATAAAATGTCTGTAATATGCAAATTAGTCCATGCATACCTGAAAGAGAGTATCCAGCAGAGGAGATTTTAGATGAAATCTCCTCTGCTGGATACTCTCTTTATGACACTTGCAACTTTGGAACATCTATGAGCCCATTATGAATGTTACTCCTGACTTCTTCCCAAAAGCCAAGCAACACTTACAGTGAGCTCTTGTCCTTAATAAAGTGCTACCTGATGGTACTGAAGCCTACTCTTTCAAGGGAGCAGTTCATAACTGCAAGGTTTTAAAGGAAGAAAGTCGACATCTTGAAATTTGTCACACAAGGGTATTCCATACAGGTTCAGTAGGATTCAAGTCTAAAGACGGATGGTGCACATTCCATCAGGAAATATCTTCAATCTGAAAAAAGTCCCAAAAGTTGCACTTAATTTTTGTGACTAAGACTCACAGAAGTTATAGTTGCTCTCTCTCTCTTTCTCACGAAGATGTGCAGTTACTTATGTGTATTGTACATTGTTTGTCCAGACTATCACACCACTTTCTCCATAGAAATCTTTCTCCGATATTTACTGATTGGGTTGGTCTCCCCCCCCCCCCAGATGAGAATATTTTGAAAACTGTATATGTTGTGGAGAACAAGTGCTTTGGAAAATAATACAAACAAGCGGGCTAGTAAAGATTGTGACAGTAAGGCTTTCTGGTAATCAATATCTAGTCTCTAAATGTCATCTGACATTTAGACACCAGATACTGATTACCTGTGCTACTGTGACCCTTGTTCAACCTTGCATAGCTTCTTTGAGGTATTTCCTGATAATGTTTCCCAATTTGGGATATCGCATCTGGATTGAACACCCAAGGCCCTTGCTATCTCTGCTACAATTAATTACTCATACAAAGTTGCTCTGCCAGATCGTGAAACATTACTCAGATATACCCGGTATCTGTGTGCATCAGAACTGAATGATGTACAGTAAGGCTTTTATACTTAAAATCATCCATTTTTGCATATCAGAATAATGTGTCTACATTCCCATTTACAGTTACTTGAACTATGTTCACATTATGTAAGTATGTAAAATTACCAATATCTTAACTTTTATTCACCAGAGTATTTTCGGGAAATTATGTTTTTTTTTCTTCTTTATATATATATATATATATTACTTCTGGTTCCTTTTCTCCTCTTCGCTTATAAATAGTTCTTTCTCCAGTCACACTCTCTATCAGTTTCCCATCATCCAGCTCACCACTTGTTTGGTGATTTATCCATTGTCGCTCCTTTCCTTTGGCCTTTTATTGATAACACATATGAAAAAAAAAAAAAAGAAGCAAAATAGTAATTATTAGCAGAAACTTTCTAATATATAAAATGTTTAAATGTCCATTTATAAGTATTTCAAAGTAGTTTATCATTTCTAGTTTTATATTTAAAATTGCTTATGTGAGATGACTACATAAAGTGAAAGATATTTTTACTCCTATATTTATTTAAAAATAGGATGTCATTCATTCAAATCTCTACTGAATAAGTAGAGATTTGAATGAATGACCTTTAACTTCAATTTATTTTATAGTCTTTACTTCATTTAAATGGCAAGTTAATATGTTAATGTAATGTACTTAAAAATTAATTAAATTTAATCTTTACTTAATTTAATTGAAATGTTTGCTAGATAGTACAAAGAGAAGAATCTGTCATAATAAGTTATTTGTTATAAGTATTTCGAATAACATTTCTAACAAGTAGTAACTAAATATATGCATACAAAACATATGTAAATGCTCCAAGCTACTACACACGCACACGCACACACACACACTAGAATAATGAAGTAGTTAAGAAAAATAGTAAAAAATATAATACAAAAATTATGAAAATAAATAAATATAAAGCTATTATTAGAGGCAGCAATATGCATATTCCTCCTCATGTGGATATTCAATATGCATATTCCTCCTCATGTGGAGGAATATGCATATTGCTGCCTCTAATAATAGCTTTATATTTATTTATTTTCTTAATTTTTGTATTATATTTTTTACTATTTTTCTTAACTACTTCATTATTCCAATATATTTAAATCAAATGGTAGTAGTGGGTTTGATGTGCTAATGCAGCACCCATACTGCCATCTATAGTATTTTATTTGTTTATTTGTCTATATAAGCTGGTTAAGCTTACATCATGTCAATGGTGTGGCTCTGCTTTGGAGTGCTAGTCTGTTTGTTCTATATTTTTATTTTTCACTGCATAAGGACCACCACTATTCAAATCTTCTGCATTGGCAGTTCAATTGGGGGATCAGATGGTGGACTGATCCCTCAATTGGTTCGCCTTTGCGGCGATTTATCTAACGATTGAAATGCAGTGATTCCCTGACCATCATTAGCCTTGTGGTCCTCTGTTTATATGGGGCATAATGGTCAGTATATTTTTGTTATTTTGGTTTTATTCGTTAGTTTAATCTCTATTTGTGATATTTCATGTCTCTATTTGTGATATTTTTATTGTAGTTAGTTTAGTCTCTATTTGTGATATTTTACATAATTTGGAACTGGCACCTTACGAGGGGGTGCTGCTAAATTTTTATGTAATTGGCTCTAAATTTTAAAATTGATTTATTGTTTTTAATTGGATTTTCTAAATTATTTGGAGATTTTCTGCTACAATTTTTAGTCTTGTTACCTTTTCTTCTCCCTCCCTGTGGATTAATCATTGTTTAACTTATTATTTTCGCTCAACAGTTTTGCCATGCTACTGGCATTAGTTTTGATTTAATATCAGTTATATATATACAGTAAAACCACATAAATATGGCATTCAAAAATCCAAAATTTTCAGAAACCTGAAAATTTTGATAAACACTGGGAAATATGCTACAAATTAGCTTGATCAGACTAATTTTCATAGCATAGGGCAGTTTGTTGATAACCAAAGTTCATTTAGAATGTGATGCTGGAAATCATTTTGAAACTTCACTGCGAATGCACCAACTGAAATGGACTCTTCTCTATTTCTCACGTCTCAGCTTCACTTAATAGTGTATTATTCATCTCATGAACTCTTCCTGTCTCTGCCAAACAGTGACTGTGGAAAAATTTCCTGTGCATCACGTTCTAAGGCCTTATTTTACTTGCTTTAAATTTTATGATATGAAGTTTGAATGACAACATCATCAGAGATGACTTGGAACAGCCAGTAATAGATATATACACAATAATAGACATAAAAGATATTGGAAAGTTTACTGAAGTTTGATTTTTAATGAACTACTCAATCATATCATAGTGCAAGTCTATTGATATCAAGAAACCCACTTCAGAAAGCTACAGCAAAGTTTCCAATGGTCATAATGTAATAAATCACATTAAATTTTAGAATTTTGAATCATTATCTGAGTTTTATGATTGCTATACGTAGCAAATGCATATCAGATCCTTATGGCTGCTATATATATATCAAATGTATAAGAGATCCTTATGGTTACTATACATAATAAAATACATACAGGAGCTTTATAGCAGTTATATACAGTAAATACATACTGACAGTGGGGCCTTATGGCAGCTATTAGTAAACTAGCAGAGAACTCTATAGCAGCACAAGATTTTCAGAATCCCAGACGGCTACTGTGAAATAGAGTTTGGCTTTCTTTCATTGATATTTTTAACATGCGTATTCATCATTTAGGAAACTTTAATGAGGTAAGATACATATAATTGTGTTACTGGAAATGTCTTTGCCACTTCATTGAAACATTGCATAAACTTTAATAATTGTGCACTTTACTATCAATAGATACAATATTTTATTTCAAACTTCTGGAGACAGCAAAGTAGACAGATTTATGAGATCTATATAACAATACTGTTTAAGTGCAACAATCCATTGTATTTACACATTGTTAAATAAATTGTATCATCATCATCATCATCAAAGAATTTGAAAGAAACTGAAGCAGTTAGTTGTCAGATGGTATTTTAAAATAAAGTTTGCAATACAGTTAAAGAGTTATTATAAAATGTTTGACAAAAATCATTCTTCCTACATCCACAATTACAAAACAAGATTGTTGCAGATTTGTGCACATTTTTTAATTAAAATACTTTGCTGAAGTTATCAAGGTTATAAGATAAAAGATAAATAAAATAACAAACCTGCAACCCATCTAGTATTACTCTTAACATCTGTATTTGTTTTCTAACACCATTTGAAAACTTTTCATATAATTCTGCATCATGTTGGGACATGTTTATTTCTCTTAACCTGCATGAAAAATAAGGTAGAATAAAATAGAATAAAAGGCAAATATATTTTATTATGTAAAATATTATAAGATTGTCCTTCACTATAAACAAAACTGCTTATAAAAAAAAAAAATCAGCAACATATAGTTGAAGAATACCTTTTCAAAATTTGTCATCAATAAAGTGTGCAATAACAACAAAATTATTACTAAAGAGAAAAGTGAAGAATCCTACATAACAATAACCTGTCATATAGTTCCAGTTGATTTTCTATTTCATTCAATCCTGTGATAACACTGACAAAACAGCAGTACCAATTAATAGCTCTCACTTGTGAGATAGCATCTTCAACAGAAATATTACCCAGTACTTAAAAGGCCATTAAAATTGCACACTTTATATCTTTTATCTTTGACATTTGGTCTATAAAAATTGGGCAATAATATAAGATTAGGATGGTTAAACAAAAATCAATAGAAAGGATACATTTTCATCTGTTAATATTCATCATATTTCTTTTTTTTTTTTGTTTCTTTTTCATACTGTTTTAATTTATACCACTTTCCTCTAAACATGATATCAAAATATCAGGATATAATGACCAGTAACCTTGAAAGTGATTACGGCTTAGTATTGGGTTCACTTTCTCTTACTGATTTCACATTTTTGAAAAATGAGTGATACATAGGTAGAATGAAAGACAAAATACAACATGCCTTTCTTTTTAAGTTCTAAAATAGGAAGACAAATTTGATACAGATGAAGTTGTAGAATGGCATAAAATCAGCTTGGCTGACCATGTCTGCTATCATCAAATCTAGGATGCTGAAGCTGTTGAAATCACTTTACTCTCCTTGTAAAAAAGGTTTATGGAGTATCTTTTTTCACCACAACGCATTGAGTTTTCGACAAGTGTACTTTCATCTTGTCCTCTGCTTACTTTCATTTTATGACCCCTTTTTTCTACTGGCTAAGTTGAAAGCTACTCAAATTTTGTGCAATACGAAAGGCTTTTTTTTTCCCTCCATCTGTTTTACAATTTTATACTATTGTTTAGGAACAGAAATATCCTTCTGTTTAACAACAGACTCAATAGTACAAAAATTACAGTCATTTGGTAAGAAATCATATTCAGACACTAGTAACTTGTGATTGACAAAGTTGAAAGACAATTTTTGATTCTGAATTTCATCCAGATTAAAAGGTTTTGATTTCCTTATGCACAATTACATGTTTGCATTGATTGAGAACATGTTGACATCTTTCTGCAACAGATACCTATTTTCTGAAAGTCTTGAAATTCCTTAGTTTTATCGCAAGCATAATTCAGCATAAAACTGACTTATACTAATTGAGCTGTGAAGATGTTTCACTTTTTGCTTCAGGACTTAGTCAGGTGCTGCACTCTGAAGCCAACAAATAAGTTTGAGACTCATACCACTTAACCTTCAAACATTTTAAACTAAAAGAAGCATGGAATAATTCAAAAACTGATTTTCATTAAATTATATCACTTTTCTTCAGAATGGCATCTCTATCCCTAAAAAAATTCCCGTTGGAATGTAGATGTAAAATATCCATTCAGCCTAAGCAGAATCCTGAACTGTTATATCATTCATAACTAGCAAATCAATGTAATTCTGCTGGTGTTTACATAAGTAAAGAAGTCTTACTACTTTCCTTTGCATTCTTTATCTTTGACGGGGACTTAACATTAGCATTAGCTGAGGCTTATGATGCAAGAAAGCAAACTTATACAGCATCGGCCAAAAAAAACAAAACCCTTCCCATTTCACCCATCCATTCGCTTCAAATGTTTGTCCAGTTCTTCCTTGAATTTATTTAAGCTATCAACCTCCACAATGACAGATGGAAGCTTGTTCCAGCAATTAACTACCCACTGGCTAAAGGCAAATTTCTGCACATCTATTCTACAACTGTCTTTCCTCAATTTGAGTTTATGCTCCTTCAGGTTTGTAATCTGAGCAAGTTGTTTGTTGTTTGTTTGTTATTTGGTTTTTAGGAGCATTAGCAACTAAGGGCATATTGCTCCGCATCTGAGCAAGAGAAAGAATCCCACCAGCATCGAGTCTGCTCAAACTTCTTGTAATCTGCCTTACTTTGCTTGCCCCACTTTGTTAACTTGATTGGAGATTAGTTTATACTAGTGTGTACCTAGTGTAGGCTTCTTTATCTCTTGATTATTTATAAGCATCCTATGCAATTTTCTTCTTTGCACGCTAGTCTCGTAAGAAAAAACACTGGAAGTGCCAAGACCCCCTCTTATCAAATCCATGCTGTGACTGCAGTATAACTAAATTTAGATAGCAAAAATTATAGTAATATTTTAAAATCATAAGTTCAGTTTTTTTTTTTCTTTAGCACCATTTGATATACCTACAGCAGGGACCAAAATTGCCATACCCCACTTTACACTAATGATTCACACTACTACAGCCATAGTAAGCACATATCATGTCAGTGAACATTTTGAGAGAGCCTGTGATGTAACATGCTAAATATTGATCTAGAGTGAGAGTAGTTGCAAGTATGTGATGATTTGCAATTCTTGTGAGTCATCTTTGTGGGAAAATTTTAAAATTTGGGGACATTTAAGGGACAAGTAATTTCTGAAGATATGTAGTAGTGACACCTGGTAGCCCTATTTATACTGTATATGCTTTAAAAATTGCTCTCATACTTTCCCATCTCTTAGATCAGTGGTTCCCAATGGGTGTGCCGCGACCCTTTTCAAGTGTGCAGCAAGATTAAGAAAAATTCCATTGAGTTCAATGGCAATCACCTTTCAAGTGTGCTATTAATATTCATCTTTTAACTTGAAGGGCGACTTGAGTGACAAAAGGAACCACTGCCTTAGATGATTCTTTGGCAACTTTGAATGTAGTTTTTTCCAGACTCTATTGTACGAAAATATCTTGTCAAAATACTCATTTACAAAGTCAATATTCAATTTTGGCATGCCCAAAGACAGAGGCTTTCAGAATGATGAGAAACTCTACTAGACTTTTCTTACCAACTAAGAAATACTGTTCAAAGTTTAGACCTAAATGGATATCAGATGAACTGAGACTTGTGGCATGGAAGAAAATGCATGGGATGCATATAAATTATCTGGCGACACAGAAGCCTATGGTAGATATCAGCTAGTCTGTAATCAAGTCACACAGGAAGTTAGGCAAGTGAAAGCAGATTACGAGAAATCTTTGGGAAAGGATGCAAAGATAAACAGCAAAGACTTATTTACTTATATAAACTCTAGAAGGAAGGGGATGAATCGGATTGGTCCATTTGATATCAATGGTTCAACTGCTGATGATCCTGCTCAGATAGCTGACAAACTGAATGAGTATTTTGAATCTACATTCACACATGAGGAGTTTTGTAGGGAAGTGGAGGAGAGAAGCTTATTAAACTTTAAAAGGAAGCTAAATGATTTTGTAATAATTGAGAGCAGAGTGGAGGAGAAATTGTTGAAGTTAAACACAAGTAAGGCACCTGGGGGTGGATGGAATCGATCCAGTTTTTAAAGGAATCTACTGCAAAGTACTTCATATGGATGGCAGTAACCCCCAGAGTAAAGTACCAACTGTGTGTACTACACTCAGGGTGATAGAGAATGCAAAAGACTTGGGGGTAATTGTGCAACCAGATACGAAGTTTTCTGAGCAGTGCAGACAGGCTGCCAGAGGAAGTCATGGGGTATTGTCAATGATATACAGGAATTTTGCTAGAAGGGAAAATGAGGTGATTTTCCCTTTGTATAAGGCAATGATCATGCCACGCTTGAGTACTGCATACAGGCCAGGAGGCCACATCATTTTAGGAAGGATGTAGAGTTGCTAGAACAAGTACAGAGAAGAGCAACAAGATTTCTGAGGGGAATAAAGGGGGTCCTCTTACCAAGAATGGCTGAAATTCTGAAAGCTAAATTCTAAATACTGAAAATTGCAGCGTCTGGAGACTAGGCACCTGTGAGGTAATCTGATTGAGGTGTATAGGGCCTTGAATGGTTTGAGCAAGCTCAATGCTGATGGGATTCTGACTCTTGCTTAGATTACAAACTTGAGGAGGCATAAATTCATTCAAATTGAGGAAAGACAGTTGTAGAAGGAACAGATGTGCAGAAATTTGCCTTTAGCCATCATGTAGCTGATTGCTGGAATAAACTTCCATCTGTCATTGTGGATTTTGGTCAATGCTGTATAAGCTTGCTTTCTTGTATCGTATTCCTCTGCTAATGTTAACTCTGAAATCTATTGTATGTCCACTGCTTCCATATGATGACAATAATACATACCACATACTTTAATTTACTTTAGGCTGTGCTGTCCACACTGCTATATTTTGTATAAACCAAAAACTTTGAATAAAATGTTTATTAATTAGTATCCTAATCCTTTTCATAACATAAATTAATCCTAAAATTAAACTGTAATTTAAAATTAATAACATATTCAGCCCAAGTGATCACCAGTTTTAAATTAATTTTTTCAATTAAAAAAATTATAGCATTATAAATTTTAATCGTTAGATTAGATAAACATGATTTCTTCCTTTAACAATGGGCTGTTGCTATAATGCAATTTTAGCAAGTGTGAAAGTATATTCTGATAAATATCATGGATTCAGTATAAATATCCTTTTTTTTTTTTTTTTTTTGTTTTTCAGCTATTATTTTATATGGATTGATTGTTATTATTTGTTTAATTGGCCGCCACATGATATCTGTACTCCATTTATTACAAGTTTTGAATTTAAACATATTTAATCAGTTTAGATGACTATAAACACACACACCTTTCCTGAAATACTTTCTGAGCCATTTCTCTTGCTGCTTCTTTAATCTGTTAAAAAAAATGGAAGATTTTAAAACAAGCTTATTAGCTGAAAAGTTAATTTAATAATAACAACTGAAAAATAAGCCATGCTTTCTTTTGCTGAATAAAACTCTCACTACACATGCTGTTGGGAAACTATCACACCTTGGAAAGTTTATTACTATTACACTAGCCAACATGATTTTTACCTCCAAGAACTTAATTGCTATTTTTAACCAATTTTTATGTGTAGATTTCGAAAATGATCATGATTGTTTCATATCACATCACAGTTATTAAATATACATACTGATTTATTTTAACATATTTAAGCTAATACTCTTAATTGTAGTAATCGATTCTGACCTCGGTTTTCTTGTGATAAAGATAATCAGACTTCTACCTATGGTTCTTAGGTTCAAATTCTTATGCAACAATTTACAATTTGAAGAGAGCACACTTAGTGTTTTTGTTAAGGATTTTTGTAGGCTGTGGCAAGATTTTCCAAGTATTAACTGATCGTGACATGTTCTCAGGATTGTAAATCTCTCCTCCAAACATAAACAGCCCCCCCTCGAGAGTAGGAGGATGCAGCCTGCAACAACTGCAGTAGCAGTAAAATAAATTCTGGCTCTATCTACTGAGTTGAAAATATTTTTCCTTTCAGTGTTTTCACATGAGTAGAACTAGTAAGTTGCCATGTCTGTGTACTGTGTAGTGATAAAAATTGAATTTGTGTTGTTTTTATATTGTAGTGTGGGAGGCCTGTACCAGTGCCCCCCCCCCCCCCCAAACTTGGAATGACAGTAGTGGTGAGAAGATAAGTGTTCAAATCAAGGATTTTCCAGAAGCCTCCACTGCACAAGACGTCAACTATCAGCTAGTAAGTTCAGGTAGAGAGGTACATTTAATCAAACAAGATGAGTTGAATGATTTGGCTCAAGACTTAAATTTGCCAAAGAACAATTTTTTTTTTTAACACTTGTATTACAAACTTGAATTAAATGTATATATCCCTTTATTTTAACATTAAATTAGCATTAGCATTAGTTCAGGTATATGATGCTAGAAAGCAAGCTTATACACCATCTGCTCAAAAAAAAAAAAAAAAACTCTTCCCGTTTCACCCATCAGGTCACTCCAAATGTTTGTCTAGTTCAATCTTAAATTTATTTAACCTATCAACTTCCACAACGACAGATGGAAATCTGTTCCAGCAATCAACTACCTGTTGGCTAAAGGCAAACTTCTGCACATCTATTCTACAACTGTCTTTCCTCAATTTGAATCCATGCCCCCTAAAGGTTCTTAGTCTGAGCAAGCGACTGAGCCTGCTCAAACCATTCAAGGCCTTATACACCTCAATCAAATCATCTCGCAGGTGCTTAGTTTCCATATGCTGAAACTTGCAGAACTTAAGCCTTTCTTCATAAGTGCACCCCTTTGTTCCTCGCACCAATCTTGTTGTCCTTCTCTGTACTCGTTCTAGCAACTCTACATCCTTCCTAAAATGAGGCCTCCAGACCTGTATACAGTACTCAAGGTGTGGTCTGATCATTGCCTTATACAAAGGGATAATCACTTCCTTGTCTCTGCTAGCAGAATTCCTATATATCATTGACAAAACTCCATGACCTGCTCTGGAAGCCCGTGATTTGATTTGATGATTTTTGGTAGTTGTTGGCGCATCGGCTTCTGTGGCCATATTGCACCTCCCAAGGTTTTTTGCAGTACTTTGATCCAAGCCCGAGGCGGGAATCGAATCCGCGACCTTTGGGTTGCCGGGCAGGTACTTTACCCACTCGGCTAGCCCGGTCGGCCCTGGAAGCCCGTCTGCACTGCTCAGAGAACTTCATTCACAATTACCCCCGGGTATTTTTCATTCTCCACCTTTCTGAGTGTAGTACCACAGTTGTACGTTTCTCTTGGGTTACTGGTAACCTCATGCAGTACTTTGCATTTGTCAATGTTAAACTTCAGTTGCCACTTCTCAGTTCATCTGCCTAACTTTTCTAAATCCTGTTGCAGTAGCATACTGTCTTTAGTGTCATTAACAACCCTGCCAACTTATGTATCATCTGCAAACTTGGACATCAAGCCTGATATACCTTCATCAATATCATTGATAAATACACAAAACAACAATGGGCCCAGCACCGAACTCTGGGTGACTCCACTAATTAACATTAGTCCACGTAGAGCAGTGTCTAATTATTACCACTCTCTACCATCTCCCACTCAACCAACTAAATTGCAGCAACTTGCCCTTAATGCCATACCCCTCCAATTTGTATAGCAGTCTACCACGTGCAACAGTATCAAAAGCTTTTCTGAAATCTACGTATACGATATCAAAATTATTTTTAGCATCCAGTTCCTTTGTGACCACATCGTAGTATCCAATCAAATTGGTCAGACAAGACTTCCTCTTAACAAACCTACCAGGAATCCCCTTTCCGAGTTTTTACTGGTCACAGAGCATGACAAACCTGCCAGATTCCTATGTTAGCCTGGAACCTAGGCTGTGGGCTTGGATCCTAGTGATGCTGCTAGTCCATGTATAGGTGCCCACATCAAGGGTGACTGACAGAAGCCAAGCCCAGATGATAAAGATGCTTGTCCTCATTTTTCAAAGGACAAATCACAAATTGGCATAAGAGTTTTTGGTGGAGTCAGTGAAAGAGCTACTTGGTTGATCAGGAGGCTATAATTTACTAAAATTTTTCAAAGTACTTCCTTAGTACTTGGAAAGTACTTGTTTAAAAAAACTACAATCTACCTTTGATGAGCATGGTATCAACAAAGTTGACCATATTAGGTCTAGCATGAATCTTATAAGAATATTGTAATACTAGCTGCTGTTGTTTAACAGCTAATGGTGGTTCCTTGGTTTCAACATACAAACTGTATGTTGTAACAAGATGTTCAAAATGCTTCTGTGGCTATGCAAATAGCACTGTGGTGGATCAGATCCAGCTATCAAAAACTCTTTCGTCACTGAATTTGGGCATTATCAAGTTTAGACCTCACTAATGCTTAGTACAATCTAAGAAGGGTACAGCCTTCAAATTTCCATGTTCCATGCCCAACATTATGCATTGCACACAAGATTCCTTTTGGAATTAGCCTGTAACATCATGCAAGGCCACAGGCTAATTCAATATCTAAGAATCATTACTTGGTATTCAACCTAACTGAAGGCATCGCAAATGCTCACTGCCATTTTCACTATATGGCAAACTGAATGAAATCATCTCAGATGCCTGCTTTTATTTTAATTAAATGGTCCAGTGCAGATTGGCTCCATCTGAAGTCATATTGTGTATTAATCAGAAGGTTGCTTTTTCTAGGTAGCAGATTAAACTATTGTTTACCATTTTCTCCAGGCCTTATAAAAGCAGCTGGTAAAGCTTTTGGGCAATAATTTCTAGGGAATTTTACCTTGTTTGGAAGAAAGCACTGTGCCTATTACAGAAATGAAGATGAGTCATCAGTAACTCCTCTCCTAATTGCATTACCATATTATCATAATGAATATCATCTGGTCCTACTGCAGTTGGTAATTTAAGAGATGTAATTCATGCATCATAGAGGGTTTATGACTTTTCGTGGTAAAATTAAGTTTGTATTTTTCATTTTATGTTTTAAAAATTTCAGAAGATTTTTTTTTTTTTTTTTTTACCCATGAGTCAATTTAAAGTAACTAATAAGATAGCTGATGAAGCTACTTTAGGTTGACGACTGGATAAACTCAAAAAACATTATCAAGAAAGGTGACTCCATTATTCATTAAAATTTGACAGCACTGTATTTGGTTGCATCATTGAATAACAGGTAGCCTCAAATAGTGACCTTGTCTTGAGCATTGAATATAAAATATCAGATATTTTGTATCAATATCTAAACGAGCAGTTAAGCATGTGTGGGAGAACAAGTCATATTGTAAACTTAACTTCCATTACACGTATAATGTTACTTCTGTTACTGGTTAGCTGTATTTGATCAAATACAGCAATTTAGTAAATACTGAAATAGTGAGAGAAAATAACATTGCTCTGTTATTTTTTCCTAAAAGTATAAGCCAAAGCTCTGTCACTGTGACTGGAGGGTAATGCTGTCCTTGGACAGTAAAAACAAAAAAACAAAACATAGAATAGCATTATTTTCTCAAACTTTTTCTTTGTCACATTTTTCTCAATTTTTTTCTGCAAGACAAAAGATAACAGATTAACTTGAAGGAAATGATCTTCCAGGATTAGGACCACTGCTTCTATATTAAAGATGACTGGTAAAAATATGAAGTGAAAAATTAAGCTCCATAACACAGCTCATCATAAAGGGCTAAACATGACCCATAGGGTTTTTTAGCGCACTAAGGCCAGGTCATGGAAAGAACTAAACCACTTATTTTGTAGTTACTTTTCACAACAATGAATAATTTCCATCTTTATAACAGTTACCAACAAAATCACAAACAAGTTCCACAACTCTAAAACAACTATCAACCCATCCATATTACCATCTGTTACACAAAAAATATCAGTAACCAAAGAGGAGAATGGCAAAATTTTCTTCTAGATCCTGCAAAACATCTATAAATCTTGGAGATGTCAGGTAAACAGTATACATGTTGATATTCATGTGAAATCATGTATAATCAACCAAAGAACATCAGGAATGACACCAAATTGGACATATATACAAAGGGTACTAGGAAAGTTTTGCAATACAGCTTTGTTTATTTAATTTTTTCAAAGTAATTTCCTCTACATTCAATACACCTCTCCATCCTCCAAAACCAATCTTTAAACCAGTTCTGCCAAGTTTCACTAGGGAGTAAAGCACACTTGTTGTCCCAAGCCCGTAGAAGGTCCTCATCACTGGAAAACCGCCTCCCTTTTAGCTTCATTTTCACATGCGGGAACAGTGCAAAGTCGCAGGGAGCAAGGGCTGGACTGTAGGGAGGGTGCTCGAGAAGTTTCAGTCCTGTCGTGGTCAAATATTCGGTGCAGGCTTTGGCGCGGTGAGCTGGAGCATTTTCGTGATGGAGGTACCAGGTGTCCATTCTTGACTTTGGCCGCAGGTTCTTCATAGATCCAATGACTTTAGGCAGGCATTGTTCAGTATACCACTTAGCTGTGACTGTCTTCTGCGTGTCCAAAACGACACGTTCCACAATTCCACTCGATTTGAAAAATACAGCTATCATTTTCTTCTTTACAGATCGGGATTTTCTGACAATTACGGGTGTGTCGTCATCATCAAAGACCCAAACTTTGTTTTGAGCCTTGGTCGGCAGATCGTAATAGTACAGCCAAGTCTCGTCACCTGTCACGATGTTGTTCACATACCGAGATTGTCCCTTATCAAACTTTTTTAACATCTCCCGGCACCAAGTCACACGTCGTGTCATCTGCTCTTCAGTCAGTTGATGCGGCACGCAGAGAGAACAAAGTTTCTTCACGTGCAAATGATCTTGCAGAATCGAACGAATTGCTGGTGCATTTAGGCCCAAAGTATCCTCTATCTGTTGGTAGGTCACTCGCCTGTTTTCGTCAAGCATTTTCCTCACAGCAGTAATGTTTTCCTCCGTAACTGACGTTCGTGGCCTTCCCGGCCTCTCAGAATCCTCCAGAGTGAAATTTCCCCTTTGGAATTCTCTATACCACCTGAATATCGTTGTACGATGTGGACAATCATCATCTAGTGCAAGAGTCATTTCTTCTAAGCACTGGTCTATGGTTAAACCACGCACGGAATTATACCGCAAAACTGTCCTTATCTCATTTCGTGACCACAATGCCATCGCAAACACTTTACACTCTCACTACTAATGAATAACTGAGCCCATCGACTTGGCGCGGCGGCTACTATTCACGTATGAACATGTCTCAACATGCAGCAACAAGCAGCTTCCTGTGATTCATTGTTGCGTCATATTGCAAAACTTTCCTAGTACCCTTTGTATGAATACTTTGGGTACAGTAACAGAGAAAGGCAAGGATTCCTTACTGGACCACCAGGCATCTCTCTACAGGCTATTATAATGGAAGACTGTTCAAATATCATTTTACTTAAATTCACTTTGGAACTCCATTTTCAACAAGAAAATGAAAGTGAATACCAACTATTGTAGTTCCCCTCTTCAGCAAAAGTAGCATCCAAAAATTACTTGGGGCTGAAAATACAAACTCACCACTCATCAGGGATCCTCCATCTTTGTGATAATTTTAATTCAACACCCAAAGCACAGAACAAATGAGAATCAAACAGCGGCTCTAAGCAGATAAAATATGACATAGATAAAATGTTCGAACAGTCTGAAGAACGACAGTTAAAATAAAATACTATGTAAAATGCAAGGTTCTAAACTCGAGTAACAGTAATTGTAAGATTAAGCCATTATTTATTTGGGAGTGATAAACAAAGTAGTTTGTCGCACTCTCCTCATATTTCTGAGAGGATGACAGAAATATACAAATTCTTCTAATATATAAAACAATAGTTAAGACTGAATACTATATATCTTTTCAGAATAAATAGGTATTCTTACAGATGATCTTAGTTTTAATGTGCAAAGTTTATAAACTGGGAAACCTACTTATGACTAGAGTGCATGTTAAGAATGCATAAGAAATATACACTATTAAAGAGGCTAAGGATAATTTAAGAAATGATACCTTAAGTATAAGAAAATATTCTTTCAGCCAATATTTTGGAATGAATGACCCACTATCTCATTAGACCTTGTTGAATAGAGAGCTTATATAAAGCCAATAAAATAGGTTGGACAAATACTTGAATGAAAATAGGTAATGGTCAGAATAATAGGCATTTTTTTAAGGCTATATGCTTCAAAAGTTTCCCTGAATAATTTGCCTCTTTTGGCACTAATACTATAACTATAAGGTAGATATTTCTACAATATCTGTTTGCAAATTTTTTAAACTTAGTTTTAGTAATTTCTCAATGTAACACGTAGCACATTACATGTTCAGGAACATCTTTATTAGCATCAGGAATTTGGAAAACATCATGGCCAGCATCTAAACGGTATGGTCCACCTCTTCCTCCCAGACCAGCAGTATCTCGACCACCTGCAGCACAAAATATAAAAACTGTGTTTAAAATATATATATAAAAAAAAAGAAAAAAGAAAAAAAAAGAATACAATTACACTATACAGGTTAAAATAAATATAAATTAAGTATTTTATTTCAATACTTTTTATTAATTAAACATATTTTTGTTATAATATATATTTCTGTAAGAAACAAACTAAAAATGCACACTGCTAAAATTCAAAAACAATATTTTTATTCTTTTTTAAATTTATAGAAAATTTTAAAAGAATAAAAATATATCAAATTTTCTCCATTCCAAAGAAAGTACCTATACTAGATATTCCAGCATAATTGAGCACCTCCATTAACACAAATTAGACATGGGAGAACTTCAGACACTCCTGGAGGATACTAAATATTTTTAATTGTACAAAAAAAAAAAAAAAAACAGACAGCTAAAAAGGTGTGTGTGTGTGTGTGTGTGTGTGTGTTGGGGGGGGGATTTCACCATCCTCAATTCAGCTAATTACCAGCCTTTGATAGGAGGGATTATGCACAAGGAGCCTAGTACTTCCTTGTCAAGGTCCTTATGGTTGACTTAGAAACTGAGGCATTAGCCAACCACCCAAACATACCTATACTATGGCACTCTTTCCAACGTAGTAGATTTGTCACCTGTCTGGAAAAGTCTGGATTCAAAGCAATATGTTATGGAAAGGAAAGGAAGGCAAAACCATAAAACAAAAGGGACTATAAACCAGCTGAACATGTCCTTAGTGTTGCCAAATTAAAATACATGATATTCCACTTGACGCAAAAGAAGTCTAAGTCTAAGCATCTTCTTGTGCTAAATAACTCAACAGATACTCAGAAACATTAATAGGGCCACATTGTGAACCACTACTATACTCTCTGGAGAGAGAGGACAAAAAACTGCATATATTAAATAAAATTGCATATATGGTATAGCATACCACAAATAAGGCTCCACAGCACAATATTAATATTTTTCATAACACTTTACTCAGGATATGAATTTTTTCATTTCTCTTTTTATAGTAATTTAGAACTTTGCTATCAAATGAAATCTTACCAAAGAGCTCACTAACCTTTTGAGGCAAAAGTACAGTCAAAATAGTGGTGGCAGTTCTATGACATAACTTTATAATAAAGTAATTCTTTATTACAAATAATAATAACTACAATGTCAATAATAATAATAACAGACATAACAACAACCACCCTGTGTACTTGGTAGCAATACCCGTTACGAGGTGGAACACCCAATCAGGGAGAAATAATATAAGAGAGCAATAATAATAATAACTACAATGTGGTAGGTCAATAATGATTTTTTTTTTTTTTTTGAAATAAGAAATTATATGCAAATTATATTCTTTCTAAAGTTATTCACTGTTAAGAAACTCTGATATTAGCAGAAATAAAATTAGGGATTTTTGTCTAATTTTATAGATAATGGATGAAAAAGTCTCTTAATTCTAACCTGTGCCTCCAGCCCACGTGTTACCTCCAACATGTGGAGCTCCAGTTGGATCAACTTTGCCATGCTTTGGGCCACCAAGCTCTTTTAGATTTTCTTTTTCTATAGTTAACTATAAAAATACAAAATTATTCTGACTGCATATAATTAAGTTAAATCTGAATGAAACTCAAAAAAAATCTGTGCAAAGTAAATTAAAATTTACTATGGTACATTTAAGATGAGAATCTTAAATTCACCATTTTTCCCCCAGCATTACTAAAAAAAAACAAAAAACCCACAAACACAAAGTGAAAAATAAGATAAAAAAATGCATACACACTACGAGCCAAAACATTATGACCACCTACCTAACAGTGTGTTGAACTCTCTTTCACTGTGATAACCTTTGGGCCCATCATGGCAACAATCCCATGAGACTGTGGAATGTGTCCTCAGATATCCTGGACCAGCTGGACAGTAGAATATCCTGGAATTCGACAATGGAGTGAGGGACTGCTATGGACAAGTAAATGCTGCATTTCACTGCATCCAATAAATGTTTGATGGATTGATGTCAGGGAAATTTGACAGCCAGGGGAGCATATGAAATGCTTGAACAGGATCCTTTCTGCACAATATGGACCTTGTGATACAGGGTGTTGTCTTGCTGAAAGGATCCAATGCCATCTGAACACTTTTACCACGGAAACAAACCTGAAGTAGGATGTGGCGGTGAGGGTGTGTTCGATGGGGATGAGGGGACTTAGTGATGACCATGAAAAAATCCTGCAAACCATGATACCACTGGCCTGTTTTTGTCCAACCATGCAGGTTGGTTGCAGCTGTTTACCTGCTTGCTATTGAATACACACCTGTCTATTTGCATGATGGAGCTGGAACCTGGATTCAGACATTGCAACTCTTTTCCACTCATCCAATGTCCAGTAATTGTGCTCCCATTCCCAATGTAGGCAGGGATGTTGATGATGGTTGGTCAACCAATATGTGCACATGAACAAGGTTGAATACTCAGTAGGCCTTTGAGCAAGCGCATACACTGGAATGGTGTGCTTGGAAACACTTCTCTGTGTGGCCTAGTTGTAGTCTGCCATTAATTGAGGGAGCATGTGCTGTCTGTTGTTCCCATACAGTATGCAACATTCACCTTCACTGTCAACCAGTGGTGGTCTCCACATTCTGGCACGTTGGGTGGTTGTGTGGCTGTCTCTCTTTGGACCATTTCTACCCAAACCTTCCCCGTGGCAGCCCTTGAACAGTCAATAATGTCTGTGGTTGCCGAAATTCTGGTCCTCAATCTTCCTAGCATTGCAAATCATTCTCTGTTCAAACTGTAAGGTCCTTCCCTTTCCCCATTGTGCAGGCTTCATACTGAAGAACTAACAGGCACTACCCGTTCCATCACTATACATGCTGCATTGGTCATCACGATTAGGTGGTGTAGGATATGCCCACTGATGGAGACAAGGGGGGGGGGTGAGTGTATACCTCTGACAAGTCTCAATTTTTAATAATTAGAAATAGCATGCATTCCAATGAATAAGTTGGATTTCAAAGCACTAATAAATCATCTGAAATTTCAGGGTAGTGCATATAACACATTCAATCAATCCTAAATTTCAATTAAAAGAATGTGCTCAGGAGATTAGAAAGAAATTAATTTATACTATTATATTTACAATTACAGGCAGTTCTCGCTTTACGAGTTCCCGGGTTTATGAGTTTTTTGGCTAAGGTAAAGAAAGCCAACATGAGAACGACAAGAAACGTCGGATAACTTACGCAGAAAATTAGTTTCCTGACACTGGACTCCAGCACTGCTCACTTGGTAAACAGACGTTAGGTGTTATCGGTCTGGAGCCGAAATCAAGAAGGATATATTGATTGACAGGTAGGTGTGACAAACGATGAAATGATTGGTGGTGGGTGCGACAGACGACAAGCTACTGTGTAGTCATTGGTTGGCATTATGTGTATTTATGAGTAATGAACGGTAAACAGGTAATAGCAGCAATGAATCTTTTAAAGATGGAAGAAATTTGTAAGGAAAATAAAACATTGGTTGATTTTTTCATGAAAACTAAATTAATAAAAGTTTCATTCTGTTCATTTTTATGTTCTTCATTATGTATTTTACTCATTATTAAAAGCAGATTTTAACTATACTGTTGATTTAGGTTTGGTTACGAAAAAAGGAAAAGGTTTGTTTATTTTTCATTATATTTTGTAATCTGACGTTAAATGGTAGGTTAGGATATAATAGGAAAAGAAACTCTCGACTTTACGAGTTAATTCGTTCTCAGCATGCACTCGTAAAGCGGAAATTTAATTCCCATAGACATAATGTTAAAAATAGGGGTTTACGTTATCAACAACGAAATTAGTTAGCTAATTAGTTTATCTTTAAACAATGACTGATTTATACAAAGAAATGAAAATGTAGCCTGTAAAATCAATCAAATTATAATAACTGAGAAATTATTTATGACATAAAATGTTAACGAATATTTATTCTTCATCATCATCGACTAAATGCACACTCATTGATCCCTCATTATTGGCTTGGCACTCTTGTTTTGTTGCACAAGGAGTCGTCTTTTTCAGAAATGCTTCAAGAGGCGTTTATTTCCAAGATAATCTTGTATTTTCTTTATAAATTTCAATAGCATGCATAAGCATTTTTTAACGGAACGTACAAATTGCAACTAACACGAGTTGCGCTGAGTAACAAGTTTACAAAGCTTAAAAAAAAAAAAAAAGGAATGAAGAGAAGATTCTGAAAATGTTATGTTATTTATTTTTTGGTTTTTAGGAGCATTAGCAACTAAGGCCATATTGCTCCGGGAATATGCGGTGGTCATTCCCTGGCCTTTCCGCATCCTCTGTTTTGGTGGTGACGGGCTCGAACCCCGGTCTAATCAAGAAGCGTGTGCTATGCACTGCTGCTCCTTCCCACCTGGCTACGGAGGCGCCCTCTGATAATGTATTTATGTATTTTATACGACTGAAGATTTCAGTAAAGGGCAAACACATTTCACCATAATAACGTAAAAACCCAAACAATTCCAGCTATCGGTATTTTTGCAAATGTAATAACATGGAGTTTATCACCTGTTTATAATTGCTTGCAGTAACAGAAAAGCCCAATAAACAGGAAAGTGCAAATTGTTTATATTGTTTTATGGTCGTGATCTCCACAAAAGTGCTTTAGAAAAATATCACAAAGCTGTTCAAAATTGGTTCTTATGAAAGAACAAATGATAACGATGAAAGTATAGTGCATTTTGATTGGTAACTAATACAATTTACACTATAAAAATGACCTTTTATATAGCGAAAATTTGAACTTCCGAGGTTGTGGAATGAATTACCAAACACGTGTTGTTGGGTTCACATTATAATATTTTCGCGATACGATGGTAACGGATTAATATTGTAAAGCAGGGTACACTGTATTGTACGGCAATGTGCATGGTTTGAAATGCAGTATTTATGAATGTTTAACATTCATTTTTAGCAATTAATGTTCATATTTTCAATTTTGTTGATACCTGATACTTGGGAAGAAAAAAAAAAAAAAACCTTGTAAAGCAAAAACTCATAAAATGAGAACTGCCTGCCTGTGTGTGTGTGTGTGTGTGTGTGTGTGTGTGTGTGTGTGTGTGTGTGTGTGTGTGTGTGTGTGTGTGTGTGTGTGTGTGTGTGTGTAGTGAATAGCTATTGAGGTGTTGATTGACGTTATGATACGTGTGCATCCGTATGAGTGTCTTTAAAAATAAAAGTACGGTAATAAAAATTTAATATTTTGTTAATAAACAATTTATGCACTAGTCCACCCATGATTCTAAAGAAAAAAGGTTAGGTTACCCCCTTCACTTCAGGAGGGGTTCAAGCTCCCATGGGATTCAAGTGGAGGTAACTTGACCTTTTTTCACCTTTATGGAAAGTGTTCATTAGGGCAAGTTACCATTAATGCTTCTGAGTGCTACTAAAGTGATACTAAACCGATG
Organism: Mastigoproctus giganteus; assembly: GCF_048544385.1. Taxonomy (NCBI): domain Eukaryota; kingdom Metazoa; phylum Arthropoda; class Arachnida; order Uropygi; family Thelyphonidae; genus Mastigoproctus; species Mastigoproctus giganteus. The sequence goes on along the minus strand of NC_143582.1, from coordinate 40,459,017 downwards.
TTATCGTGTGTTGTATTCGCGCACCAGTCAGCACATCGTTTGCTACGCCTACCTGTCAATCAATATATCATTCTCGACTTTGCTCCAGACCGATAATAACAACTGTCTGTTTACTGAGCGAGCAGCACTAGAGTGCCATATCGGGAAACTAATTTTTTGCATAAGTTATCCAACCTTTCTCGTCGTTCTCGTGTTGGCTTTCTTTACCTTTGCCAGTTATTTTCCCCCAAGTATCAAATATCAACAAAATCGAAAATATGAACATTAATTGCAAAAAATAAATGTTAAACATTCATAAATACCCCATTCCAAACCACATGTGTAGCTATACAATACAGTGTACCCCACTTTACAATATTAATCAGTTCCAGAGACATCATCGTATCGTTAAAATATTGTAATGTGAACCCAATAACATATTGTTTTTTTGTAATTTGTTCCAAGATGTCAGAAGTTGAAATTTTCACTGTATAACTAAGCTATTTATCTCTCTAAAATATCATTTTTAAGGTCACAAGAGTGACTTTAAGGCCATAAAAAAGATTGTGAGCATGGTTTGTAAATTGTTGACCTGTTAACCTTCTTCATCAGACAAAAACAGTTCATGGAATTCACTGGGAGTAAGAGTTGTTTTCAGGTTTCCTTTTCAAGTTACCAATTCAAATCATTAAAATGCACTACACTTTCATTGTTATCATATGTTCCGTTATAAGAATCAATTTTTGAATGGCTTTGTGATATTTTTCTAAAACACATTTCTGGAGGTCATGACCATAAAACAATAAAAACAATTTGCACTTTCCGGTTTATTGGGCTTTTCAGTTACTGCAAGCAATTATAAATGGGTAGTAAACTTGATCTTCTTGCATTTGCGAAAATACCGATAGCTAGAATTGTATGGTTTTTTATGTTATTATGGTGAAATGTGTTTTCCCATTACTGAAATCTTCAATTGTATAAAACACATAAATAAATTTTCAGAATCTTCTCTTCATCCCCCCCCCCCCTTTTTTTAAGCTTCGTAAACTTGTTACTCCACACGAATCGTGTTAGTTGCAATTTGTGTGTGCAGTTAAAAAATGCTTATGCATGTAATCATGAAATTTATAATTAAAAGCAAAGATTATCTTGGAAACAAACACCTCTTGAAACATTTCTGAAGACAACTCCTTGTCTTCAGATATGTTGCATGAAACCAACGAGTGCCGAGCCAATAATGAGTGATCAACAAGTGTGCATTTAGTCGATGATGATGAAGAATAAACATTCCTTAACATTTTTTTTTGTAAGTTGTAAATAATTTCTCTATTATTATAATTTGCTTGATTTTACAGGCTAGATTTTCATTTCTTTCGATAAATCAATCATTGTTTAAACATAAACTAATTAACTAACTAATTTCATCGTTGAGAACGTAACCCCTATTTTTAACCTTATGTCTATGGGAAATAAATTCCCGCTTTACGAGTTTTTGCTTTATGAGCGCACGCGCACTAGGAATGAATTAACTGTTAAAGTCGAGAACTACCTGTAATTACATACATATTTTTACACAAATATCCTTTGTTTCTCTTTTTAATATCCAAGAACCTGTTAACCTTCTTCATCAGACAAAAACAGTTCATGGAATTCACTAGGAGTCGGAGTTAAGTTTTCAGATTTCCTTTTTATTTTTTGAGTTTTCAAAAGTTTATCATAAGATACTGAAAATCATGACATAAACTTTCGATATTATCAATTTCAAAAGCAAAAGCACTTATAGAGAAACCAATTTGCAGTACAGCACTAAATGGGCATGGAATGGCTCAGTTATATATTCAGAGCCCTACTCCACACACACACACACACACACACACACACAACACACACACACACACACACACACACACACACACACACACACACACACACACACACACACACACACACACACACACACACTAAGAGTGATGTCACATCATCACTCTATGCCAGCAGTAAAAAAAAAAGTAAAGTGCAGCCATTATCAACCCACTGCAGGATGGAAGCCTCCTCAACAATTCATGTTGAGGGAAATGGACCATAATCTGCCACGCTGGTCCAGTGCGGGTTGGCAGATCGACCGCATTCAGCAGTCAGGGGCTTGAAGCCCGGTCTACTCAAAGAGCGTGTGCTACTGCACTCCCGCTCCTGCCCACTCGGCTACGGAGACCTCTATGCCAGCAGGTTTTGGCTTAATGAACTTCTGCACATGGCAGTACTACATATGCTATTTGTTTTAATTGCAAGGTTTTCATCACTGTGAAGGGTAATAAAATGTCATGTATAATTTTATTATATTATTAAGAAAGATGTGAAAGATGACTATAAAAAATGGGTTGACAGTGAATATAGATTAAGCCTGAATTTTCAAGGCATGGACCTTCCTTATTTCTTACCTTCCTAAGTGATTGTGATGAAGGAACACAGTAGAAGAACCACAGTTGTTTTTGCGCCAGTAAAATCTAAATCAACCAACACAGCAGATGCTGACAAAGTTAAAGTTTACTGATAAGAAATGCAAGATAATTTGTACGGAGAGAGAGAGAGAGAGAGAGAGAGAGAGAGGGAAGATCTATTCAGGTCTGGTGGGTGAGAAAGGTGACTAGACAGATAAAGAGCACTAAGCATAATCCCCATGAGGAAACCAAAAGATGCAGTCTGCAGAGCTTTGCAACAAGATGCCTTAGAGGTATCTGACTGAAATGTATAAAGCCATGAGGATTAGTAAATGGATGATGGAGGAATATTTACACTGGTAAGTGAGATAAGAAGCAGAAGGCCTAACTATAAAATCTTAAGGTGTAGCAGCAGACTAGATTTTATGAAGTTCATCTTCAGGCAGCATGTTGTAGTAAGCGTAGCTGAGGCAAAGAGCTTGGCAAATTCAAGGGAGAAATAGAAATCAGATAGGCAATTTTTTCTGATGGAAATAATGGGTTTTTTTTTTTTTTTTTTGGCAGAGGCAGAATAAATTCATTTCCATGCATCATTATGTCATTTCTATACTAATAATCCTAACCCCTAGAGTAGAAGACTGGAAATAGCCAGGGTAATGATAGATCTCCAGAGATGTTATCTACACAGCTAGCTTATACAGCCATAAAAAATAAATAAATAATTTCCCCCCTTTATTTGCATATCTCTTCTAATAATTTGTTCACTCCTTTAAATTTATCCAAATTACATATTCTCACAACAACTCCAGGTGAGTGTATTTTAAAAATTAATTACTTTCTGACCAAAGGCATCTATTTTGCATCTATATATGCATCTATCTTGCAACCCTTATTTTCCAATTTAAATTGATGTTTCCTTTCATGCTTTGTCCACGAAAAAGTAAGGATTTGGTCAGCATTCAGGTTATTCAACTGGTTTAAATCCCTAAACACTTTATCTCCTCACAGATGTCTAGACAACGCAATTTTTTTCCCTTTTAAACTGATGAGACTGATTTCCAAGGTCACAAACATTGCACCTATTATACTGATTAGTATTAGTAACATAGTGCAAGGAAGCCACAAGCTTTTGCTACACTATTCAAGGATGTAGAGTTGCTAGAATGAAGAGCAACAAGATTGGTGAGAGAAACAAAGGGGTTCTCTTACCAGAAAAGGCTTAAATTCTGTCAGTTGCAGCATCTGGAGACTAGGCACCTGCGAGGTGATCTGATGAGGTGTACAAGGCCTTGAATGGTTTGAGCAGGCTCAATGCTGATATTAAGAACCTGAGCAAACTTCCATCTGTTGTTGTAGAAGTTGATAGCTTAAATAAATTTAAGGCTGAACTAGACAAACATTTGGAGTGACCAGATGGGTGAAATGGGAAGGTCTTTTTTTTTATCTGATGCTCTATAAGCTTGCTTTCTTGCATCATATGCCTCAACTAAAGCTAATGATAAGCAAATAAATAAATAAATAAATACCAAAATTAAAAAATAATAATAATAAAATAATAATAAATCAAATACCTCCGTAGCCGAGTGGGCAGGAGTGGGAGTGCAATAGCACACGCTCTTTGAGTAGACCAGGGGGTTCAAGCCCCTGACTGCTGAATACGGTCGATCTGCCAACCCGCACTGGACCAGCGTGGCAGATTATGGTCCATTTCCCTCAGCATGAAAAGTTGAGGAGGCTTCCATCCTGCAGTGGGTTGATAATGGCTGCACTTTACTTTTTTTTTTTTTTTACATAAAAAATAAAACAAAAATAAATAACCTATCTGTTTCTCTCCTTGCATAGCTAACTAGAATTTTCCCAAGCTGTCAGCATCAACTACCCACGGAAGTAAATTATTCCAGTAATTAATAATTTGCTTGCTAAAAGAAAACTTCCTACACTACAGTCTAAATCCTTTTCTCTGTAATTTGAATTTATGTCCACCTGTGGGGGAATCATTTATAATAGTAAAAATTTTGCCTTCATTCCTTTTACTATCCTCTCTCAGAGGCTAGTAAAATGACGTACTTCGACACAATGTTCCAAGTGTGACCTTATAATTGCCTTATATAATGGGATTACAACCTCGCTATCTATAATCCTAACAATGAAAATACTTTTTATGAGAAAATATTTTTTGATAAATCATTGATGTGCCTCCCTTGTCCATCAATACCTACCTACACTGCTTAGAGAACTTCATGTCCACCTGTATCATAACTCCCAAATCCTTTTATTCCTCTGCTATTTTTAATTCAAGACCATTAATTGTATAAGATTACTTAGAGTTGCTATTCCTCACATTATCTTATACAATTGGTGTAGGTGCCTCCGTAGCCAGGTGGGCAGGAGAAACAGTGCGTAGCACACGCTTCTTGATTAGACCGGGGTTTGAGCCCATGCCCACCAAATACGGAGGATGCGGAAAGGTCAGGGAATGACCACCGCATATCCCCGGAGCAATATGGCCTTAGTTGCTAATGCTCCTAAAAACCAAATAACAAACAACAATTGGTGTGTACTTATTTTACTCTTGTGAACTTCTTCCACTGACTGGAAATCCTACTTAGTTTTACTGATTATAGCATGCCATCATCAGTATATTCCACCTACCAGTTTGAGAAACCTTGCAATGTAGAAACAGCTTCAACATCTCAAATATCCACCACCAAATCCTTAAATGATGATGTCCAGATGATTCTCCAATGGGGCAAAGAAAATTTAGTTAACTTCAATCCTTCTAAACCTTAGCCCTGTCTTACTTTTTGCAAAAAAAAGAGAGAGACTACTACTCATAGATCACATATCTCTTTTGAAATTAACCACACTTCAATCTCTCTCTCAGCATAAGCACATTACAAATATTGCTTCCTCTGTATCAAAAAAATGGGGTTTCTTTTTCACTCTTGGTGTTAATATTCTTCTAAATAATTACTCACTCTATACAAATCTGAAATCCACTCTCACTCTCACATGTGGAGTAGTGCCCCAAAACTTCTCTCATGCTTCTAAACGCCTTTCAAAAGAGAGCAGTCAGATTAATTGATGACCCATCCTCTTACAAAGTCTCTCCACTCTGTTTCACAAGATATTCAGTTTCTGCTGCATTTCTTTTATTTAGCTACTTCCATGGGCACTGCTTTTCTGAATTGGCATCTGTAATTTCCCCACTCTCTTCCAAACCAGTCAGAACACATGATGCAACCAGTCAACATCCATTCACTGTCTAAATCCACACTCACAACCTTCCTTTACATGTATTTTACAAAAAAATTTAAATTAATTCTTACTTGTATAAGAAATTTCAAATTCAATTAGTCTCTATTATAATGATGTTATATGCTAAACATCAGAATGGTAAAAAACAAATACAAACCTTTAATAAAAATTATTTTTACCTGTAACGGATCTTGTTTTCTGCCTAATATTTCTTTCCATTCATACATTGATTTCTGTAATGAAGCAAGACCAATTTCCCACAAGCGAACTGTACCTCCATTGTCTACAGTAAGAATAGTATCTGAAGATAATGCAGTGAACAGAATATCAATCTTCGACTTTGCTGTTATCCAATTTCCATAAGGTGATCTAATATAACCCCTAAAAGTATTTATCAATCACATCCCAATGAAAAAAATTATTAATAAAGACAGTTATATTGTGACAAATCAAGGTAAGTACATTAATTTTATGATTAACTGAATAAATAAAACAACCATCCCTTGTTATGAAAACTAGCCGTAACACTTTTCTTTATAACCCTTTCTTTGCCTTCTTTTGTGTAGTACCATAATAAAATTTCATGTTGACTATATCTATATTAATTCCATCATTATAAGATGATTATTTTAATGATGGAAGATGATTAGAAGAAAAAAAGTAATATACAGTATGCTTTGCTATTTCTTTGATTGTTTCATTGTCTGCAAAGAATTTATTTAGCTTCACTCGGTTTTTGTTCTTCTTTATTTGCAGTTGATGAGTTATGTCTCAGAAAACTGCTTCAATAAAATCCTGCTGTCAAGTTTCTTTAATAATGCAACTTTTCCCTACAATAAAGAATGATTTTTTTTTGTGAATACCATAAATGACCTGGGCTGCTTGTTTTTCTTTTAGGAAGCTTATTTATGGGCAATGCAGGCTAAATATATTGGTAAATGGATATAAATATAGGAGATTGATGTAAAACAAAGTTACCTTGGCTATAAATATGTTTTATATATAAAACTATAGTTTTATCACACTCTGATATGATAAATGTCTATATCTTACATGCACCAGACCAATTCAATACAGTGAAGAATAAAAGAACGGAAGAGATTTCAACTAGGCAAAACAAATTAAAAAAAAAAAGTCATGAAATTGAAGCACTAGGTCATTGTCAAATTTCAGAATAAAAGAAGGGAATGAACTACAATTTATTCATAAACAAATGAAAGATAAATATTGTGATGCCACCCCTTTTGAATACTACATAAAATTTTTTCTGAACATAAATAGGGCTGAGAGTCCACAGAAGATAACCCCTTCTCATGATGACCATTGGCAGTAACAATTCCAAAAATTTGCCATAAAACTGAAGACCTGGTTATTCAGGACAGATATAGAGTCGATTCCGGTTATTTGGGATACGTCGGGACTAGTGGATTTTGGCCCGATTACGCGGCTGCCCCAATTATGCAAAGTTTCACGTAAATAGTTAAAAATATAGTGGATCCCCGGTTTCCAATTGGTTCACTGTACAATCAAATCACATTATGATGGACTTACCTTAGTAAAGTACTGTTCACTATATGATGTGTAGTAAGTGCCACTAAGTGACAATTCAGAAAGCTGTTGATTCAGTTCATTTAACTTTCAGCAGATTAATTAAGCAATGTTTATCAACACATTAAATATAGAAGTTCTACATATCATTAATGCTGCTATAGTTAAAAAAAATTCTGGAATGCTTCCTTTAATATACCATCACAGCACTTGTCAAATACTCTTTAAAGGCATCAAAGCTGGAAATGGTTTCATTTCTATGTATTTTCAACAGAAGAAAGCCCATTTTTGCAGAAGAAAAAATGATCAAGTTACTTAATATCTTTATGTAACTGTCTTCAGAAAACTGTTCTGAAAAGTGATGATGAAAACCCATTTGGTTGGTCCAATGTTTTTCCTTTTTCACTGAGCAGAATTCCTTAACTACAGTGTTTTCCGGTTATTTGGGCCACCGGTTAATCGGGGCAGCCGTTTATTTGGGGCAAATCTTAAAAAACAGAACTCAATCGAGAAAATAGCCAGGGTTTACTTCGCTTAATTGGGACAAATGCCGTTTAATCAGGGCAGGAGACCACAGCACTGAAGATTACTCTACGATTGTCTCCGACCGTACCACGTAGTTCGGTCGGATTTCTGGAGGTCACAACCATAAAATAATAAAAACAATTAGCAGTCACCTGTTTATTGGGCTTTTGTGTTAGTGAAATCTATCATAAACTGATAGTAAACTCGATCTTACTGAATCTGCGATAATACCGACAACTGGAATTCTGTGGGTTATTATGGTAAAATGTGTTTACACTTCTATGGAATCTTTAATCATACAAAAAAAATTATTTTCAAAATCTTCTCTTCGTTCCTATTTTTAAAGCTTCGTAATTTGTTACTCCATTCTCATTTGTGCGTATCGTGTTACTTGCAATTTGTGTGTACTGTGTTCTTTGTTAAAAGTTATTGATTGCTTATCTTTTTAGTGTTTTAAATTTTAACCCCAACCCACAAATGACAGTGAACAGGAATGTCAACTAGTTTAGTTAGTATGTACATATTACAGTACGTATTAATTGTTCCGATTATCACGTATATTCTTCAGAATTTCACGTATCATTTAATTTTTTAATTGGTAAGGTAATTTATTTATACTTAATATATTTTTACTTTTATAGCCTGCGGATAATATTCCTCCTATTTTCGCTAATTAGAATCGCTGTTTAATTGAATTAAAATTCAATTCACAAACGTTATCACAATGACCGGCGCTTATTACACATCGTATAGTGAACGGTACTTTACAATGGTGACTCCATCGTAACGTGACTTGATTGTACACTGAACCAATTGTAAAGGGGGGGGCATTGTATTTTTAACTATTTACGTGAAACTTCGGATAATTGGGGCAGCCGCTTAATCGGGCCAAAATGCACTAGTCCCAATGTGTCCCAAATAACCGGAATCAACTGTATTTCAAAATTTCCCGTTAAGATTCATCCCTGTTTGATTACAAGGGATGAATGAAGAATGGTACAGGTTAAAAATAAACAAATCATTATATTCAATTCTATTTTTGTAACTGCTTCTTAACTTTCATGGTATTTCTTGACTAATTTCATTACCAGTCATAGTTTTCTGTGAAAGACTTGCCTTTTTAAATACTATTTAAAAGAATAGAAACAAATGAATAAACCAAATTTAATGTTTGAATTGCCTCTCTTGCAGATCCCCCCAGCTTAAATCAAATTTGAAAATTCTCCATTTACCCTTGGATAAGCAGTGCAATAAAATCATTTCACTGCTTTATTATTGCATTCTCTCTTTACTTCTTGCTTTATTATTTCTCTCTCTCTCTCTTTGAAAAACCATAAACAACTAAAATAATACTTATAGTAACTTCCTGATTTATGAACAGCATGTGTTCCCCATGTGGTTCATAAACAAAAAAAATTCAAACTGAAAGGAACTTTTATTTCATACAAACAATTATGTGGCAGTAGGATGTGCACAATTTTTTTTCTTCATCCTAAAAAAAGTGCAGTGCAGTAGTGTTATACAAAAATTTGTAGAAAGGTAAATACAACTGTCAATAAGCTCTGATTCTGAAATGTAGTAATAGTCTGGCTCCAATTTAGTTGATTTATGTCTTTGTACAGCATTTACTTAAATAAATTTTCTGATTCCTGGTTTCAAAACCTAATAATCATATACCATACTTTTGCTGAATGTGTTTAGGTTCATAGTAGCCTATTTTCTCTATGGGCTAGCACTGTGGAATGAATTTTTTTGATGAAATTTTGAAGGAAAAAAAAATTAAAACACTGTACATAAATGTTTTTAAAATATTGATTTGTTCTCATTTTTCACAAAATTAGAACTGAAATTACTATCTAAAATCATATCAGTATTTAAAAAAAAAAAAAGAAAAAAAAAAAAAAAGAAAAAAAAAAAAAGTACTGTACTGGTTACTTTTTTTTCTGTATATTTATTTATATATCACTTGCTTAAGTTTCATTACATTATGGATCTGAATTCTAGGAAATTTGGCTTCTGTAAGCCCAAATTGAACAAATTAGGCAAACATGTGCCTAATTTTCTTCCACCTCCAATTTTCCAAGCTATTTTTGCTGTCATTTATAAACTGTGTTCACTGTTACTTTTACACACAATAAGAGATGGCAGCATGTGCTGGAAATTTTCAAGATCCATATAAACAAGACAACACTTTATTTGAAATGTGCTTAAAATAATTGAGAGTGAGTGAGTCAGTGTGTGTACTGCCCTGCACCACACATGAAAAACCTGTCTACATAGGAGCTCTACAAAGGTGAGCAAGGAAGCATTTATTAACTCCATGAGTAAAATAATTTTTTAAATATTAGTTTATCTTCATTAAGGAAACAAAGTAGAAGCACTTGGCTGATAAAGTGTCAGAGATTTAGAATATTCAAAAAATACATTTTTAAGTGTAGAGAGAGAGAGAGAGAGTGTTATTTGGTTTTTAGGAGCATTAGCAACTAAGGCCATATTGCTCCAGGGATATGCAGTGGTCATTCCCTGACCTTTCCGCATCCTCCATATTTGGTGGTCACGGGCTCGAATCCCAGTCTAATCAAGAAGTGTGTGCTACGCACTGCTGCTCCTGCCCACCTGAGAGAGAATTGAGTGCTATTCTGTCTCTTACATTAGACATTTTATGATATATGGCTGGGAGGCACAACACTAAGGAATTAATGCATTTATTCAGCTGTTAGATATGAACTCAGTACGCACTGGATTCGTGGATTGCAATGTTTAACATAACAAATATCTTCATCATTACTATTTATCTGTAATCCATACAACACATAGATGCTCAGATGCCATAAGAACTATATACAGAGAAAAAACTCCAGGAAAAATCTGAAATTATTTGATGTGTACATCTTTAAAATTTAAAATCTTTACTTACATAGGAATAGGGATATAGCTAACTGTGCAGGCTTCTAGATCAACTATTTCAAGAAATCCATCAACTTCTGTTTGTAATTTCTCTACTGAAAATTAAATAGAGAAACCTTAATAAGTTATTTTATAATGAGAATAAAAAAAAATTGCCATTTAATTTTTATAAATAAATTCCAGAAAATATCATACCAATATGGGAGGTTAATTATGTGAGTTCTGATTGTGAGATGCACAAACTTTCAGAAGTGTAGAAGTAAATTGCAAAATATACAAGAATTATTGTCTTTCCTGAGAGAATAAATCTTAGCAAAATCCTACTAATATTTGTGATCTACTAAGAAATTTCAATATGCCTAGGGGAATTTTGTTAATTTAATTAATTATTTTTTAATCTGCAGTTTAATTAAATATATTCTGATAATTAATTAATTTTTACTTTATTCTTTTTTTTTTGTACTGGAAATAAATGATGTGTATGTGCACACACACACACACACACACACACACACACACACACACACACACACACACACACACACACACACACACACAGGGCAATTATAATTAAAGTATCATCTTGACTGCCTGCAATGTGGCATGCACCAAATGTCAAAATGTGTTTATGTTTCATGGTGGTTTCCCCATCAGCCGCTGTAGCATCTATATGAGGCTGTTGTTATTTTGTTTTTAGGAGCATTAGCAACTAAGGCCATATTGCTCCGGGGATATGCGGTGGTCATTCCCTGACCTTTCCGCATCCTCCGTATATGGTGGTGACGGGCTCGAACCCCGGTCTAATCAAGAAGCGTGTGCTATGCACTGCTGCTCCTTCCCACCCGGCAACGGAGGCGCCTCTATATGAGGCATGTGTCAATTCCGTCAGTGTGATAAGTGTGGAGTGGTGTGTTTGTTTTGTTGAGTGTTGTTTGGCAGCTCCTGGCATCTTTGCAGACATGAGGCATAGAACGAGTTGGTTCACTGCCCTCTGAATCCTATCCTTCACCATGTGGAGGCACGCCAGGGTCCACATTGCACTGATGGTATATCCAGGAAGAGGTTCCTCCAGTGAGCTATTCAAAAAGAAAAAAAAAAAAAAAAAAGTGAAAGTGAAAGGAAGATTGTATGTCAGTGGATATGCGGTGGTCATTCCCTGACCTTTCCGCATCTTTCGTATTTGGTGGTCATGGGCTCAAATCCCGGTCTAATCAAGAAGCTTGTGCTACGCACTGCTGCTCTTGCCCACCTGGCTATGGAGGTACCAAAGAGAGAAGCATCCCTTGAGAAAAGTAGAGTCAGGACAGTGGAACCGTTTGGTTCCGATCAGTATTCTTTGGCCTGGAATCATGCTTTGGTCTTTGTCACTGTTGTGGAGTGTCCAAATCAGTGTCCATCTAAATCCATCTCCATCTGTTTACAGTAGTAAAGATTCTTTACCTGAATTTGAATAGGCCATCTGCAAAGTCAGCAAATGAGGTGAATCTTTGAGGAGCTGAGATGAGATTTCTGACATTTTCTTTATCATATACTTCAGTGATTATTTGTAGTTGAGTTTTTAGGCTGATAAATGTGGCATTGGAAGAATAGGTGATTGACTGTGTCTGGTGATTCACAGGGGTAGAGAGATGAAGAGAGTATAACTTTGAGACTATGCTGCCATGTTCAGTCAGCAAAAATGATAGGTGAAGCCCAAGCCTGAACCATGTAGTGTATTGTGTGTTGAATACTTTAGTTTCTGGTAGGAATTCATTTGTTGTTCTTCCTAGTGCCAAGCTAATCCACTCCTTTTTCCACTCATCCATCATTTCTTGGATTATTCTCTTGTTCTTCTTTAGTTAACATGTTCAGGTTTATTGTGTAGTCTCTGTTTCTTGCAGGGAAACTCTTCCTTCTGTAGTATTAAAGATGGTGGAAGGCTACTTCATGTTGGATTGGTAGCTTACCACAGATGACCTAGGGTGCAACTGTGGACACTATTCTGCAGGCTCTCAAGATTGCAAGCAGGAAAAATCTTTGGGCCTGCAGTAGGTGTTTCTTCATAAGGCTGTCGGTGATTCTGTGGTCTCAGGCACCTGCAGCATAACAAGCAATGGGGATGAAGATGCATTCATAACACAGTCTGAGAGTCGAAGGCTTGGTGCCCCAGACAGCCCTAATGATCCTGATTAGTTTTCCTGTAACCTGTTTAATCTTTTTTACTATATACTTGATGTGTGGGATAAAGCTCAACTTGCTGTCCAGCAAAATGCTGAGCTATATTTTATGTGGTCTCCATCTTGATAGCCTGATCACTGACTGATTGTTTGGGGTCTGTTTAGGATTCCTCTAAGTAGTACTTGCTTCATTTTGGGAATAGAGATGCTAAGCTTGTGAAGAGAGCACCAGCCAGAAAGATGGTCCAAGGTATCTTTCACAAAGTCCTACAATTCCCTCCTTGAGCTGCCGAGAAGCAGGATGGCAAGATCATCCACGCAGACCACTTCTGATGACATTTTCCCGCTCCACCTTCAGTCACCCATCAAGGACCATGTTCCAGCAGAGAAGGCCAAGAACAGATCCCCGAGGGCAGCCTCTGGTGACTGTGTAGGTCCCCGAGGTTACAGCGAGGGACCTTTCCTTGAAGTAGCTAATAATTAATCCAAAAATCTGGGCCAAGACCTCGGCCTCCTTGAACCTCTCCAGGATGCTTTGCCAAAGGATGTCAAATGCCCCTTTGAAGTCCACAAAGAGGCAGAGGACATATTTGGTATTGGCAGTTGAGGCTGTGTCCACTACCATCCTAATGGCATCTACAGTGGATCTTCCCTTTGTAAAGCCAAACCGATTGATATATCCTAGTCCCTTACCTGTGTACACTGTTTGGAATCTAGTAACAATTATTTTCTCAAGTACTTTCCCTGTTATGGGCAGCAGGGCTATGGGTCTGTACGAGGCAGGTGATTGTTCTGGTTTATCTGGATTTTTTTGGGGCATGCACAGAAAAATATACTAGCATGTGGCCACTAATAAACAATTTATATTATTCTCCTCTTGATTTGACCCCTCTATTACAGAAGGTTCATGGCCAGGGGGTGCTTAGTAATCTGGCATTGGTGCAATGATTCTCTGTTGCCTTCCATCATATGTTCACTGGCTGTTGGAGAAAAAAAAAATAATAATAAATAAAAAAAATCTGGAATTACTAAAAATTTCTCTCTACCCTCCAAATGGGATCAGGTACCAGCCCCTGACTGAAGCTTTTAGAAATTGTGCCAGTCTTTGATGGAACCCAAACTTCCTGAAATATATGACAAGCAGCCATTTAATGTGCCAACTCAGCTACCATGAAATGCAGTATTATAAAAGAGGTATTTTTTTATTTAAAGACAAATTTGTTTTATGATCTAGCAGGCACATTTGAGTGTGCAAAGGAGCAACAACATTCTCATAAAAATTTCAAGCACTGTTACGATTTTATAATACCAATTAAAAGTATTTACTAATTTTAGTCAATTTTTTTTTCTATGACACACAAAAACTGTTGTTTATTTTTTTGAATCTCTATCCTTTGTGTGCTCTTATAAAGAGAAAATGCCTTCATAATTAAGTTTGCTCACCCTTTTATGGTCTTAAACACAAGCTTTGCAGCTTGCAGAACTAGTCTCTTCACATTTATTTTTTTGCGTTCAAAACTAGTTTTGTAGCATTCTTTTGGATCCCTTTCAAACAGGTTGATATCTTTCCTGTAATAAGGCCTCCAGATCTACATACAGTATTCAAGTATGGCCTTAACAATGATTTATGTAGCATGAAAATTACTTTTTTTTTTTATATCTACTTCCAAAATGGAAGTTATTGAGAGTAATCAATGTACTTTCCTTGCAGCATTACTATACTATTAGGAGAACTTGGACTGTGTTACAACCATACTTCAACTTTAACAGTGTAATATCCCCAGCGGAATACGAAATTACAGTGCCCAGATGCAGAATCCTACATTTACTATCATTAAAGCTTACCTGCCATTTTTCAGGTTAGTTATGTATTGTCTTAATCTTGTTGCAACAGCATAAGTTAACAATCCCTATATTCACAGCAGTACCCTACCCTTACTACCACACTTCTCCAACTCATGCAGTAGATGTTCATTGTGAGACTGTCAAAAGCCTCTCAAAAATTAAGTGAATTAAACTAAAATTATTCGTCACATTCAGTTGTGCCTATCTCATAATACCTTAGTGGTAAGACAAAACAGTCCCCTAACAAAACTACGTCATGATTTTTTTACCATTGCTGTCAAGATAACTCTGTACTACATTCCTTAACCCTTCAGTTGTGGTGCGGCTTTTCATAACACTATCAGTGGCATGGATGACTACTATGCTCCAATTTAAAATTCATTTTTACACTTACAGATTCTCCCCTCCCCTCTGTAATACAGTCGATTCTGGTTATTTGGGACACATCGGGACTAGTGCATTTTAGTCCGATTAAGAGGTTGCCCAATTATGCGAAGTTTCACGTAAATAGTTAAAAATACAGCTTTGTGGTTGATTGTCTGTACGATAAAATCATGTTACGATGGACTCACCATAGTAAAGTACCATTAACTATACGATATGTAGTAAGCGCCGGTCATTGTGATTACGTTTGTAACACGATACTCGCAAGTGAGAATGGAGTAACAAGTTATGAAGCATAAAAAATAGGAATGAAGAGCAGATTATGTGAATTAAAGTTTAATTCTATTAAACAGCAATTCTAATTAGCAAAAAAAAAAAAAAAAAAATTAGGAGGAATATTATCCACAGACTATAAATGTAAAGATATACTTATTAAGTACAGATTTAGACTTTATTATGTTACCAATTAAAAAATTAAATTATACGTGAAAATAGGAAGAATATTTTCCACACGTTAGCAAAATAAAAATAAATTTACAATTATGTGCATAGCTTAATTAATATGTACATACTAACTAGTTGACATTTCTGTTCACTGACATTTGTGGGTGGGGGTTAAAATTTAAAACAGTAAAAAAAAAAGATAGGCAATCAATAACAAAGAACACGGCGCGCGCGCACACACACACACACACGCACGCGCACACATCGCAAGTAACACAATACTCACAAGTGAGAACGGAGTAACAAGTTATGAAGCGTAAAAAATAGGAATGAAGAGCAGATTATGAAATTTAATTTTTTTTTATATGACTGAAGCACTAACAGAAAAGACCAATAAACAGGGGACTGCTAACTGTTTTATGGTTGTGACCTCCAAAAATCCGACCGAACCACGTGGTCTGGTCGGAGACAATCGTAGGGTAATCTGAAGTGCTGTGGTTTCCTGCCCCGATTAAACGGCATGTCCCAATTAAGCGAAGTAAACCCTGGCTATCTTCTCGATTGGGTTCTGTTCTTTAAGATTTGTCCCAAATAAACGACTGTCCCGATTAACCGGTGGCCCAAATAACCAGAATTATTGGGCCACATATATCATAATAGGTATTCTTAGCGATCTACTCAGAGACAATAAAAACAAGTTTTGAGTTCCTGAGAGAAAAAGAACTGCCATAAATAATCATTTGCTGCTCAACAGTGATAGAATATTTATATCAAGAATCAATGGCAAATATTCTAACAATTATAATATGATATTGAATATTTAACCGCAGGGGCTCAACATCTGGTGAGTATGGGCTTGGCACACCCAGGGTCCTGAGCTGGATATTATCATTCTTCTCTTTCTTGGTGATTCTCTTCTCTCTCAGGGTAACTCACTTTTTTTTTTTTGGCTGGTGTAGCATAACCTGCAGGCTTCCTTGCACCAATATGGCTAATAATAATTTGAATTGATGATGATATTCTATTAATCAATACAATATTACTGGTAGAATGTTCATCATGGAATCATCTGTTGTTCAATATTGATAGAATATTTGTATTTCATGTGCAAAGAGTAAAGATATTGGTTTCAAAGGTATAAGTACTAAATATTTTGAAGAAATACTTCTTTTGAAAAAATAAAATAACTACTTTATACATTATTACAGTATAAATATAGAAACAGATTTTTTTTTGGTAGTTGTTGACTTCTGTGGCCATAATGCACCTCTCAAGGTTTTTGCAGTACTTTGATCCAAGCCCGAGGTGGGAATCGAACCCGCAACCTTTGGGTTACCAGGCAGGCACTTTACCCACCCGGCTAGCCTGGTCGGCTTAGAAACAGAACACATAGATGAAACATAACAGGAAACTCAGGTTAAAAAGAATCTAATATTTGTTCAAATGCTATTATCATTAAAGACCATAAAAAAACCTTCCATATTCATGAAAGTAAAGGTTTGCAAAAATTTAAAACATCAAATTCATAATCAAACAGAATGCATCAAATAGTATGCTTGGAATTATTCCGTAACAATACATTTTGTATTACATTTAATACATTGAGAATCTCCTACATCTCACCTTTCATTACCATCCTCTGAGTCACTGTCCTGTCTATTTTCTGACCAGTGGCAGAATCACAGTCACTACCTCTGATACTGTTGGCTTAAACATCATCTCCATCTTCAGAATTTAGTTCATCATTTTATGCATTCATTTTAGAATACATTCAAACACCCTAAACTCCAAATTAAAACCCTGACAAGATCAGAGGAAAATAACAGCATGATTGCAAAACAAAACAAGAAAGATGCAACCTGAAATTGAAAGTGGAATTATAATGCAATCAGCCACATGGATGACTATTGTACCTCAAGGCCAATTTTCACACTAATTACTCTGCTGACTGACTGCCAATTGACCTTGATGCACACAGAAACTATAAATTAATTTAAGACACTGAAAAGTTACTGAGAGCCTAATCCCTGCAAGTGCAAGTAACATTTACTAGCAACAATTTAAAATTTTATGGATTGAAGGGTTAATTTACTGAAAGATTAATCATAGATTCTATAATTTTTACTGCTACAGATGTCAGACTTACAAGTCTTCAGTTACATGGTTCACTGCTGTTTGGGATTGATCCATTATTTGCACAATTCCAAGCTTCTGGAACTTCACCCTAGTCCAAGGATGCCTCAATTATTACAGATAAGGATTTTGTGACTTCTTACAGTATAACTGGATAGATACATCAGCTCCTTGGCATTTTCTTCACTTTTATACCCAATAACTTCTCCTCCATAGCTTTATTTCCTTCACTTAACAGTTTCATTCAGTGCTGAATAATTGTTAGCTGAACTAACATTATATTCTCTCTCAAAAACTACATTCTTATGTGAATATGCTGTAAATACAAGGAAAATGTTCAACTCATCGAGATGTAATCCTTAATATTGATATAGTGGCTGATTAGTGGGGAAAATCTTGATAGTCATTTATACTGATATTGCTCCCCCCCCAAGTAGATACCAATTTCATTAATTCTTGGGTAAAATTTTTTAATTATTGCTCTAAAAACTAAAACAACAATAAGAGCAAGTGATATCCTTTCAGTAGATGATGCCGCCAAAATGCAACAGCTGCTGTGGTTGATAGTGTCACACAAAACATTTCTCTGGTCTTGTCTGCTGGTGCTAGAGTAGTGTTCCAACAACTGGATATTCCATGGGTAAAGGTGCACGAAGTGCTTCAATCCCTGCTGGAATAGTTTTTATTACAAAATCTCTATGTTGTACAAGTTTACTCCACATGATCCTCAACCACACACTCACTACACTCTACAGTTTCAAGAGGGGATGGGGTAGATGACACATCGACTTAAAAACATTACGAACCAACGAAGCTCATTTCCAGCATTAGCATCATGAATACCCATAATTTACAGGTGTAAGTTTCACCTTTACATATTATCCGTGAAGTTCCTTTCCAATGTCCACTTATAGGCACAGTCCATAAAATGGATTACTGTAATGTTCACAATTAGAGAAACGATACTGTTACCTGCTCTGACACCAGAAAAGATCTCCTATCTGCCCTTCAAGAAAGAAAGGCTGATTGGATAGCATCACCACTCATTGCTCAAATATGTAAAACACTGCTTTGAGCCACATTTGATAACAATGCATTGCCTGGCATGTTTCAATACTTGCAACCTTGCTATTCAGATCCAATTCCATGTGATATTTTGTCTGAGATTAGGAAAAAGGCCTTAGGTGTCAGGAAACATTTAAGAAGTCTTGTAATGATTAACAGACACAAGAAATAAAATCAAAATTTTAGTAATATATAATATTTACATAAGCAAGAATGAACCACAAAATGGAGTAAAAGTAAATACAAATAAAGTAAGGATAAAACTGATAAGATCAATGAATAAAAGCCTTAAAAGAAAATAAGTAACTTGTGAAGCAGAGTACCCCTTTATCAGCTTAAAAGAATGTGTCATGCAAAATACCCTAAAAGCTATTTATTTAATTTTAAATCTTTTATTCATTGATCTTATCAGTTTTATCCTTATTTTATTTGTATTTAATTTTATTCTATTTTTTTAAATTCTTGTTTATTTCTTGCTATCGAGGCAGTATTAGGTGGGTCGGAAAACTGCTAGCTTGGGGGGATACAAGGACTAATAAATTAACAGTAGCCGCTGGCAGAGGTGAAAGTGATTCTTGCACTGCTTCTATTGGAATGAGCAGCAGCCAGGAAAACAAGATGCAGGGGATTTCAGAGACTGCTGGGAGTCATTGCGGTACAAGTAAACACATGGGTTGTGTTAGGGTAGCTAAGAATAGGAACAGGTGCATGTATACTTGTGTATACACCAATGCTAAGAGTTTGGTAAATAAATTTGATGAATTTGAGGTGTTAGTCAAAACATCAAAGGCATATATTGCTGGGATATCAGAGACATGGTGTCATGCAGAACTGGAATTTGGGGAGTACAATGTGTACAGGAAGGATAGACAGGATAGGAATGGAGGAGGGGCTATGCTATTAGTTAAGAAACACATAAATTCCAAGGAAGTGCAGCTAGTCGAACATCGCTGAACAGTGCAGTGTTGAGTCAGTTTGGTGTGACATAAGCACTGGAAGATCAAAATTGAGGGGAGGAGTGTGTTATAGGCTTAATGACTGTAATGAGTATAATAAAAAACTTTATAGGGAAATAGCGTGGGCCAGTAAATCAGAGAGTCTTATAATGGAGGATTTTAATTTCCCGGATATTGACTGGAATTTGTGGGTTGGTCATTCTCACACTAGCAAGGCTTTTGTGAATTTATTGGATTATTGTTTCTACATCAGCATGTTCAGGAGGCAACTAGAGGGAATAATACTCTTGATCTGATTATCAGTAGTGATTCTTCATGCATTAAGAATTTTAAGATAAAGGAGCCACAAGGTGGCAGTGATCACAGTCTGCTGAAGTGGGATTTACTCAAAGAGGTAACTACCATCAGGGATAAAGGGAAGGGTTTTTGCTTTCATAAAGGTGACTACGGTGGTCTGAGACAGTATTTAAATTCTATATGGTGGGACCAACTGATGATGTTACCAACAGCAAATTCAAAATGGGAAGCATTCAAAGAATTAACCTTGGAAGCTACTAGGCTTTACATACCAACTAAGAAATATTGTTCAAGATTTAGGCCTAAATGGATGTCAGACAAACTAATGAGACATGTGGCAGAGAAGAAAAATGCTTTTTTTTTTTTTTTTTTTTGTTAGTTGTTGGCGCTTTAGCTTCTGTGGCCATAATGCACCTCCCAAAGTTTTTGCATTTTACTTTGATCCAAGCCCGAGGCGGGATCCGAACCCGCGATCTTTGGGTTGCCAAGCAGGCACTTTACCCACCTGGCTAGCCCGGTCGGCGAAGAAAAATGCATGGTATACATATAAATTAATGGATGACACGGAAGCCAATTATAGATATAAGTTGGTCTGTAACCAAGGCACAAAGGAGATTAGGCAGGCAAAGGCAGATTATGAGAAATCTTTGGCAAAGGATGCAAAAAAAAAAAAAAAAACAGCAAAGAATTCTTTACCTATGTAAACTCTAAAAGGAAAGGGATGAATCAGATGGTCAACTAGATACTGATGGTTCAACTGTTGATGATCCTGCTCAGGTGGCTAACAGACTAAATGAATATTTTGCATCTGCATTCACACATGAGGAGTTACTCAAGGAGGGGAATGCCAGGGGTGAAATAAACTCTGGCAGAGAGCTAGATGATTTTGTAATAACTGAGAGGAAAGTGGAGGAGAAATTGTTGAAGATAAACATAAAAAAGGCACCCGGGGTGGATGAGATCTATCCAGTTATATTAAAGGAGGCAGCAAACTAAGTAAGCAAACCCTTAGCTATAATTATGAAAGCTTCCTTGAACTCAGGGGAGGTACCCATGGACTGCAGATGTGCAAATGTGACCCCAATTCACAAAGGAGGATCAAAGGGTGAAACGAGTAATTATAAACCTGTTAGTTTAACCTCTGTTGCAGGGAAATTAATGGAGGCACTGGTTAAAGAGGCACTGCAGGATCACCTAGAGAAGACTTCAGTTATAGCTCGGACACAGTATGTTTTGTTAAGGGAAAGATGTGTCTGACAAATTTGATTGGATACTATGATGTGGTCACAAAGGAAACGCATGCAGGGAATAACTTTGATAATATATATTTGGATTTTAGACAGGCTTTTGATACTGTTGCACAAACTGGACAGTGTGGCACTGGAGGCAAATTGCTGCTATGGATAAAGCGAAGGTTGAGAGGGAGAAGACAGAGTGGTAATCAATGGACACTGCTCTTCGTAGACTAATGTTATTAGTGGAGTCCCTCAGGGTTCAGTGTTGGGTCCATTGTTGTTTTCTGTATTTATAAATGATATTGATGATGGTATAACAGGCTTAATATCCATGTTTGCAGACTACACGAAGGTTGGCAGGGTTGTTAAGAACACTAATGACAGTATGCTGCTGCTGCAACAGGATCTTCTAGAAAAGTTGAGCAGATGGGCTCAGAGGTGGCAAATGAAGTTTAACATTGACAAATGTAAAGTACTACATATGGGTAGCAGTAACCCCAGAATAACGTATCAACTTTGTGGTACTACACTGACAGTGGTAGAGAATGAAAAGGAACTGGGGGTAATTGTGCAGGCAGATATGAAGTTTTCTGTGCAGTGCAGACGGTCTGCAAGAGTAGCTCATGGTGTCTTGTCAATGATATACAGGAATTTTTCTAGCAGAGATAAGGAGGTGATTATCCTCTTGTATAAGGCAATGGTCAGGCCACACATTGAGGTATACAGGTCTGGAGGCCTAATTTTTAGAAGGATGTAGAGCAATTGGAACGAGTACAGAGAAGGGCAACAAGATTAGTGAATGGAACGAAGGGTTGCTCTTACAAAGAAAGGCTTAAGTTTTGCAGATTATAGTGTCTGGAGACTAGGCACCTGCGAGGTGATCTGATTGAGGTGTATAAAACATTGAATGGTTCGAGCATGCTAAATACTGATGGGATTCTTCCTCTTGCTCAGAATAATCACCTGAGAGGGCATAAATTCAAATTGAGGAAAGACAGTTGTAGGATAGATGTGCGGAAGTTTGCCTTTAGCCAGCGGGTAGTTGATTGGTGAAACAGACTTCCATAATCTCCATGCACAAGTACATGGTGAGTGACCACCCAGGTGTGAACCAACGTAAGCAGGGATCGAGGTGTGGCACCCACACCACATGGAGGAATGCCGCCCTCTCTATGTTTCCAGGCACTACTAGGTGGTAGATGACTCTCATCAACCGGTGCAATACCACCACTTTGCTTATTGGAGGCTTGAAGTGGTGGAACCCATGTTTAGTCTCTAGAGCTAACTTCCGGTCAACCCTTCCCTATCTCTTCCATCATGCAGTATGATTGATGACTTTTGAGGTTATGATGAACATTGTGGTGAGATCCAATTTTCCTCACATTTTGAGGGTACAGCTCTAAAATGATTTTCGCAGGCCGGCCACTAGTTAGTGCACCGGACTGAACCTATTGGTAACTCTCTAGAAGGCTTCCGGATCAGCTAGTGTATAATCTTGCTACCTCTACGTTGCCAGATAGTGACTGGAGGGAGTCCGAGTAGTGTGTATGTGGGGAGCATTGTCAAGGCCACGTTATGTCAAGGATCTGGTATATTCTTACCATGTGTACGCCATATACAAAAATTTCATTACTTCATACAGCATGTCCCATCAACTTTTTCTTACTATTGAATACACCATGAATTATCAAACTAATAGAGCAAGCTTATCTGCGAAAAGATCTAAACCTCCCAAGCACTTTCTAATTCATTTCACAAATATACGTGGTCTCAATTCTAATCTTAACGATGTTCATTTCCACTTGCAGTCTGCCAAACCCCATGTACTTTTTCTGACAGAATCTCAGTTATCGGTTGATTCAACTACTGCTCATTTCAGATGCCCAAATTATTCGCTGTATGATTCCTTTCCCCTCAAAGGTGGTACTTGTGCATATGTCCGTTCTGATATTCCCTGTCAGAGACTTGGCAATTTCGAATCTACTCTCTTTGATCTTCTCTGGCTTAAAATCTCTATATCTCATTGGGTAAAATTCATCTGTTGTCTCTACCGTTCTCCCAACTCCACTAATCACTTGGAGCTTTTTGACTTCCTCTCTTCGCAACTTGACTTTCTCCAGTCCAACTTTTCTAACAGTGAGGTAATTTTCCTTGGTGATTTTAATGTTCACAACTCCACCTGGCTTCCGTTTTCTAGTCACACCGACCCAGCTGGTCGAGATGCTGAGGCTTTTGCAATTACTAATGAGTTTGCACAGATTGTTCATTTACTTACAAGGATACCGGGACAATCCTAATCATACAGCCAATACTCTTGATCTTTTTCTCACAAACAACTCTTCTAAGTACATGGTCGAAGTGAGAGGTCCTTTAGGCACTTCAGATCACAACTTGGTGATTGTCTCTTCTCCAATGGAGCCGTTATCTCATGGTTATTCCCAACCTCGTGCTGTTTGGCATTACAAGAATGCAAAATGGGATGACCTGCGAGATTTCTTTTCTTCTTTTCCTTGGTCAGATTACTGTTTCAAAACTTGTGATGTCAAAGTTTGTTCAGATCGTGTCAGTGAAATTATTCTTGTAGAAATGGAATCCTTTATTCCACACTCCACTTCGAAATCTCGTCCTTTATCTAAACCTTGGTTTTCCAATAAATGTGCTAAGGCTGTTCAAGAGAAGAATGTTCCATATCGTAATTGGCTTGTTTCTAATTCTTCAGTTTCATTTTCTGCCTACACCAAAGCTCGCAACAATTGTAAAGCAGTTATTAATCAGTCCAAACTAGAGTTTGAACAGGCTAAGGGTAGAAAATTTGCTTCTTGCCCTAATGGTAGCCGAGTATTCTGGTCCCTTGCCAAAGCTATTGGCCGCAACTTTTGCCCATCTCTGCTACCACCTCTGTCCAAACCAGATGGTTCTGTTGTCACTTCAGCCAAGGATAAAGCTGACCTGCTAGCATCCCATTTTTCTTCCAACACATGTATTAATATTAATGATCTTGGTAAAACACACTTCCCACCATTTGAAACATGCTCCATTCAATGCCTGCTGCGCGCTTCCGTCAAAAGGATGTCAGAAGGATTTTGACGAATATGCTAAGAAAGCTCCAGGTCCCGATTGTATTTCTCCACTTGTTCTCAAAATCTGTGCTCCTGAACTTACTCCTATTCTTTGCCGCCTTTTTTCACTTTCTTATTCCAAAGGTGTGTTTCCTTCTGCTTGGAAATTTGTCCATATCCAGCCAGTTCCTAAAAAGGGTGACAAATCCCTCCCATCCAATTATCGTCCCATTGCAATTACTTCTACTCTTTCTAAAGTAATGGAGAAATCAATCAACCGCCAACTCTTAAACAACCTAGAAACCTTTCGTCTGATCAATGATTGTTAGTATGGATTCCGTCAATGTCGATCCACTGGTGATGTTCTGGCTTATGTTACCCATTTATGGACTAATTCAATGGAAAGGTTTGGTGAAACACAAGTAGTTGCTCATGACATCTCAAAGGCTTTCGATCGTGTTTGGCATAGAGGTCTTCTAAACAAGCTTCCATCTTATGGTTTACCAACTGTTTTTAGTAATTGATTATCCAGTTTTCTTTCTGATCGCTCACTGAGGGTGATGGTAGATGGCTCTCTGTCTTCTAACTTCTCCACTAATGCCGGTGTCCCCCAAGTTTCTTCAGTATAAAGAAGATCATTATATTAATGATCTTCTTCCATTGACTGGAAATCCTATCCATAGTTTTGCCGATGATAGCACATTGCATTCCAGTTTCCAATTTGAGAAACCTTGCCCTGTTCAATCAGCTTCCGCTTCCCGAAAATCTGCTACCAATTCCTTAAATGCCGATCTTCACGTAATTCTCCAGTGGGGCAAAGACAACTTAGTTGATTTCAACCCTTCTAAAACCCAGTCTTGTCTTATATCTCGCAAAAAGGATTCTTCTGCTCCTATGCTTATCTTTAGTGACACTCCAATTTCTAGGCAAAATTATATATCTCTTTTGGGGATTACCCTGACTTCTAATCTCTCTTGGCACAAGCAAATTACAAATATTGCTTCCTCTGCCTCTAAAAAACTTGGTTTTCTCTTTTGCTCCCGGCGTTACTTTTCTTTCAAACAGCTGCTCACTCTGTATAAATCGCAAATCTGCCCTGTCACGGAATATTGTTCCCACATCTGGGGTGGTGCCCCCAAAAACTCTCTCAGGCTTCTCGATTCCATTCAGAAGAGGGCAGTTAGGTTAATTAATGATTCATCTCTAACAGAGTCTCTCCACTCGCTGTCTCATAGACGTACTGTTTCTGCTGCATGCCTCTTCTACAGATACTTCCATGGGCACTGTTCTTCTGAATTGGCTTCTATAATTCCCACTCTCTCTTTCAAAACAGTCCGAACACATGCCGCCTCCAGCCAACATCCATTTATGGTGCAACTTCAAACTCACAGAACCAACTTTTCATCTTCCTCGTTTATTCATTCAACTGCCGTTTTATGGAACAACCTTCCTTCATATGTATTTCCTGAAAATTACAGTCTACAGAAGTTCAAGTCCAATGTCAATGAATATCTTCTTTTGTCGTCTCAACCTCCAACCCAAGCATGGTACTAAGTACCATAGGTTCTAATACCTCTCGTGTTTGGGGTTTACATAAAAAAAAAAAAAAAAAAAAAATTTGTTGTGGAAGTTGATAGCTTAAATAAATTTAAGGCTGGGCTGGACAGGTATTTGAAATGAACAGAGGGGTAAAATGAGAGTGGGTTTTTTTTTGCCTGATGCTGCATAAGCTTGCTTTCTTGCATCATATGCCTCTACCAATGCTAATGCTAATATAAATATCATATTTTACTAAAAGTTTGATTTTAATTCTTGTATGCCAGTCATTACAAGAATTCTTCCACATTTGGTATGAAGTTAATTTGAGAACAGAATTTATCAGGGCAATATTCAGTCTCTGGCTAACCTGAAGGAAAGCATCACAAGGAAACATGCTTTATGATGATCAACTATTAACTTGCCCACTGATTAATTTAAGAAACCTTTGAATCACTTTTCCTGAAATTGTTGCAGAGGAAAATGTAAATCTTCACTGCAATAAAAAAAAAAAAAAAAAAAAAAATTAGTAACAAGCTAATACTTCCTGCAATAAGGACTAAGCAGAAGAAATAATGGAATTATATGAACTGTAATATATATTTTAGAATAATGCTTCTGTTGGATACTAAAGCTAAATCACATTTAAGATCCCAAAACAATGCAGTATGGCACATCAAAGCTTGGGACAATGCTCACTAAACTGAAGCCACATAGTAAACATGAAAGATTAAATCCTAACAACTTGACAGAAGGGATTGCACGTAGCCTGTAAAGAAATTAGAGGCAAAAAAAATATATATAAAAAATAAAAACGTTAAGAGGGTGCTACAGCAGGAACTGTCAACAAATTGCAGCATCAAAGCTCCATGACTATTGTGGTGGCAAAAAAACAAAACTTAGCATTCTTTGTTATTATATGTAAGAAAGTGAATTTCTCTACAGTACAACTGTTATTTTACTCAAATGATTAAATTAACATGCTGGTTGATTATGATTCACAAACATCTACCACAGCTAAACTAAGATTCTTAACATTTTAAATAAAAGAATTTTGAAAATTCTGTAAAATATAAGTGTGTCTGACTAAAAGTACAGGTCTCTTGTTCAAATACCTTGAACTAATTTCAGTTTAAACAAGTTCAAATATTCTGAACTCATTTAAATTATAATAACATATTCTGGGGTCTTGAACTTTAGAGAATGTTCTGTGTGATTTTATAGGCAATGCGTAATATTTTATAGGCAATGCGTAATATTTTATAGGCAATCTACTTGCATAAAATTTGTGAATGTGTCTGATTGAAAAAAAAATAATAATAAATAAAGCATTTAAAAATAAAGAATACTAAATGTATTTTAATGCATTATAATGTAATAAAAGTAAATGCATAAAATGGGACAATTTATTTTATTATTATAGTATAGTGTATTATGGACACAGTGTGGTATGCTGTGATATGATGTATTATAGTGTTATTTATTTTATTATTAGTGTACTTGAGTAGTGTAAGTAGTTGCTGGCATGAATTTTGCATGATGAAATCACTGTCACAAAAAATACTTGGCTTCGATGCCAGCTGTCATGGAAAGAAACAATCAGAATGAAGTTATAAATTTTAATTACCATGGAATGTTTGTCCTAGAAGGACTTTTTTTATGGCCAGGAAACATATACATTGAACTCTGGCTCAGGGTGATGTAAGGTATCAAATTACTTCATGAAAACAAAACATGAAATTTCTGTGTCCATTTTAAATTACAAATACACTTAATCATAACAGATTGTTTTTTGGAAAAGTGTATTTTTGTAACGTCTTCTTGAAAACATATTTGATCTGTAACAAAATTTCCATTGACTCTTACAGCATAAACACCAAAAATTGGTTTTAATTATTAAAAAAAAAAAAAAAAGTGATTACTTTGTGTTGCATGCAAAGAAAAAGAAAAGTGCATGCTACTCAAAAAAGTTTTTTTCAAAAAAGACGTTGTTATAGAAACTGTCTCAGATGTGCACTAGATCTGGTAACAAAATCTCAAGAAAAATTATATCCTGGCAACACATTTTTAAACTGTCAAATAAACTTGCACCTCTCCAACTGTACACATAAAAGTCAAAAAGTGCATGCTTTTCTTAAGAGCATTGTTTTTTGCAATTTGCATTATTATAATATCTTTCCATGATATGCACTTGACCTAATAGCAAAATTTCGAAGAAAATTATCTATTTGCAGCTGCATTAAAAACTTTACAAAAATTGTGCCAAACAGAAATCTTCAGACCACTGACATTTCACATAAAGAAAATAGTAATCACTACTCATAACAGATTAATTTTTAAACATTATTTCATACACCTTCTTTCATGTTTACTTGATCTAGCAGCAAAACTTCGAGGGAAAAAAAAATCTAAACAATTTCTCTTCCAAGAAAGTAAAGAGAAATTGTTGAAGTTCAATGTAAATAAGGTAGCTGGGGTGGATGGGATTCAACCAATTATATTAAGAGAGGCAGCAAAAGAGGTCAACAAACCTTTACCAATAATTATGAAAGCAACACTGAATTCAGCAAAAGTACCTAAAGAATTGAGATATGTGAATGTATGCTTACTTCACAGATGAGAACCAAAGGGTGAAGTGAGTAATTACACTTGACTTCTGTTCCAGGGAAAATAATTGCGTCGCTGATTAAAGAAGTAATGCAGGACCACCTAGACAGGAATGCAGTTGACAGTGTAGACACTGTAGTCACAGCATGAATTGTTAAGTAGCGATCCTGTCTGACCAAATGAATGAATAGGCTTTCTTGCACTATAGGGCAAATAATAATAAATAATAATAATACTATGATGCAGTAACAAAGGAACTGGATGCAAAAAATAATTCTGATATCATCTATTTAGATTTCACGAAACTTTTCATCATTTGCAAATAAAAGGTGCTGCACAAATTAGAGCAGTGGGACATTAAGAGCATGTTACTGCTATGGATAAAAGGATGGCTGAATGGAAAAAGAAAGAGAGGTTATTAAGGGACACTGCTCATCACGGACCAATGTTATTAGCAGAGTCCTTCATGGTTCAACACTGGACCCTTTATTGTTTTCAATATTTATTAATGATATTGATGAAGACAATAAAGGTTAATTTCAAAGTTTTCAGCTGATGATATGAAGGTTAGAAGGGTGGTTAATGACAGAGTATGATTCTTCAAATAAGACAGAAAAATTAGCCAGATGGGCAGAGAAGTGTCAAATGAAGTTTAAAATTGAAAAATGCAAGGTACTGCATATGGGAAGGAGTAATCCCAGAATAACATAACTGGGTGATATTACTCTCCAGGTAGCAGAGGGAAAAAATGAGTTGGAGGTAATTGTGCAGTCTGACATGAAGTTCTCTGTTAGGCTGCCAAGACAGCACATGAGGTTTTGTCTATGATGCAGAGTAATTTTTCTAGCAATGGCTAAGCCACATCTTAAAAATACTGTATACAGGTTTAGGAGCCTCATTTTAGGGTATATATATCAGTCGGAATGGGTGGGGGTGTAGAGAAGGG
Organism: Mastigoproctus giganteus; assembly: GCF_048544385.1. Classification (NCBI taxonomy): domain Eukaryota; kingdom Metazoa; phylum Arthropoda; class Arachnida; order Uropygi; family Thelyphonidae; genus Mastigoproctus; species Mastigoproctus giganteus. Next base: position 40,429,699 of record NC_143582.1, on the reverse strand, counting down.
CAAAAAGATTAGTCAATAGACCAAAAGAGTACTCTTACTAAGAAAAAGGCTTCAGTTATGTAAATTGCAGTCTCTAGAAACTAAGCACCTGTGAGGAGATCTGATCGAGGCGTTTAAGGCTTTAAAACAACTGAGCAAACTAAACGTTGATGACATTCTTCCTCTTGATCACACAACACACAGTTGAGGGAGGGACAAAATTTAAACTGAAGAAGGATGGTGGCAGTTGATTACTAGTGTTGTGGAAATGGGTAATTTCAATACATTTAAGGAATGACTAGAAAAATTTAAGGAAGAACCAGACTTGTTTTCTTGCATCATATGCCTAAAATTATATCTGCTGGCAGCTGATTTACAGATTGACCAAAAGTGACGTCAACAGAAAACTTCGACCCTACACTGTACACAAATGAAAAAGTGTGTACTGGTGGGGATGTCAGGAAAGTTGGCTGAGACCGCCTACTACAATTAATAAATAATAAAAAAATAATAAAAAAAATGTTTATGCTGCTCATAACTATTTTAAGTATATACCTAAAGACACCTTGAATGCAGACTTTTAGTGGTAGTAAAATTTAGTGGCAAAATGCCTCCAAACTCTGATGTCAAATCAGAATAAAGCTCTAGAATTTTATTATGTGTTCTATAAAGTTATAATCTTGGTAATTAATTAATAAGAAGATAAGCATACAGGTAGTTTCTGACTTTACAAGTTAATTCGTTCCTGGCACGCACTTGTAAAGCAGGAATTTATTTCCCATAGAAGTAATGTTAAAAACAGGGGTCACATTCTCAACATTGAAATTTGACCATAGTAAAGGAACTCCCTGACTTACGTAAGGGTTGTGTTCCGTGGAATGCTACGTAAGCATTTAGGGAAATTATGCACTTGCAACTATGCGGGCTGAATTTGATAGAAGAAAAAAAAAAAAAAAATGTTCGACGAACATGTAATAGAATTATTAAATTTTTTTATCTCATGCTCAGGAAAAATTACAAAAAGAGAGAAGAGATAGGCATAACGTCAGCAAGTTTTACCTTTCAAGCATCGTTGCCAGAATTAACTCTCCAGCTGATAAGCACGCCACTGTGGAAGTTGAGGGCTGTGGAGATTTAGAAGGGGTTTTTCCCAAAACATTACAAAATTTTTCTGCAGCTGCAGAATTGGCACTGGTGACTTCACCGCATACTTTAATGTTTTGGAAACCTGCGCAATGCTTGAACCTATTAAACCACCCATTGCCTGCCACGAACTTGGCTTGGGGTTCACCGTAAAAAAAAAAGGTAAAGTGCAGCCATATCAACCCACTGCAGGATGGAAGCCTCCTCAACAATTCATGCTGAGGGAAATGGACCATAATCTGCCACGCTGGTCCATTGCGGGTTGGCAGATCGACCATATTCAGCAGTCAGGGGCTTGAACCCCGGTCTACTCAAAGAGCGTGTGCTACTGCACTCCCGCTCCCGACCACTCGGCTACGGAGGCCTGACTGGGGTTCACCGTATTTATCCTTAATATCTTCATAAATACTTCTTGCTTTTGGTTGAATGGCCATTGGACTCAGGGGCACTAGCTTCTGAATCTGATTTTCCATCCATATTAGCTTTTCAACCTTCGATATAGCACCTGAATGCTGTTTTGTGATCACTGTTGGGGCGGACTGGCCCCTGTGTGAAATACGTTGATCCTTGAACATGTTCTTTTATACACGCACTGTCCCTTAAAATAGTATTCATGGTTGAAGTAGCGAGATGTAATTCCGTGCAATAGATGACAAACTTTGTCCTGCTTCATACTTCTTAATTAATAATCTTCATTTCTAAATCAATTTGTTTTGCTTCCTAGCACTGCCAACACTTTCACTTTCCGTTGGTTGCTTTCCCTTCACCATTGTAATAAGTAAATAGGAATGAAGAGAAGATTCTGAAAATTTATTTGTTTTTTATATGATTGAAGATTTCAAAGGGAACACATTTCACCATAATAATATAAAAACCCACACAATTCCAGTTATCGGGATTATTGTGAATGTAATAAGATCGAGTTTACTACACGTTTATAATTAGATTTGCTAACAGAAAAGCCCAATAAACTGGAAAGGGCAAATTGTTTTTATTGTTTTATTGTAGTGACCTCCAGAAATGTATTTTAAAAAATATCACAAAGGCATTCAAAATTGATTCTTATAACGGGAACATATGATAACGACGAAAGCGTAGTGCAATTTCCATTATAAAAATGACCTTTTAGAGAGATAAATAGCTGTTATATGGTGAAAATTTCAACTTTCAAGGTCTTGGAACGAATTACCGAAAAAAAACAGGTGTTACTGGGTTCACATTACAATATTTTCACAATACCTCCATTTATTCCTATGGGATACAAAATACATTCCCACAATTTTTTTAAGTTTGCACCGGCTGGCAAAAACTTATGTAAAGTCGAATTGGCGTAAGTCAAGTATTACGTAAGTTGGGGAGTTCCTGTAATGGTAAACAACAGTTTATGCTTAAACAATGATTTATTATCCAAAAAAATGAAAACAGCCTTTAAAATCAAGCAAATTATAATAACAAAATTATTTATGTTAATTTTTAACTTCCTTAAAAATATTTTTCTTTATCCTTTAAAATTGTACATACTGTTGAAACACTTAGGGTAATATTCAGCACAAAGATCTTTAACAGTCATTCTGGCTGCATGTTTGCTTATGATCTCATATTTTGTTTCCAATGTTATTCCTCTTCAGTTTTTCTTTTTTATTAATATCATTCTCTGTAGTATTACTTCGTTTTGGCACACTGTACAGTGTTAATAAGGGGGATAAAATTGAAATAATACAAGACAGTGAAAATGAAGAGCAACGCAATCCCCCTTTGTAACATCAGTGAATCAGATTTAAATAAATAAATAATATAAAAAAAAACCTGCTTTATGTTTACATAATTCAGTGAGACGTACTTGTCTGCCTGAATGAACAAATGTATAAACAGTAGCACGGTATTGTATAGTTTCATATGTGATTTGAAATGAGATATTTATGAATGTTTAGCATTTATTTATTGCAATTAATGTTCATATTTTTGATTTTGTTGATACTTAGTAGCAGAAAAAAAGAACTCAAAAACCTGGGAACTCGTAAAGGGAAAACAGTCTGTATTTATTTTTCACTTTAGTTAATCACAGAAAAAGGAAAGAAAATTTCAATTAATTTTAAGGAAAAATAGAATGCATCTGAAATGCAATGCACTACGAACACTACCTAACTGGTAATGGAAGTATGTTATTGGATGTTTAGACATTACTTAATAAGAAAAAGTTCAATCAATATCACATGTTCAGCATATGTTTCATCGTTCCCTAGAAAGCTTTAAGATCAATCATAGCTTCCCATGCCCTCCTCCTGACCACAGAAATCTATTCATATAAATGAAAGTATATTTCGCATATTATACTAGAATGAAAAGTTGGATCGAAGCCAAATTTTCAACCTAGATTCTGTTGGTCCTTGGAAAAATATTAGATCCAGTTATGATTTCACAGCCCTCATCATTCCTCCCAATAAAAATTGGCATAAATGAAAGTATGTTTTTGTTATAATTGACAAGAAAAATGCAGACTGCTACTAAATTTTCAACATATACTCTGTTGGACCCCAAGATGGTACTAAGTTCAATTCCAATTTCTCAGCATTTCCTCCTGAGTCTCCTTTACAGAAGTAGTACTATAAATTTGGAATAGGATCTCTGATCCATTTCAAAATTTCAATGCTTATTTAGAATATTTCAGGAATATTTGTAACAAATTTTCATGCTAATGGGTTGACTTATTTTATCATAAATCACAAATTATTACTATTTGTTAACATGGCCTGAAATTTAACACAATGTGTACATTAACTTGTTTAATCTTTTCAGCAGTGAGTTTACTGCAGTTATGTGAAACTGTGAGTCCCTCACAGTGAATTTCTGTAGTCGTGAGTTTTAAGACTGTTACTGTTGTTTGGTTTTTAGGAGCATTAGCAACTAAGGCCATATTGCTCCGGGATATGCGGTGGCCATTCCCTGACCTTTCTGCATCCTCTGTATTTGGTGGTGACGGGCTCGAACCCCAGTCTAATCAAGAAGCATGTGCTATGCACTGCTGCTGCTCCTTCCCACCTGGCTACGGAGGCGCAGAGTTTTAAGAAGTGAATTATTTTTGTGAATTTTGAAATTACAAATGAAAACTTTGTACATAAATTATTTAAATATTAATGTTCTTCATTCAACATTATTGCCCAGTAATAAAGTAAAATTATTGTCAAAGATCAAATGAAAATTAAAAAAAAATTTTCATTAAAAAAAAATTGTAAAAAAAATCTATAAAAAAAATCTATAAAAAATTGTAAAACAATCAATAAATAAAACTGGTCTTTTTTTTTATGTTTATGTATTACTTGATTCAGTTTTTATCAAATTCTGTGCCTGAGTTCTACAGAAATTCTCCAATTTGAGCTTCTATAAGTCCACATCGGACAAATCTCAAATGTGAACCATATGCTGCCAACATATACCAGTAAACTTTCAAAACAATTTGTTCATTAAAGCAGCATAATGTATGAAGTGACCTTCATAATGTAGCTCTATTACACATTGCCTACAGCACACATATGGAAATCATAGATCTGTGTACATACCTCTGAAAAGGTTAAACCAGTATTAATTAGAAAAAAAGAATTTATGAAACATATATATATATATATATATATATATATATAGGAATATAACTTAATTATTTTTTATTTATTACAAAAAGTTCAGAAGGCTATTAACATTGTAGCATAATACAATGGCAAAATTCAATAAGTTGTGCTAATGTTTCTCTGAAATTTTTTATATCAGATTGCTCAAAAACAAAATTTTGGTTTAATAATGTTATCTGCTTATTAAACTTTGAATCTTTTATCTGTGTTAAAGAGCTAAGAGAATTAATAAATCTATTATTTTAAATGCTTATAAATAAGATACCATGCTGTCTGATTTCCTCAGGAACTGAACGTGGTTTCAAAATTTTCGCTAGTTGACTTCCTCCAGACAGTGATACAACTGGTGAAAGAGTGGTAGCATTTTCCTTTCGAGGAAATACGTATATTTCCATTTGTTTCTAAAGAGAAAGAGCAAAGAGAAACAAAGTAAATCATATTACAGCTTTGTTGCTGTAACCTAACAACTATTATTATTGTGGAGTTAAACACTTGTCAAATAACATGGCACTTAGCTTAAGTGACATAATATAAAATTCATTCTAATCCTTTAGAGGAACTTAACATTATTAGCATTCTACCTAGCACATTAATCATTAAAGTCTGGAACAACTTTTCTGAATTTGCTCTTGAGCAAATTCAGAAAAGCTGCACATTTGAAAGCAATGTCATCGTTGTGCTGTGAATTCGGAGTACTTCCTCAACCCTTTTTCAAGGGTATCTGGTTATATCTAAAACTTTAAGTATAGAAGTATTTTGCTCCCTATAAGTACATTAGCAGCTCCTCAATATACTATCAAGTTGGAAGATTATCGGAAGAGTAATTCCATTCACTGCCCTAAGATCTAATACAAAGTGTATTAGGTGTCCACTTGGTTTTTGTATCAATACAAAGAGGCTGTTCCACAAAGAAGTGATAGGCTCACTAATACCAACCTGTTGGTATTCATTGATTAATGACAGCAGTTTTTCTGTATACTTCAGTGGAGTCTGATATTGCTTTACATGGATAAACCTAGCAGTGCTTACCTCAACATGATGTTTCACAGTGAGGTAACATCTGTCAAAGCAGATTTCTTTCAACAAATAGTCTTGGATTGAGGATCATTTGATGACTGGATGATTTCAGTGAATACTTCTTATTCAAGGATTCTCTTCACAATATCAGCCTCCACAGGCTCCACTATACTCTCCAATGTGCTATGAAATAAATCTCAAAATTAATACTGGTTGTTTCCTAAATTGTGACAAAGTCACATGCTAGATTCTTATATAATCTAGATAGAGGCAAAAACCAGAATCAGCTGGATATGTCTTAATCTTATTATCATCTAGTTTTACAGGCATGAAAAATCATGTCTTCTAAAACGAATGCAACCTACAATCAAGTAAAAGAATCTTACTATTCACATTTTAGCATTTTGTCATGGAATTTTACTTTTTTGTCTGGCAATTGGAATGGTAAGTCTAAGCCTAAATAACAATCATCTCTGCAAACTCTCACTAAATGGGAGTCTGTAATGATTATAGTTCTGGTTTTAACTTATCCAGATTTTATTCAAGAATCCCCAAATCATTAAAGACTAGTATCTACAAAATGCAATAGACTCAGCATATTACATCTGTGAATGGTCAGATCTATTTATACCTCTTAAATTCTCCTCTCTTTCTCTCTATCCCTTAAGGTAGATTCAGGATTACACCATGTAACAACAAAAGTTTATGATTATATTTAACTGTTTCTTATACATGTTATGTATGCTGAACCCAATTGTGTCACTGGTTTCTCTCTAGTGCCAATCCCCAGTTTGTTATAGTTACTAAATAAGGGTGAAAATTATCTCCAGATCCATTCTATTATGTTTGTGGATACAATACTGGGAGAGTTTACAGTTAAATTATACACATGGGCCTAGCAAGAGGTTTGCAGCCCTGTACTCAGGTTGACTGAGTTCAAAACTAGCATGTCACAATTAATAGTATCACATTTGACTTTGGAAAATATTGTTTTTTTTGTATTGCTTTCTGTTTTATGTAACTTCCTTGGTATTTAACAGTCTTATCATAACCATATAATAAGAAAAAAAAATTTTAAATTTTAAATAAATAGTGTTTTAGTGTATTTTTTTAAAAATGTTTATTTAGAATGGAGCAGCATATTTTTTCTTAGAACCCTCACTTGCAATATATTTTATATTTTACTTCTCATACTTAGATTTAGTATATCTGTTTGAATGTTGGATTGCTGATTAAAAAGTCAGGAGTTATCTAGATCTTGATGAAATGGTTGCATCCCAACAGTTTCTAGACTATTCTACCACAGCTGCTCCCTGCATGTCAGATAGATATATAAAACAAAACTCTTGGCAAGTCAATCAGTCAGTTATCAATGTGTGGGTTAATATCATTACATATTAGGAATTTTATAGTAACAGAAAGTAAGGTGGAAGATACTGTTGTAGTTAAAGGTGACCAAAGCATCTGGGGGCTTATGGACTCTATCCAGTTATAATAAAAGAAGCTTCAAAAATGTAATAAAACTTCAGCTATAATTATAAGAGCATCTTTAGATAGATTCTGGAAAAGAATTGGATTTGTTCAAATATATCTCCTATTCACTAGTTAGTTCAAAAGGTGAGGTGCGTAACTGCAAACATTTAAGTTTAACCTGTGTCAGGGGAAAATAATGGAATCAATAATTAAAGAAGTAATGCAAGATCGCCTTGATAACAGTAGAGCCAAAAGCAATCACAGAATGGTTTTGTTACAGAAAGATCATGCTTAACTAATCAAATTAGCTACGTTTGTGTAGTTGTCACAAAGAAACTGGGTGCAAAGAAATATTTTAATTTTGATTTAATACTTAGATTTCAGTAAAGCCTTTGATACCATACCACACAACTGTTATATAAGGTGAAGTGGGTATGTCATCCAGGAGCAAAAGTTGATAATGTACAGCAGATATCATCTTTTAAAAGCAAAGGGTGATAACGTTTTACACATTGGCACTAATGATATTAATAGCAGAAGTTCTGTGGACTTACTTAACAAGCACAGGTCAATGTTGAAAAAAAAAAAAAAAAAAAAAAAAGTCATGAATTAGGATTAAATTTTAAAGTGGCTGCAATTCTGCCCAGACAGGATAGGAGAGAGTATATGATGAGAGCTTTTTCACAATTTGTCCCTGGAGAGACTGTGCAAGGTTCATGGGATAGAATTTTTCTCAGCATGGACTGTGCTTGTTAACAGGAGAGACTGTTCTACAGGACTGTTATTGCTTTACATGGATAAACTTAAATAGAAAGGTTGCAAGAAAATTTACTGATGCTATCGAGGCAGTGTTAGGTGGGTTGGAAAACTGCTAGCTTGGGGGGATTCACAGACTAATAGATTAACAGTAGCTGCAGGCAGAGGTGAAAGTGATTCTTGCACTGCTTATACTGGAATGAGCAGTAGCCTGGAAAGCAAGATCTGGGGATTTCAAGGACTGCTGGGAGTCATTGGAAACAAATAAACACATGGGCTGCGTTAGGTTAACTAAGTTTTTAGGAGCATTAGCAACTAAGGCCATATTGCTCCCAGGATATACAGTTAAACACTAGCAAGTTTTTTGTGGATTTACTGGATGACTATTTTCTACAGTAGCAAGTTCGAGAGGCAACCAGAGGGAGTAATACTCTAGATCTGATTATCAGCAGTGATTATTAATGCATTAAGGATCTGCAGACAAGGGAACAACTAGGTGGCAGTGATCAGTGTGCTGATGTGGAATTTACTCAAAGATGTAACTACCACCAGGGATACAGGGAAAAGCTTTTGCTTCCATAAGGGTGACTGCAGTGGTCTCAGACAGTTTTAAATTTGAAGCAAGTTTTGAAATTCTAAACTAAGAGAGACTGTTCAAGGTTTAGGCCTAAATAGATGTCAGATAAACTAATGAGAAGAAAATTTTTCTTCTCATTAGTTAATTCTTCAAATCTACTCTGCTATGAGAAGAAAATTTTCTTCTCTTAGCAGAGGAGAAAAATGCATAGGATGCATATAAATTATCAGGCAACACAGAAGCCTACGGTACATATAAGATAATCTGTAAACAAGTCACAAAGAAGATTAGGCAAGCAAAGGCAGATTATGAGAAATCTTTGTCAAAGGATGTAAAGAAAAACAGCAGATTCTTTACTTATATAAATGCTAGAAGGAAGGGGATGAATTAGATTGGTCCACTTGATACCAATGGTTCAACTGTTGATGATTTTCGCTCAGGTAGCTGACAAATTGAATGAGCATTTTTATTGGCATTCACACATGAGCAATTCTGTAGGGAAGTGGAGACCAGAAGCTTATCAAACTATAGTAGGGAGCAAAATGATTTTTTAATAACTGAGAGCAAAGTGGAGAAGAAATTGTTGAAGTTGAACATAAGAAATGCACCTGGCATGGATAGGATCTATCCAGTTATATTAAAGGAGGCAGCAAATGAAGTAAGCAAACCCTCAGCAATGATTATGGGTTCATCCTTGGACTCAGGGGAAGTCGCTATGGACTGGAGATCTGCAAGTGTATCCCAAATTCATAAAGGGGAATGAAAGGGTGATACGAGTAATTATAGACCTGTTAGATTAACTTCTCTTCCAGGGGGAAAATAATGAAGTCACTGGTTAAAGAAGCATTGCAGGATCATCTAAACAAGATTGCAGTAATAATTCAGACATAGTATAGGTTTGTTAAGGGGAAGTCTTTTCTGATCAATTTGAATGTATACTATGATGTGGTCACAAAGCAATTGGATGCAAAAAATAATTCTGATATGTAACTTGGATTTCAGGAAACCTTTTGATATTGCTACACGTGGAAGAATACTGTACAAATTGGAGCAATATGGCATTAAAGGCAAGGTGCTACAATGAACAAAAGGATGGTTGAGTGTGAAAAGATGGAGAGTGGTAATCAATGGAGACTGCTCCTTGCGAACTAATGTTATTAGTGGAGTCCCCCCAGGGTTTGGTGTTGGGCCAATTGTTGTTTTCTGTATTTATCAATGTTATTGATGAAGGTATATCAGATTTAATGTCAAAGTCTGCAGATGACAGAAAGGTTGGCAGGGTTATTAATGACAGTTGTTGTTGTTGTTATTTGGTTTTTAGGAGCATTAGCAACTAAGGCCATATTGCTCCGAGAATATACGGTGGTCATTCCCTGACCTTTCCGCATCCTCCGTATATGGTGGTGATGGGCTCGAACCCCGGTCTAATCAAGAAGCGTGTGCTACACACTGCTGCTCCTTCCCACCTGGCTAAGGAGGCGCCTTTAATGACAGTACACTTCTGCAACAGGAGTTAGAAAAGTTAGGCAGATGAACTAAGAAATGGCAACTGAAGTTTCGCTTTGACAAATGTGAAGTATTGCACCAATTGTGTGATACTACACTCAGGGTAGTGCAGAATGAAAAAGATATGGGTCTGACTGTGCAGTCAGATATGAAGTTTTCTGAGCAGTGCAGACAGGTTGCCAGAGCAAGTCATGGGGTCTTGTAAATAATATACAGGAATTTTGCTAGCAGGGATAAGGAGGTGATTATCCTCTTGTCTAAGTTAATGATCAGGCCACCTTGAGTACTGCATACACGTCTGGAAGGCTCATTTTAGGAAGGATGCAGTGAGACTGGAATGAGTACAGAGAAGGGCAACAAGATTGGTGCGAGGAACAAAGTGCTGCTCTTACCAAGATGACTTAAGTCCTGCAATTTGCAATGTCTGGAGACTAGGCACCTGATTGAGGTGCCTAGTCTCCAGGCCTTGAATGGCTTGAGCAAGCTCAATGCTGATGGGATTATTCCTACTGCGCAGATTACTCACCTGAGGAGAAATAAAGTCAAATTGAGGAAAAACAGTTGTAGAATAGATGTGCAGAAATTTTCCTTTAGCCAGCAAGGAGTTGATTGTGGGACTTCTATCTGTTGTAGTGGAGGTCGACAACTTAAGTTCAAGACAGAAAAAGTCAAATATTTGGAGTGAATGATTGGGTGAAATGGCAAGGTTTTTTATTTTTTGGCTGCATAAGCTTGCTTTCTTGCATCATATTCCTCTGACATTAAATCTGATGGTATATCAGGTTTAATGTTTAAATTTACAGATGATACAAAGGTTGGAAGCTGGTTAATAACAGTAATTAGTGAACTGCTGCAACAAGATCTTGGAAAATTAAATTGATGGGCTGAGAAATAGTCGTAATAGTGGCATGTGATGCAAGAAAGCAAGTGTATGAGATTATGCAGCATCAGCCAAAAAAAAAAAAAAAAATCATACCATTCTCTCCAAATGCCTGTCCAGTTCCTCCTCAAATTTATTCAACCTATCAACTTCCACAATGCCAGTTGGAAGTTTGTTCCAGCAATTAACCACCCGCTGGCTAAATGCAAATTTCTGCACATCTATTCTACATCTGTCTTTTCTTAATTTGAATTTATGCCCCCTTAGGTTCGTAATCTGAACAAGTGGAAGGATCCCATCAGAATTCAGCGTGCTCAACCCATTCAAGGCCTTATACACCTCAATTAAATCACCACGCAGGTGCCTAGTATCCAGCCACTGCAATTTGCAGAACTTAAGCCTCTCTTGGTAAGAGGATCCCTTCATTCTCCTCACCAATCTTGTTGCCCTTCTCTGTACATGCTCAAGCAAATCACATCCTTCCTAAAATGAGGCCTCCAGACCTGCACGCAATACTCAAGGCGTGGCCTGACCATTGCCTTATACGGAGGGACAATCACCTCTTTTTCCCTGCTAGCAAAATTCCTATATATCATTGACAAAACCCCATGACCTGCCCTGGCAGCCTGTCTGCATTGCTCAGAAAACTTCATATCTGACTGCACAATTACTCCCAGATCTTTTTCATTTTCTACCACCTTAAGCGTAATACCACACAGTTGGTACGTTTCTCTGGGTTTACTTCTACCATATGCAATACTTTGTATTTGTCAAGGTTAAACTTCAGTTGCTACTTCTTAGCCCATCTGCCCAAATTTTCTAGATCCTGTTGCAGTAGCACACTGCCATTACTGTCATTAACAACGCTGCCAACCTTTGCATCATCTGCAAACTACAACACTAAGCCTGATATACCTTCATCAATGTCAATGATAAATAAACAAAACAACAGTGGACCCAACACTGAACCCTGTGGGACTCCACTAATAACATTAGTCCACGAAGAGCAGCACCCATTGTTTATCACCCTCTGTCTTCTCCCACTCAACAATCCTTTTATCCATTGTAGCAACTTACCCTTAATGCCATTCTGCTCCAATTTATACAATAGTCTTCCATGCACAACAGTGTCAAAAGCTTTCCTGAAATCCAAATATATGATATCAAAATAATTTTTTGCATTCAGTTCCTTTGTAACCACATCATAATATCCTATCAAATTTGTCAGACAAGACTTTCCCTTAACAAACCCATGCTGTGTCTGAATTATTGCTGCAGTCTTGTCTAGATGATCCTGCAATGCATCTTTAATCAGTGACTCCATTATTTTACCCGGAACAGAAGTTAATCTAACTGGTCTGTAATTACTCGTGTCACCCTTCGATCCCTCTTTGTGAATTGGGGATACATTTGCACATCTCCAGTCCGTGGGAACCTCCCCTGAGTCCAAGGATGCTCTCATAATTATGGCTAAGGGTTTGCTTAGTTGCTTTGCCGCTTCCTGTAATATAACTGGTTAGATCCCATCCACCCCAGGTGCCTTTCTTATGTTTAACTTCAACAATTTCTCCTCCAATTTGCTCTCAGTTATTACAAAATCATTAAGCACCCTGCTACAATTTGATAATATTCTGCCATTTTCAAACCTTAATAACTCCTCATGTGTGAATGTAGATGCAAAATATTCATTCAGTTTGTTTGCTCTCTGAGCAATATCATCAACAGTCAAACCATCGATATCAAGTGGACCAATCAGATTCATCCCCTTCCTTTTAGAGTTTATATAAGCAAAGAAATCCTTGCTGTTTTTCTTAGCATCCTTTGCCAAAGATTTCTTGTAATCTGCCTTCGCCTGCCTAACCTCCTTTGTGACCTGATTATAGACTAGCTTATATCTGCCGTAGGCTTCCGAATTGCTTGATAACTTATATGCATCCCATGCATTTTTCTTCTCTGTTAAGAGTCTCATTAGTTCATTTGATAACCATATAGGCCTAAACCTTGAACAATATTTCTTAATAGGTACGAAACTTTTAGTAGCTTCCACGATTAATTCCTTGAATGCTTCCCACTTAGAATTTACTGTTGGTAACATTGTCAGTTGATCCCACTGTACAGAATTTAAAAACTATCTGAGACCACTGTACTCGCCATTACGGAATCAAAAGCAAAAAAATGGCAGGTGAAGTTTAACATTGACAAATGTAAGGTGCTGCATGTGGGTAGCAGTACTCCTAGAGTAACTTATCAGTGTGGTACTACACTCAGGGTAGTAAAAAATAAAAAAGACCAAGGGGAAATTGTGCAGTCAGATATGAAATTTTCTGTGCATTGCAGTCAGGCTGCCACGACAATCATGAGGTTTTGTCAATGATATGCAGAAACTTTGCTACCAGGGATAAGGAGGTGATCAATCCCTTTGTACAAGGCCATGGTTAGGCCATATCTTGAGTATTGTATACAGGTCTGGAGGCCTTACTTTAGGGTGGATGTAGATATGCTGGAACGGGTGCAGAGTAGGGCAACAAGATTGGTGAAGGGAACAAAAGGGTGCTCTTACATAGAAAGGCTTTAGTTCTGCAAATTGCAGAGTCTGGAGATTAGGCAACTGCAAGTGTTCTGAATGAGATGTTTAATGCCTTGTATGGATTAAATAAGCTGAATATGAATGGCATTCTTCCTGTTGCTGAGATTACACACATGAGGGGGCATTTGGATTAGAATAGTTGAGCAGATGAGCTGAGAGCTGGCAAATGAAGTTTAACATTGACAAATGTAAAGTACTACACATGGGAAGCAGTAACCCCAGAGTAATGTATCAACTCTGTGGTACTATACTGACAGTGGTAGAGAATGAAAAGGACCTGGAGGTAATTGTGCAGGCAGATATGAAGTTTTCTGTGCAGTGCAGACGGTCTACAAGAGTAGCTCATGGTGTCTTGTCAATGATATACAGGAATTTTTCTAGCAGGGATAAGGAGGTGATTATCCCCTTGTATAAGGCAATGGTCAGGCCACACCTTGAGTACTGTATATAGGTCTGGAGGCCTCATTTTAAGAAGGATGTAGAGCTGCTGGAACGAGTACAGAGAAGGGCAACAAGATTAGTGAATGGAACGAAGGGTTGCTCTTAAGAAGAAAGGCTTAAATTTTGCAGATTACAGTGTCTGGAGACTAGGCACCTGCAAGGTGATCTGATCGAGATGTATAAACCTTTGAATGGTTTGAGCATGCTCAATGCTGATAGGATTCTCCCTCTTGCTCAGAATAATCACCTGAGAGGGCATAAATTCAAATTGAGGAAAGAGAGCTGTAGGATAGATGTGCGGAAGTTTGTCTTTAGCCAGCGGGTAGTTGGTTGTTGGAACAGACTCCCACTTTTGTTGTGGAAGTTGATAGCCTAAATAAATTTAAAGCTGAGCTGGACAGTTATTTGGAACGAATGGCAGGGTGAAATGGAAGCAGTTTTTTTTTTTTTTTTTTGGCTAATGCTGCATAAGCTTGCTTTCTTGCATCATATGCCTCTACTAATGTTAATTCTAATGCTAAATATTGAAGTTGAGGAAGGATAGTTACAAGATAGATGCTTGGAATTTTCTATTCAGCCAGAGGGTGGTTGAATGTTGGAACAAACTTCCATCTGTTGTTGTGGAAGTGTGTGTGGTTGGTGGGTGTAGATGGGTGACGTGTGTAATGTTTTTTTTAGGCTGATGCTATATAAGCTTGCTTTCTTGCATTATTTGCCACTAGTATACATTTGTTTTTTCACATTGTCTTCATCAGTTCAACTGACATCCTATTAGGTCTAAACAATATCTCTTATTTGCTATAAAAAGCCATCTAAGTTGAATCACAAGGTAACATAATCAAACACCACCCTCCAACAGCACTCTCAGTTCCAAATAATTAACCATAGTGTAAAAAAATTATGGAGGAATGTAAAAAAATTATGGAGGAATGTAAAAAAATTATGGAGGTCCTGAAGTCTCGAAACTTTATTAGACAGTTGGACAGACCACTTGAGTAGCCGAGACCTGCTAATTTTGTTGATTTAATTGCTAGTGTCTCACTGGTTTCTACTTAAATTTTGTGTTTTGTTTGTCTATTACTGTATTATCGTGTTTTCAAAGGAAGGGTCCTGTGTCTAAGCGGTGAGCTACCAATTCAGAACTTGTTGATCTCATTGCTAGTGACTGTACCTCTCGACTACTCAAGTTGTCTGTCCAACTGAATAATTAACCACTTGCAGAGAGTACTAAGCCAGTTAAAATTGTATAGCATGCCATTCAAAATTATTCCTAAATTTGTTATATTTTAATGTTAGTTTTGTGAGGGATATATATACATACTGGCAGTTATAAAACTTCAATTTTTTAAAATTTAATTTAAATGTAAACAACTTTCAGAAATTTACTATTAAATCCCTCCCAATCTCAGTGCAGTGTTTCTATATCAACATTAATTTATGATTTAGAAAAAGAAATATCAAAAGGTAATGACTTTATTATTATTAATAGTAGTAGTAGTAATAGCAGTACTTGCAAATGATGCAAGCAAGCAAGCTCAATAGAATATCAACCGAAAGAAAAAAAAAGAAAGATTTACAAAGCAGCAAGAGTGTTTTGTTTCCACACATCTACCATATTGGTCATTCAATTCTCTAATCAGCATGTAAAGCAACAAACATAATATTCAATGCTTCAGTGCTAGAGTGCACAGTATGTGAATAGCTTGTGATATGCACAAAAAAAGAAATAATTACTGAATTTCTATTAGACTTATTTTAATGAAATTTGGGAGGTTTAGCAAATCATTCC
The DNA here is from genome assembly GCF_048544385.1 of Mastigoproctus giganteus. Taxonomy (NCBI): domain Eukaryota; kingdom Metazoa; phylum Arthropoda; class Arachnida; order Uropygi; family Thelyphonidae; genus Mastigoproctus; species Mastigoproctus giganteus. Next base: position 40,413,928 of record NC_143582.1, on the reverse strand, counting down.
AAAAGAGAAAAATCTAAAACTTTATGAAAATCCATTCATTAGGAGTTGAGTTATTATATAAGGACAAACAGATGGATGGATGGACAGACAGACAATAATTAAAGACAATAGGCACTTTAAAAACAAACCACAGTTTGTATCAAGGACATAATTATGCATATCATGTGAAATCCTTCATAATGAGTTGCCCTATCTCTTATACTTCAAATAAGTAATACTTCCCAATACAGTGGTCTCTTGTTACTTATTCTCAGCTGAGTCATCATCCAGATGGCACCATTTCATAGTTGATTGATAAGCAATTCACTGTGAAGGATTTTGCAATATGAGATGTTGTGAAATTCTACCATGTACAGAACTGATGCAAATGAATTAACTTGTATGTCAGTTTAAAATTTTCATGATTTGTTACCCCAAAACCCTTTAAGTCTAGGAGTTTGATTATATACTCCTTCACATTTATCATATTGTGTAAATTAGGCTGAGTTTCACCTTGGTACCTAGCCAACCACCAATGAGGGGTTAATCAAATCTGAAATGATGCTGTCTGGGTGGTCATACTTAGCTGACAATAAATAAAAATAAGAGTTGCTTTTCTATTGGGAAGGATTTCATAATAAGAGATGTATAATGATGCCCTTTATACAAACTTTGGTTTGTTTTTGAATTTCAACTATGAACAGAACTGATGCAAATACAGTTGTATATTAGTTTGAAATTTTTCTTAGTTTAAGGCTTTATTGCTCTAGAATTCCATGAGCCCAAACAATATGCATTAAAACTAAAGGATAATTATGCGGCTATAATCTAACCTCAAATGGAAATCCTAGAGCCACAGCTGCATAATGTGCATCTGGTGCAAAGAGCACATTTGGTACATCAATTTTCTTCTTCAGTGCAATTGACAAAACCTCACTTGCAAGGCTGGTTCCAGTCTCAAACATGTGATCAAACTGACCAAGAGAGAGTTCCCCAGAATTCAGTGTGTGTTCCTGAACTGGTATTAATTCATATATTGTATTTTGTTCAGAAAGTGAATTCTTCAGCAAAAACCTGCAATATTGAAATCAAAATTAGTAATAATACACATTTCAAGTTGAAAGACAGCAATTCAATTTCATAGAATTAAAACTTTTGCAATATAATTGTTCTAGAACTTGTGCTTTCTATTTAAAAACTGAAAGAAGCAAAATTCTAGAACAAAAATATCACATCTATTTCAATCTAAAATATTATTTTCTTTCCCCCCACCCTTATTTTCAGTATTCAAATTTCAGAGGATCCTTATAAAGAACCCCCAAGACATTAAAAGAAAATCTATGGAAACACAAAAACAATGGTGCTATTCAGATAAAGTTCTCAATAAACTGCCAAATAACTGGTAACTTATTAAGCAGTGCGTAAGTTAGTATTAGTAATAGTAGTGGCAAATTATGGAAGAAAGCAAGCTTATAAAGCATTAGCAAAAAAAAAAAAAAAAAAACCTACACACTTTGCCCATCCATATCCTCCAAGAATTTGTCTAGTTCTTCCTTCAATTTATTCAAACCACCCACTTCCACAACAACATATGGAAGATTGTTTGTTCCAACAATAAACCACCCGCTGGCTGAAGGCAAACTTCCGCACATCTATCCTGCTACCATCCTTCTTCAACTTGAATTTATGCCTCTACATGGTGCAGTCTCAGAAACAAGAAGAATGCTATTAACATTTAGCTTATTCAATTCATTCAAGGCCTTAAACACCTCAATCAGATCTCTCCGCAGGTGACTAGTCTCCAGACGCTGCAATTTACAGAAATTGGCACTTTCTTGGCAAGGGCACCCTTTTCCCTTTTACTGATCTGATTGCCGTTCTTTGTACTTATTCCAGCAGATCTACACGCATCCTAAAGTGAAGTCTCTAGACCTCCATACAATACTCAGGATGCAGCCTAACTATGGCCTTGTACAAAGGGATAATCACAGATTTTTCAAATCACCTGCTAGCAAAGTTTCTGTATATCACTGACAAAATTCCATGAGCTATCCTGGCAGCCTGTCTGCAATTCTTAGAAAACTTCATATCTGACTGAAAAATTAACTCCCAGGTCTTTTGCATTTTTCACTACCCGACTGCAATACTATACAGTTGATAAGTTACTTTGGGTTTATTGTTATCTATATGTAGTACCTTGCATTTGTCAATGTTAAACTCTTCAACCGCTATTTCTTAGCCAATCAACCTAATTTTCCAAGATCTTGTTGCAGTAGCTCACCCTGATTACTGTCATTAACCACCCTGCCAACCTTTGAATTATTTGAAAACTTAGACATTAAGCCTGACATACCTTCATCAATATCTTTAATAAATCCCGAAAACAAAAATGGGCCTAACATCAAACCCCAGTGGCGGTTGTTGTTGTTGTTGTTTGGTTTTTAGGAGCATTAGCAACTAAGGCCATATTGCTCCGGGGATATGCGGTGTTCATTACCTGACCTTTCCGCATCCTCCGTATTTGGTGGCTCACGGGCTCGAACCCTAGTCTAATGAAAAAGTGTGTGCTACGCACTGCTGCTCCTGCCCACTTCACTACGGAGGCGCCAAACCCCAGTGGACTCCATTATTTTCCCTGCAATAGAAGTCAACCTAGAAGATCTGTAATTACTCATTTAAACTTTGATTCTGCTTTGGAATTATATTGCATATCCCCAGTCCAGTGGTCTCCCCTGAATCCAAAGACACTCTCATAATTATGTCTAAGGATTTGCTTATCTCCTTCGTGCTTCCCATAATATAACTGAATAGACATGTTCAAAGCCGCTAAGTGGATTTTTTTTATTTTTTGATTTGAAATTATTGTTTTTCTGAAACTTTTGATTTAAATTTAGTAGTATAGCATTATTTTGTGATTTTCTGATTAATCTGGTGTGTTTCTTCTTTACTCGGCCTTGTAATTGCATAAAAGTATCGGCAAGGGTATCGAATCCACGTGTTACAAGTTGCAACTCCGCTGAACGATAAGTTTTTTAGCCATATTTAGCCGCTTTATTGAATATTTTTTACATCAAATTATTTTCTGTAAGTAGCTTATAGACCTAGTAAGGATCGTTAGTTATTCTGAATTGAGACAGCGAGATTTGAAAGTTAATTAATACTTAAGTGTCCGTAGATTTACCGTTCGTAACTTGCCGCCTTTGTCATACGATACGTTATATACCGAACAAGATAGCGTTAGTACAGTATAGGTTATAATATTGTCAGTTGATCGGTAGAATCTATTAAACTTGTTAAACTTTGTTGACACTTAAATTGTACTTTTAACTAAATACATATAACGACTTAGGTTACAAACGTAACATAATTAATTAATACATAACTGATACGGAAGTTATATAAAGGGAACTCGTAGATAATTAATACTTGACACTGAAAAATATATATACCGTTATAACTGTGTTGGGATACAAGTTTCGGGATATAATTTTGAACTGAAATTGAAATTTTATTGAAATTAATAGAAATCATGACTCAGACCAGAGCAGCAAAGCAAAAGGCTCAAGCTAATGGAAGTGCTGTGGCTCAGAGGAGAACTGAGGGGGGCAGTTGCCTTCTGAATCACAGCCTTTTAAAATGCACTGCTTGCATGATGTTTGCGGAGCATTCAGGTACGGAACATGATATTGCCATGGGGGATGTCTTTGTGTGTGTGTGTGCGATGCAAGGAGTGTATCGAAATCAGGCAACAACTCAGCGTTGTTATGGGCCTATATGAGAGCTTGAAGGACAGGGTGGATGCCCTCGAAGGAACTAAATTGAGGGGCCCATCAAGCTCTCAGCTGCCCACATCAACGCCAGAGCTTGCACTTGGGCATAATGCAACACAGCGGAAACCCCCAAGGCAGAATGCGCTGGTCCCACAGGAACTAGTAGTTGTTGGTGACTATTGTCAGGGAAACGGGGAACATGCTTTGTAAAAAGGAGAGGTGGAACAGGACCAGGGTATGTCTGCCAGGGGCAAAGGTTGATGACGTTGTAGAGCGGATATCATCTTTTAAGGGCACAAAAGGTGATACAGTTGTACACATTGGCACTAATGATATCAAGAGTAGGAGACCGGCAGAATTACTTAACAAGTACAGGTCACTGTTGAAAAAAAGCCGTGAATTAGGGTTGAATTTGAAAGTGTCTGCAATTCTGCCTGGACACGATTGGAGGGAGTATATGATGAGAGCCTTGTCGATTAACTCGGCCCTGGAAAGATTGTGCAAGGCTCAAGGGGTAGAACTTTTTTCAGCCTGGACTGTCTTGTTAACAGGAGAGACTGCTTCTACAGGGATGGGATACACTTAAATAGAAAGGGTGCAAGAATATTTGCTGATGCTATCGAGGCAGTGTTAGGTGGGTCGGAAAACTGCTAGCTTGGCGGGGAGACAAAGACTAATAGATTAACAGTAGCCAATGGCAGAGGTGAAAGAGATTCTTGCACTGCTTCTATTGGAATAAACAGAAGCCTGAAAAACAGGATGCAGGATATTTCAGAGACTGCTAGGAGTCATTGCGGTACAAGTAAACATATGGGTTGTGTTAGGGTAGCTAAGAATAGAAACAGGTGCATGTATACTTGCGTGTACACCAATGCTAGGAATTTGGTAAATAAATTTGATGAATTTGAGGTATTGCTCAAAGCATCAAAGGCAGATATTGTTGGGATATCAGAGAAGTGGTGTCACACAGATATAAGGAATGCAGAACTGGAATTTGGGGAGTACAATGTCTACAGAAAGGATAGACAGGATAGGAAGGGAGGAGGGGTTATGCTATTAGTTAAGAAACACATAAAATCCAAGGAAGTGAAGCCAGATGACATCGCTGGACAGTGCACTGTCGAGTCAGTTTGGTGTGACATAAGTACAGCGATATCAAAATTGAGAGTAGGAGTGTGCTCTAGGCCTAATGACTCTAATGAGTATAATAAGAAACTGTACAAGGAAATAGAGTGGGCCAGTAAATCAGAGAGTCTTATAATGGGGGATTTTAATTTCCCAGATATTGACTAGAATTTGGGGGCTGGTCACTTACACACTAGCAAGGCTTTTGTATATTTATTGGATGATTGTTTTCTACATCAGCATGTTTGGGAGGCAACTAGAGGGAGTAGTACTCTTGATTTGATTATCAGTAGTGATTCTTCATACATTAAGAATCTGCAGATAAATGAACCACTAGGTGGCAGTGATCACAGTGTGCTGAAGTGGGATTTACTCAAAGAGGTAACTACCATTAGGGGTAAAGGGAAGGGTTATTGCTTCCGTTAAGGCGACTACGATGGACTGAGACAGTATTTAAATTCTATACAGTGGGACCAACTGATGATGTTACCAACAGCAAATTCAAAATGGGAAGCATTCAAAGAACTTATCTTGGAAGCTACTAGGCTTTACATACAAACTAAGAAATATTGTTCAAGGTTTAGGCCTAAATGGATGTTAGATGAACTAATGAGACATATTGCAGAGAAGAAAAATGCATTGGGATACATACAAATTAATACGTGACACAGAAGCCTATGATAGATACAAGTTGATCTGTAACCAAGTTACAAAGGAGGTTAGGCAGGCGAAGGCAGATTACGAGAAATCTTTGGCAAGGAATGCAAAGAAAAACAGCAAAGAGTTCTTTACTTATGTAAACGCTAGAAGGAAGGGGATGAATCAGATTGGTCCACTTGATATCAATGGGTCAACTGTTGATGATCCTGCTCAGGTAGCTAACAAACTAAATGAATATTTTGCATCGACATTCACATATGAGGAGTTATTCAGCGAGGGCAATGCCAGAGGTGTATTCAACTCCGGCAGCAAGCTAGAGAATCTTGTAATAACTGAGAGTAAAGTGGAGGAGAAATTGTTGAAGATAAAGACAAGAAAGGCATCTGGGGTGGAGGGGATCATCCAGTTATATTAAAGGAGGCAGCAAAGGAAGTAAGCAAACCCTTAGCCATAATTATGAGAGCTTCCTTGGACTCAGGGGAGGTTGTTATTGTTGTTATTTGGTTTTTAGGAGCATTAGCAACTAAGGCCATATTGCTCCGGGATATGCGGTGGTCATTCCCTGAATGACCTTTCCGCATCCTCCGTATTTGGTGGTGACGGGCTCGAACCCCGGTCTAATCAAGAAGCGTGTGCTACGCACTGCTGCTCCTTCCCACCTGGCTACGGAGGCGCCTCTCAGGGGAGGTACCCACAGACTGAAGATGTGCAAATGTGACCCCAATTCACAAAGGACGATCAAAGGCTGACACAAGTAATTATAGACCTGTGAGTTTAACTTCTGTTCCAGGAAAATTAATGGAGGCACTGGTTAAAGAAGCACTGCAGGATCATCTAGACAGGTCTGGGGACCTCATTTCAAGAAGGATGTAGAGCTGCTGGAACGAGTACAAAGAAGGGCAAAAATATTAGTGAATGGAATAAAGGTTTGCTCTTACGAAGAAAGGTTAAGTTTTGCAAATTACCATGTCTGGAGACTAGGCACCAGCAAGGTGATCTGATAGAGGTGTATAAAGCCTTGAATGGTTTGAGCATCCTCAATGCTGATGGGATTCTTCCTCTTGCTCAGAATAATCACCTGAGAGGGCATAAATTCAAATTGAGGAAAGACAGATGTAGGATAGATGTGCGGAAATTTGCCTTTAGCCAGCGGGTGGTTGGTTGGTGGAACAGACTTCCATCCCTTGTTGTGGAGGTTGATAGTCTAAATAAATTTAAGGCTGAACTGGACTGGTATTTCAAACGAACAGAGGGGTGAAGTGGAAGTGGGTTTTTTTTTTTTTGGCTGATGTTGCATAAGCTTGCTTTCTTGCATCAAATGCCTCTACTAATGCTAATGCTTTCAGTTATCACAAAATCATTTATCTCCCCATTAGAGCTAGATAAACTTCTGGTATCCCCTTCCTTGTGTGAATGTAGATGCAAAATACCTATTCAATTTGTCAGAAACCTGAATAGGGTAATTAACAGTTAATGTGAGTGAACCCCTTCTTCTACCGTTAATATAAGCATAGAAGTCTTTGCTGCTGTTCTTTGTATTCTTTGCCAGAGACCTACTAAATCTACCTTAGCTTGTCTAACTTCCTTTGTGACTTGATTACAGACTAATTTTTATATAGCATAAGCTTCTATATCACCTGATAATTTATATGCATTTCGTACACTTTTCTTCTCTGTCATGTCTCTCAGTAGCTCATCTGACATAGATTTAGGTATAAGTCTTGCACTGTATTTCTTCATTGGTACGAAAGCCTAGTAACTTGTATGATTACTTCCTTGAATAATTCCTATTTAGAATATGCTGTTTGTAACATCATCAGTTGGTCCTTCTGCATAGAATTTTTAAAAAAAATTGAAACCATTATAGCCACAATTATAAAAGCAAAAGACTTTCCCTTTACCCTTAACAGTCGTCTTTAACTAAATTCCATATTAGTACACTGTGATCACTGCTGCCCAATGAGTCTTTTACCTGCATATCCTTAATGCATGAAAAATCACTGCTGATAACCAGATCAAGGGTATTGCTTCCCTAACATGCAGCTGTAGAAAACCATCATCCAATAAATCTACAGAGCAAACAGTTATTTTGAAGAAAAGTAACAAGGAGAGGAAAAAAAAAAAAAAAAAAAAAGAGAACCTAGGTTTTTAATGCACAGGAAGTGATTTGTGATGTGCTTATGCAGAGAGAGAGAGAGAGAGAGAGAGAGAGAGAGAGAGAGAGAGAGAGAGAGAGAGAAATTAGAAGTCAGGGTGATCTCTAGTAGAAATATGTGATCTGGAATTCTGAGCATTATCAAAGATGAGTATAGGAACAGTAGGATTTTTTTTTTTTTTTTTGCACAAAATAAGATAGGACTTGGTTTTAGAAGAACTGAAGTTAATTAAGGTTTCTTTGCCCCATTGGAATATTACCTGGAGATCAGAATTTAAAGAATTGATGGTGGATGTTCAAGAAGTTGAAGCTGTTTGTGCAAGACTAGGTTTCTCAAACTGGAAGGTGGAATGTAGTGTGCTATCATCAGCAAAATTATGGATAGGATTTCCATTCAGTGGAAGGTCATAAACTGCAGGAGGAAAAGAGTGTTTGTTTGTTTGTTTGTTTGTTTGTTTTTTGTTATTAGGAGCATTAGCAACTAAGGCCATATTGCTCCGGGATATGCGGTGGTCATTCCCTGACCTTTCCGCATCCTCCGTATTTGGTGGTGACAGGCTTGAACTCCAGTCTAATCAAGAAGCGTGTGCAACGCACTGCTGCTGCTCCTTCCCACCTGGCTACGGAGGGGCCGGTGGAAAAGAGTGGAAGAAAGAACTAAACCTTGGAGAACACTAGTATTAGTGAAGGCTATGATATCTAGATATGACTGTATACAGAATCCAAGAGTTCAGCTTGACTCTTTGAAAGTTTTGTTTGAATCAGATCATTTAGTTCTACTTCAGTATCAAATGAGTTGACCCTCTTGGTCTTGTATATATTCTTTGTTCTTTAACAGACACTTCCGCTTGTTCACCATCTTCATAAATGACAATTTCATCTAAAGTTCATGTCTGAGTTGGTTTAGAAACTGCATGTCATGAGAATATGGCACTGATTGCATCACAAGGAAGGCAGATTGGAATACTGTATCTTCTTACTTTTAAATGAAAAGCCAACAGTTTTGGTCAAACAAAAGTAGCAGTCCTTAAGATGTTTTTTTTTTTTTTTTTTTAATATATCAATGTCATACATTCAATTTTTCTGTTCAACCATACTTGAAGTGCTGTTGCACAGCATGCATCCCAGATATGTAGGGCAAAGAGATCAAGTTCATCTTTATCTCCTAATTTTCAGCCAAAATAGAAAATTGCAAACTTTTTTTACCACATAAAAATAAAAATTTTCTTTGCTGTTCAATTCCAATAATAACAGAATCTATTAGGTTTATTAAGTAAATCTATCAGTACCTGCACAATGTCATTTGCACATGATGAATTACACTTATTAATCATTAATAATCACTAAGATGCATTTAGGACTAAATGCCTCAAGCTGCTTGCGAATTTAGACTATGTATATATTAAGTGCAATAGCATCATTAATACACAGCCATTTATGAATAAACAGAATATTTGTAAGGCGGCATCGTTTTAAGTTATATCTCATATTGTGAATACCTTCACAACTAATTGCCATGATATTGCGCTACTTTGAATAAATAACGCTTCACCTAAAGGAGAAGACTGATGTTACTTATCCTCAGATAGGTACCACCATCCAGACGGCACCGTTTCAGGGGTATATGTGTGGGATAATAACTCGACTATCCACTTGTCCCTATTAGACTTAGAAAAGCAAAAAGGTAGAGGGAAAGTAAATAATAGGAGTGGAAGAAGAAAAGAAATGGTGCAGAAGAATGAAAGGGACAGTAACTCCAACTCAAAAAAAACTCAAACTCCTCGAATAGGCAACGCTTCCCCAGTAGAGAAGGCTGTTGTTACCTATTCTTGGAAACTCTGGACATCATCATCAGGCTCCCCCTGGTGCCGTTCAGGGCTATTTGGCCCTTCTTTGGTGGGTGGGTAGGTACCCAAGTGATGCAATGATGGCAAAACAGTTATGAAGTATAACTCCACAATATGAGAGATGCCTGATGGTGTATGATGTATTTAGACTAAGATGCATTTAGGGCTAAAGTCTCAAGCTGCGAGTGAATTTAGACTATGTATATATTAAGTGCAATAGCATCATTAATACATAGCCATTTCTGAATAAACAGAATATTTGTAAGGCAGCATCGTTTTAAGTTATATCTCATATTGTGAATACTTTCACAACTAATTGCCATGATATTGCACTACTTCAAATAAGTAATGCTTCACCTAAGGAGAAAACTAATGTTACTTATTCTCAGATAGGTAACACCACCGTCTGGGTGGTGTTACCTATCTGAGAATAAGTAACATTAGTTGTCTCCTTAGGTGCAGCGTTACTTATTCGAAGTAGTGCAATATCATGGCAACTCGTAGGGGTATTCACAATATGAGATATAACTTAAAATGATGCCGCCTTGCAAATATTCTGTTTATTCAGAAATGGCTGTGTATTAATGATGCTATTGCACCATAACAAACCTTTTGGTAATAGTTTCCCTTCTGCTTTCATTTACCATCATTTTAATAAAGCATTGAATGAATTATAAAATACAAAAATTTGATTGACAACCATATTGATATTAACAATATACAGTCCATTCCGGTTATTTGGGACACATCGGGACTAGTGCATTTTGGCCCAATTAAGCGGCTGCCCCAATTATCCGAAGTTTCATGTAAATAGTTAAAAATACATAATGTAACACCCCCCTTTACAATTGGTTCACTGTACAACCAAATCATATTACGATGGAGTCGCCATAGTAAAGTACCGTTCACTATACGATGTGCAGTAAGTGCCGGTCATTGTGATCATGTTTGTGAATTGAATTTTAATTCTATTAAACAGTGATTCCAATTAACAAAAATAGGAGGAATATTACCCACAGGCTATAAAAGCAAAGATATATTAAGCACAAATTTACCCTTTATTACCTTACCAATCAAAAAATTAAATGATACGTGAAAATCAGAAGAATATATGTGATAATTGGAATAATTATCACATATACTGTAATATGTACATACGAACTAGTTGACATTTCTGTTCACTGACATTTGTGAGTGGGGGTTAAAATTTAAAACAGTAAAAAGAGAAGCAATCAATAACAAAGAACACAGCACACACAAATTGCAAGTAACACAATACGTGCAAGTGAAAACGGAGTAACGAGTTACAAAGCTTTAAAAATAGGAATGGAGAGAAGATCTGAAAATTAATTTTTTTATATGACTGAAGATTTCATGGAAGTGTAAACACATTTCACCATAAAACCCACAGAATTCCAGCTGTCGGTGTTATTGCAAATTCAGTAAGATCGTGTTTACTGTCCATTTATGATAGATTGCACTAACAGAAAAGCCCACTAAACAGGTGATTGCTAATTGTTTTTATTGTTTTATGGTTGTGACCTCCAGAATTTCGACCGAACCACGTGGTACCGTTGGAGACAATCGTAGGGTAAACTCCAGTGCTGAGGTCTCCTGCCCCGATTAAACTGCATGTTGTCCCAATTAAGCGAAGTAAACCCTGGCTATTTTCTCAATTGGTTTCTGTTTTTTAAGATTTGCCCCAAATAAATGCTGCCCCGATTAACCAGAATCCACTGTAATTGCAGGTTATCTTTTTACATTCAGGCTTGTATATAATGTACAGTCAAATACCCCCGCCCCCCCAGCCTCTTTGGTGTCTCACAGTGTGGAAAGCTTGTGCCCACTGATTGGTTAACTACGGGGCTATTATATTTTGTTTGTTGTTTTGTCCCCTTCTTTCATTTCATTTTTGACATTGTTTAATGTCATATTTGTTTAAACAATACCATTATTGACTTAAACAGGGGCATATGTCCAGTCCTGACATTGTTTAAACAACCCCAGGGGCTCACATCTGGTGAGTATGGGCTTGGCACACCCAGGGTCCTGAGCTGGATATCATCATTCTTCTCTTTCTTGGTGATTCCTTTCTACTTCTGATTTTTTTTTTTTCTCTCTCTCTCTCTCTCTCTCTCTCTCTCTGTAACTCGAGAATTTTTTTTTTTTTTTTGGTTGGTGCAGCATAAGCCTCAGGCTTCCTTGCACCATATGGCTAATATTAATAATAATAATAATAACATGAGGCATATGTCCAGTCCTGACATTTCTGACACTGTTTAATGTCATATTTGTTTAAACAATACCATTATTGACTTAAACACGAGGCACATTCCAGTCCTATATGGTATGGGAAACGCAACCCCAGACCGCATGAGTCCTACTATATTCTTCTTCTTCTTCTTCCAATTACTTTTTGCTGCTTTAAATACTACAAATTTTATTTCTCGTGTATGATTAGGTTTACTGAAAGCAATATTCAAGATGCTATTTTTCTGCTATCGCTCACTTTTTTTTTTATTCAACAAAGTTCAGTCTTTAATGCTACTTAGTAAGTTCTTTATTTCTCCCCTATGCTGGTCCATTTGCCTCATTTGTTTAATTGCCAACTTCCCCATCACGCGGGCAAGGGTTACTTTGATCTATCACACCTTCTTTCTCTCCACCCATACTTGGGGTTACTTTAATGGTTATAAATTTTCTGGGAACTATTGGCTAACTTCTTTGGTCACTGATACAGCCTTGATACATTTGTTCCCCTCAGCCTGTCTGCTGCCAGGCACCACAATAAGTTGTTATATTTTGTCTATATCCTTTCGCCTTCATATTACATTTTCTTTGTTAAAATTCATGTAGGGCTGTTTGCTATTTATTCAATTTTTCAACTTTACTTCAATTGGAATTAATTGGTATTAATTTAACTTAATTTGGCTTTTTACTTTTATTTTTCATTATATTTGATTAGCTTTTTATGCTTTTTCTCTTTGGTCACTGTCAGGTCGGCTATGATATATACATCTGCTTGCTAATAGAAACAGAGGCCTTACTTTTTGCTGTATTTCCTTTGGTTTTGGCTGCTGGCCCTTGATGACATAGTTAATATCTTAGGATTAATAGCATTAAGTACTACAGCTGAGTATGCGCATTATGCGAGTAAATCAAACTCGCATAATGCGAGTTTGTTTAACGCATTTTTCAGTTACCATTATTTGAAAAAATTATACCACTTTTCATGATGCAAATTTCCAGTTAACGCAATCTTTTTTTAAGTGATGGTTGAGAAGATTTTAATCATGCTCTAAGCTTACCATGCATCAGGGGGAGCAATAAACAAGCATTTACCCGCTGTCGCCTTGGTGTGTCCAATCAACCATCGGAAGAAGACGTGTTATTTGTTTGTCTCCCACTAAAAAAGTCATGTGGAGACTTAAATTTAAAAATTCTCCTCCTCCTTTTGATGCAGTCTCCTATTAGAGGTTGGCAATCATCATGCTGCACTTCTCTCTGTCTTGGGCGAGGTGAAAAAGATCCTCAGCTGATCTGCCAGTCCACTTAAAATTAGAATTTTTAAATGCAAAAAAAAAAAAAAAAAAAATTTAATTTTTGAATGAGCCAGATGAAAATGTTACCACAAAAGAGATAACAGTAAAAGATCTATATAATCTTTCAAACAGAACGCAGATAAATATCGCAGAGAACCTCAAACAAAAGGTTTGAGATTCTCTGCGATATCTATTTTGCCAGGGCCTAGAGAAGGTGGTTGTCGGCTATCGGAAATTGACTGATCAAAAAAAGAAAGCCAACACTGTTCAAATATTTCCATAACAAACAGTTTCTTCATTGTGTATTTTTTTTTATTATTTTTAGCCATATGGTGCAAAAAAACCTGAGGCTTACACTGCACCAGCCAAAAAAAGTTTCTGAACTACCCCGAGAGAGAGAGAGAGATAAAAGGGAATCACCAGTGTACTGATGTGGGATTTACTTAAAGATTTAATTACCATCAGGAGTAAAGGAAAGGGTTTTTGCTTCTGTAAAGGTTTTGAGTACAGTGGTCTCCAACAGTTTTTAAATTCTGTACAGTGGGATCAACTGACGATGTTACCAACAGTAAATTCTAAGTGGGAAGCATTCAAGGAATTAATCGTGGATGCTACTAAACGTTTCATACCTATTAAGAAATATTGTTCAAGGTTTAGGCCTAAATGGTTATCTAATGAAACTCGTAACAGAGAAGAAAAATGCATGGGATGCATATAAATTATCAAGCGACTCAAAAGCCTATGGCAGATATAAGCCAATCTGTAATCAGGTCACAAAGGAGGTTAGGCAGGCGAAGGCAGATTATGAGAAATCCTTGGCAAAAGATACTAAGAAAAACAGCAAGGATTTCTTCACTTATATAAACTCTAAAAGGAAGGGGATGAATCTGATTGGTCCACTTGACATCGATGGTTCGACTGTTGATGATCCTGCTCAGATAGCAAACAAACTGAATGAGTATTTTGCATCTACATTCAGACATGAGGAGTTATTAAGGTTTGAAAATGGCAGAAGGTTATCAAATTGTAGCAGGATACTTAATGTTTTGTAATAACTGAAAGCAAAGTGGAGGAGAAATTGTTGAAGTTAAACATAAGAAAAGCACCTGGGGTGGATGGGATCTATCCAGTTATATTTAAAGAGGCAGGAAAGGAAGTAAGCAAACCCTTACCATAATTATGAGAGCATCCATGGACTCAGGGGAAGTCCTCACAGACTGGAGATGTGCAAATGTATACTCAATTCACAAAGGGGGATCTAAGGGTGACACGAGTAATTACAGACTAGTTGGTTTAACTTCTGCTCCAGGGAAAATAATGGAGTCACTGGTTAAAGATGCATTGCAGAATCATATAGACAAGGCTGCAGTATTAATTGAGACACAACATTGGTTTGTTAAGGGAAAGTCTTGTCTGACAAATTTGATAGGATATTATGATGTGGTTACAAAGGAACTGGATGCAAAAAATAATTTTGATATCATATATTTGGATTTCAGGAAAGCTTTTGACACTGTTGCGCATGGAAGACTATTGTACAAATTGGAGGAGAATGGTATTAAGGGTAAGTTGCTACAATGGATAAAAGGATGGTTAAGTGGGAGAAGACAGAGGGTGGTAATCAATGGTGCTGCTCTTCGTGGACTAATGTTATTAGTGGAGTCCCACAGGGTTCGGTGGTAGGTCCACTGTTGTTTTGTATATTTATCAATGATATTGATGAAGGTATATCAGGCTTAATGTCAAAGTTTGCAGATGATCCAAAGGTTGGCAGGGTTGTTAATGACAGTAATGGCAGTGTGCTATTGCAACAGGATCTAGATAATTTGGGCAGATGGCCTAAGAAGTGGCAACTGAAGTTTAACCTTGACAAATGCAAAGTACTGCATATGGGTAGAAGTAACCCCAGAGAAACGTACCGACTGTGTGGTACTACACTTGAGGTGGTAGAAAATGAAAAAGACATGGGAGTAATTGTGCAGTCAGATATGAAGTTTTCTGAGCAATGCAGAGAGGCTGCCAGGGCAGGTCATGGGGTTTTGTCAATGATATATAGGGAGTTTGCTAGCAGGGAGAAGGAGGTGATTGTCCCTCTGTATAAGGCAATGGTCAGGCCACGCCTTGAGTACTGCGTACAGGTCTGGAAGCCTCATTTTTGGAAGGATGTAGACTTACTTGAGCGTGTACAGAGAAGGGCAACAAGATTGGTGAGGGGAATGAATTGATCCTCTTATCAAGAGAGGCTTAAGTTCCGCAAATTGCAGTGGCTGGAGACTAGGCACCTGCGCGGCGATCTGATTGAGGTATATAAGGCCTTGAATGGGTTGAGCACGCTGAATTCTGATGGGATCCTTCCACTTGTTCAGATTACGAACGTAAGGGGGCATAAATTCAAATTCAGAAAAGACAGATGTAGAATAGATGTGCGGAAATTTGCCTCTAGCCAGCGGGTGGTTAATTGGTGGAACAAACTTCCATCTGTCGTTGTGGAAGTTGACAGGTTAAATAAATTTAAGGAGGAACTGGACAGGCATTTGGAGGGAATGGTGTGATTTTTTTATTTTATTTTATTTATTTATTTATTTTTATTTATTTTTTTTTTTTGGCTGATGCTGCATAAGCTCATACAGTTGCTTTCTTGCATCACATGCCACTTCTACTGTTATTAGCAACTAAGGCCAAGGAAGAGAAGAATGATGATGTCCACCTCAGGACCCTGGGTGTGTCAAGCCCTTACTCAGCAGATGTGAGCCCCTGGGGTTGTTATGGTATAGGTTCCCAAATTTTCAGTTCACAGTACCCTTAGTGTCTCAGTAATTTTTTCATGGTGCCCCTTGGCCAAAAGAAATACCTAACAGTTCTGTTTATTAAGTAGTTAGGTCCAAACAATTTAATAAGTAATGTTGAAACTGTGAACTACCTAGAGCTAGTATTTTGCGCAGTGTCTGATATCGCTGTGTTTCCCTCGAAAATTTTAAATATTCCGTGGCGCACAGTTTGGGAACCACTGTTTTATGCAATATTTAATTTTATATTTATTTTCATTATCTTTTACATGGTATACAGTTAAAAAGTTATTTAAAAGGTATTTTTAAAATTTTTTATTGACATTCCTGAAGGTCAAGGACCAATTATAATTTAGTATTCGCCATACAGTGCAAAGAATCCACAGGTTTTTGTTACGCTAGCAAAAAAACAAACAAAAAAAAAAAAAACAAACAAACCACTAAGTAAATAAGAAAACAGAAATTATATACTTCCCTCCTCACATAGGTAACATTCAGTTGACCTTTGAATTTATTTAACCTGTTAGCCTCAACTATCTGTGAGGGCAACTTGTACCAGCAATCAATGACTTGCTGGCTAAAAGAAAACTTCCTGGTTGCCAAGCTCTGTAGCCCACATGTTGTTTGTTATTTGGCTTTTAGGAGCATTAGCAACTAAGGCCATATTGCTCCGGGGATATGCGGTGGTCATTCTCTGACCTTTCCGCATCCTCCGTATTTGGTGGTCACGGGCTCGAACCCCGGTCTAATCAAGAAGCGTGTGCTACGTTGCCCACCTGGCTACGGAGGCGCCCGTAGCCTACATGATTGCAGTCTTTCCTCGTATGGTCGTCCTTTTGCCTATCTCACCATTTGAGTTAACTGTCTTGGACCCTTTCAAGAAGCTCAATATTTTTTTTTCAGATGGTCTTATTGAACACTCTCTCTCTCTCTCTCTCTCTCTCTCTCTCTCTCTCTCTACACGTTAAAACATGGACAGACACCATAGGCTGCCTGTTTACACTGTTCAGAAACTTCATATCTGAACATATCATAATTCTCAGATTCCTTTCTTCCTCCACTGTTTTTAATTCAACCTCACCAATGTAGCTGCATTAAAAAATAGCTGCCACTTCCCTGAAGTCTGTTCAAGTCATCCCGAAGGAGCACTGCTTGGCACTGATCATTAAAACATTGATTGACATACTCATTACTGAACCATCTAATTAGTTTCTGCCTGGCATTGCAATTGTAGTGCACTTTGTCCCACAAACTCTAGAGCTAACTCTATTGAAATTCAAAAGTACCACATAAAACATATTATGCAAAATATTAACAATTTAAGTGCAAAGGGTACCAGTATCCTATATTATTCATTGTTCTGTATAATAAATATGCTAAGGTCAGAATATTAACTTTAAGAAAAAAACAGAGTAGCATACTGACAAAAAAAAAAACCAACATTTATTCTCGTTTTAAATAAATTTAATGGAATTATAAAAATTAATATAATAATAGGAGAACAGGTCTATCAACACCTCTTTGTGGGCCTTTATTCACTGGATAGTAATGGCTAGCATTAGCATTAGTTGAGGCATATGATACAAGAAAGCAAGCCTATATAGAAACTCCCTCCCCGACTTGCGTAATACTCGACTTATGGAAATTCGACTTTATGTAAGTTTTTGCTGGCCGGTGCAAACTTAAAAAAATCGTGGAAATGTATTTTGCATCCCATAGGAATAAATGGAGGTACAGTCAGTCCTCATATTTTAGGTAAACCCCAAACACGAGAGGTAGTAGAACCTATAGTACTTAGTACCATATTTGGGTTGGAGGTTGAGAAGACGAAAGACGATATTTGTTGACATTGGACTTTAACTTCTGTAGACTGTAATTTTCAGGAAATACATATGAAGGAAGATTGTTCCAGAAAACGGCAGTTGAATGAATAAACGAGGAAGATGAAAAGTTGCTTCTGTGAGTTTGGAGCTGGACAGTAAATGGATGTTGGCTGGTGGCAGCATGTGTTCGGATTGTTTTGAAAGAGAGAGAGAGTGGGAATTATAGAAGCCAATTCAGAAGAACAGTGCCCATGGAAGTATCTGTAGAAGAGGCATGCAGCAGAAACAGTACGTCTATGAGACAGCGAGTGGAGAGAGAGACTCTGTTAGAGATGAATCATTAATTAACCTAACTGACCTCTTCTGAATGGAAGCCTGAGAGAGCCTTTGGGGGCACAACCACCCCAGATGTGGGAACAATATTCCATGGCAGGGCGGATTTGCGATTTACACAGAGTGAGCAGCTGTTTGGAAGAAAAGTAACGCTGAGAGCGAAAGAGAAAACCAAGTTTTTTAGATGCAGAAGAAGCAATATTTGTAATGTACTTGTGCCAAGAGAGATTAGATGTCCGGGTAATCCCCAAAAGAGATATATCATTTTGCCTAGAAATTGAGGTATCAGTAAAGATAAGCATAGGAGCAGAAGAATCCTTTTTGCGAGATATAAGACAAGACTGGGTTTTAGAAGGGTTGAAATCAACTAAGTTGTCTTTGCCCCACTGGAGAATTACCTGAAGATCGGCATTTAAGGAATTGGTAGCAGATTTTCGAGAAGCTGAAGCTGATTGAACAGGGTAAGCTTTCTCAAATTGGAAAGTGGAATGCAATGTGCTATCATCGGCAAAACTATGGAGAGGATTTCCAACCAATGAAAGAAAGTCATTAATATACAAGAGGAAAAGAGTGGGGGAAAGAACTGAACCTTGGGGGACACTGGCATTAGTGGAGAAGTTAGAAGACAGACAGCCATCTACCAACACCTTCAGTGAGCGATCAGAGAGAAAACTGGATAACCAATTACTAAAAACAGTTGGCAAACCATAAGATGGAAGCTTGTTTAGAAGACCTTTATGCCTAACACGATCGAAAGCCTTTGAGATGTCAAGAGCAACTACTTGTGTTTCACCGAACCTTTCCATTGAATTAGTCCATAAATGGGTAACAATAAGCCAGAATATCACCAGAGGATCGCGACACTGACGGAATCCATACTGACGACCGTTGATCAGAAGGAAGGTCTCTAGGTAGTTTAAGAGTTGTCGGTTAATTGATTTCTCCATTACTTTAGAAAGAGTAGAAGTAATTGCAATGGGACGATAATTGGATGGGAGGGATTTGTCACCCTTTTTAGGAACTGGCTGGAAGCAAATTTCCAAGCAGAAAGAAAAACAACTTTGGAATAAGAAAGTTGTTATTGTTGTTATTTGGTTTTTAGGAGCAACTAAGGCCATATTGCTCTGGGGATATGCGGTGGTCATTCCCTGACCTTTCTGCATTCTCCGTATTTGGTGGTCACGGGCTTGAATACCGGTCCAATCAAGAAGCGTGTGCTACGCATTGCCGCTCCTGCCCACCTGGCTACAGAGGCGCCGAATAAGAAAGTGAAAAAACGGCGGCAAAGAATAGGAGTAAGTTCAGGAGTACAGGTTTTGAGATCAAGTGTCTCGAGAAATACCATCAGGACCTGGAGCTTTCTTAGCATCAAGATTCATCAAAATCCTTCTGACATCCTTTTGACGGAAGACCACAGGAGGCATTGAATGGAGCATGTTGGGAATGGTGGGAGGTGTTTTACCAAGATCATTAATACATGAGTTGAAAGAAAAATGGGATGCTAGCAGGTCAGCTTTATCCTTGGCTGAAGTGACAACAGAACCATCTGGTTTGGACAGAGGTGGGATCAGAGATGGGCTCCCACAAAAGTTGCGCCCAATAGCTTTGGCAACCAGAATTTTCAGCTACCATTAAGGCAAGAAAAAAGCTTTCTACTCTTAGCCTGTTCAAATTCTAGTTTGGATTGATTAATAACTGCTTTACAATTGTTGCGAGCTTTGGTGTAGGCAGAAAATGAAACTGAAGAATTAGAAACAAGCCAATTGCGATATGCAACATTCTTCTCTTGAACAGCCTTAGCACATTTATTGGAAAACCAAGGTTTAGATAAAGGGCGAGAAGCGGAGTGTGGGATAAAGGATTTCATCCCTACAAGAATTATTTCACTGACACGATCTGAGCAAATGTCAGAAGTTTTGAAACAGTAATCCGACCAAGGAAAAGAAGTCTCGCAGGTCATCCCATTTTGCATTCTTGTAATGCCAAACAACACAAGGTTGGGAATAGCCATGAGATAAAGGCTCCATTGGAGAAGAGACAATCACCAAGTTGTGATCTGAAGTGCCTAAAGGACCTCTCACTTCGACCTTGTACTTAGAAGGTTGTTTGTGAGAAAAAGATCAAGTGTATTGGCTGTATGATTAGGATTGTCCGGTATTCTTGTAGGTAAATGAACAATCTGTGCAATTCTTTATGTCTTGAAATAATGGATTTTGTTACACTTTGAGTTGTTCCTGCTATGAGAAAGTTGATTTTATTTTCTCTGCATTATTTCTAATTCTTGTCATTGCCTCATTTAGGCCTGTAGCACATGCAATATCAAAGGTTTTTAATTTCGCTCAAAGTGTTTCACAATATCATATTTTTTCTCTATCGACAGAGGCGGACTGGCCGTAAGCCTTACCAGGGAAACACCGGTAGGCCAGATGCCAGAAGACAATAAAGGGCGGTGTGATTTTGGCCATAAACGTTAGTATGAGGCTGGTACAAATTTTCCTGGCTAAGAATTTTTGACAGTCTGCCGCTGTCTATCAATATTGCTTTTCTTTTTCTCTCTGAATCTGTAGTGTCTTCACCAGGATGCTTACTTTTCACACCTTTTAAGTATTTAACTCATTTTTAGGGAAAAAAGCACAATTACAAAATGAGGAGGCACGCTTGATACATATAAACAAAGCTGTGCACATGTAGCAACTGAATAAACAACACCATAAAAGCAGAGACACACTATTAATGCCTCACTAGCTCACATTTTACTAAAGCACATTTCTGGGGGTTACTACCATAAAACAATAAAAACAATTACTACCATAAAACAATAAAAACAAAACCGTTATTATGGAGAAATGTGTTTCCCCTTCACTGATATAGAAAACATAAATACATTTTCAGAATCTTCTCTTCATTCCTATCGTGTTGTGTTCAGTTGGGGTGATTCCGCATCCGGCTGCCATGTCTTGTAAACACAAAGTCGAATCGTGCATAAGCGAATTCGGTTCGTGTTATGTACGATATCATTCCCCTATTTATAAATCGTGTATGATCGAATTCGTGTAGCGTAAACATGTGTTATACGAGGACTGACTGTATCGTGAAAATATCGCAATGTGAACCTAATAATACATTTTATTTTATTTTTTTTTTTTTTGTAATTTGTTCCAAGTCCTTGGGAGTTGAAAATTTCGCTATGTTACTAAGCTATTTATATCTCTAAAAGGTCACATTTTTAATGGAAATTGCATTACCTTGAATTTTCCGGTTTATTGGGCTTTTCTGTTAGTGCATCTAATTATAAATGGGTAGCAAACTCGATCTTATTGCATTTGATTGAATTTAAGCAACCAAGGAAAGTGCAAATGGTGGTAGTGCCAGAAAACTAAACAAAATTCATTTAGAAATAAAGATGAAAATGATTAACAAGTATAAAGCAAGACAAAGTTTGTCATCTATTGCGAGGGAATTAGGTCTCGCTGCTTCAACAGTGAATACTATTTTAAGGGAGAGTGCATGTAGAAAAGAACATATTAAAAGATCAACAGTGATTACAAAACAGCATTCAGGTGCTATATCGAAGATGGAAAAGCTATTAATAATGTGGATGGAAAATCATGTTCAAAAGTGAGTGCCCCTGAGTCTAATGACTATTCAAGCAAAAGCAACAAGTATTTATAAAGATATTAAGGATAAGTACTGCGAACCCGAACCCAAGTTCGTGGTAAACAATGGGTAGTTTAATAGGTTCAAGCATTGCGCTTGAACGTTTCCACAAGGTTAAAGTATGCTGTGCAGTCGCCAGTGCTGATTTTGCAGCTGCAGAGAAATTTTGTAATGTGTTGGAAAAAATTATTGATGAAGGCAGCTAATCAATGCAGCAAATTTTTAACATTGATGAGACTGCTCTCCGTATCGGAAAAAAATACTGAATCGAACATACACTGCCGAAGAGAAAAATACAATGCCAGGTTTCAAGGTGTCAAAAGATAGGACTAAGCTCTTGCTTGGAGCTAATGCAGAGGGAAATTATGGATTAAAACCACTGCTTGTGTACAATTCGGGAAATTCTCGTGCATTTAAGGGCATCAATAAAGCCACCCTACCCATGCATTTCCGATCGAACCGGAGAGCATGGATAACAATATCTCTATTTGAGGATTGGTTTAAGTGCTGCTTCATTGCTGAAGTTGAAAAATATTGTAAAGACAATGACGTTCCTTTCAAGATTTTGCTTCTATTAGATAATGCGCCTGGACATCCAATTCATCTAGATAATTTCAATTCGAACGTGAGAGTCATATTTCTACTGCCAAACATGACTTCACTTATCCAACCGATGGATCAGGGCGTTATTTCGCATTTAAAAGCATAGTATTTATACACAACATTTGCTCAGGCATTGTATACAGTAGACAACGAGAAAAATTTTACTTAAGAGACTTTTGGAAATATTACAATATTTACCATGCCATCTTAAACATTAATAAGGCCTGGGCGGAAATTACTAAAAGTTTTTTAAATGGCACATAGAAGAAAATATGCCCATGGCACGTAAAAGGATTTATAAAAGACGAATCATATGAAGAGGTTACAGATAAGACTGTAAAGGTTGCAGAGCTACTTCAGTTGGAGGTTGATGCCAAAGACGTGTCGGAGTTAATAGAGGAAGAAAAGAGGAATTATCTAATGAAGAACTTATTGACTTGCAGGCAGCGATAGTGAAAGAAGAAAATGCTGACAAGGTTCAAGATGAACCAAATGAGGAGCCGAGAAGCTTCATCATCAGAGAGATAGCAACGGCATTTCATGAAATTGCATTGGCAATGGTGAGATTTGAGATGGATCCTGACAGCGAATGATTCTTAAAGGTTAACAGAGGAGTGAATGATATGCTTGCTTGCTTGCTTGCTACAAAGAAATCTATGATGAAAAGGAAAAAAGCCACCGTCCAGCCATCCATTAATGTTCTTTCGTAAGATTGAGCGGCCGACTCCTTCTAAATCTCCACAGCCATCAATTTCCACAGAGGTGTACTTATCAGCTGAAGATGTAGACTTTGGCAACGATGTTTGAGACATAAAACTTACTGACGTTATGCCTATCTCCTCTTTTTTTTTTAAATTTTATAATTTTGAAATTTTTTAAATTGCACGCTTTTGTAATTTTTCCTGCACATGAGATAAAAAAAATGAATAAATACAATAAATAATTTTATTTATATGTTCGTTGAACATTTCTTTTTTGATTCAATCACTCCAGCAAGGAAAGATGCGAGTGCTGCACAAGCATGGGGGAAATTCTGACTAATGTAAAATCCGACTTGCGTAGCTTTACGTAAGTCAAGGAATTCCTGAATAGCATCAGCCAAAAAAAAAAAAAAAAAAACAGTCTT
The DNA here is from genome assembly GCF_048544385.1 of Mastigoproctus giganteus. NCBI lineage: Eukaryota > Metazoa > Arthropoda > Arachnida > Uropygi > Thelyphonidae > Mastigoproctus > Mastigoproctus giganteus. The sequence goes on along the minus strand of NC_143582.1, from coordinate 40,390,522 downwards.
CCCATTTCACCCATCTGTTCACCTAGTTCAGGGTGCCTACATAGCCGGGTGGGCAGGAGCAGCAGTGCATAGCACACGCTTCTTGATTAGACCGGGGTTCGAGCCCATAACCACCAAATACAGAGGATGCAGAAAGGTCAGGGAATGACCACCGCATATCCCGGAGCAATATGACCTTAGTTGCTAATGCTCCTAAAAACCGAATAACAAACAATAACAACAACCTAGTTCAGCCTTAAATTTATTTAAGCTATCAACTTCCACAACAACAGATGGAAGTCTGTTCCAGCAATCAACTACCTACTGGCTAAAGGCAAACTTCCGCACATTCCAAAAGTGTGAATTCTACAATTGTCTTTCCTCAATTTGAATCTATGTAATATAATATATAATATTCTTTACACACCTCAATCAGATCACCTTGCAGGTCCCTAGCCTCCAGATGCTGCAACTTGCAGAACTTAAGCCTCTCTTGGTAGGAGCACCCCTTCGTTTCTCTCACCAATCACACTGCCCTTCTCTGTACTCATTCTAGCAACTCTACATCATTCCTAAAATGACACCTCCAGACCTGTATGCTGTACTCACGGCGTGGCTTGACCATTGCCTTATACAAGGGGATAATCATCTCCTTGTCTCTGCTAGCAAAATTCCTATATATCATTGACAAAACTCCATGACCTGACCTGGCAGCCCATCTGCACTACTCAGAGAACTTCATATCTGACTGCACAATTATTCCCAGGTCTGTTTCATTCTCCACCTCTCTGAGTGTAGTACCACACAGTTGGTATGTTTTTCTTGGGTCACTGCTATCCATATGCAGTACTTTGCATTTGTCAAGGTTAAACTTTAGTTGTCACTTCTCAACCAATCTGCCTAACTTTTCTAGATCCTGTTGCAATAGCATACTGTCTTTATCAACCCTGGCTACCTTTGCATCATCTGCAAACTTGGACATTAAACCTGATATACCTTCATCGATATCATTGATAAATACACGAAACAATGGGCCCAGCACTGAACCCTGGGGGACTTAACTACTAACATTAGTCCACATAGAGCAGTGTCCATTTATTACAACTCTCTGCCATCTCCCACTAAACCATCCCTTTATCCATTGCAGCAACTTGCCCTTAATGTCATACTGCTCCAGTTTGTAAAGCAATCTTCCATGTGCAACAGTATTAAAGGCTTTCCTGAAATCCAAGTATATGATATCAAAATTATTTTTTGCATCCAGTTCCTTTGAGAACACTTCGTGGTATCCAATCAAATTGGTCAGACAAGACTTTTGCGTAACAAACCCATGCTGTGTCTGAACTATTACTGTAGTCTTGTCTAGGTGATCTTGCATCACTTCTTTAACCAGTGATTCCATTATTTTCCCCATAACAGAAATTAAACTAAGAGGTGTATAATTATTTTTGTCTCCTTTGAACCCCCCTATGTGAATTGGGAATACATTTGCACATCAAGCCCATTGGGATCCTCTTGAATCTAAGAATGCTCTCATAATTATGGCTAAGGGTTTGCTAACTTCCCTCGCTGCCTCCTTCAATATAACTGGATAAATTCCATCCACCCCAGGTGCCTTTATGTTTAACTTTAACAATTTTCTTCACTTTCCTCTCAGTTATTGTAAAATAACTTAGCTTCCTGCTAGAGTTTAGTAAACCTCTGTCTTCCTTCCTCTTCTTTACCGATACTAAGGCTCTAAATACTGCAGTATTGTTAAGAAGCTTGTATCTGACTCATGCCTTGAGTCATCAGCACCTGCAGATAGTGCTGCTTGACTCAATGCAATACAGGTACTGCATTGAGTCACCCAGCAGGAAACGGGTTAAAGGAAGATGACTTGCAGTTTTTTATTCATTCGAAGTTTTATTCTGCAATGGCATCACCCAGTTTTATTTGTTACTTGTAATACTTGTGTGCTTCTTTAAAATAAATAACCCTTCAAAAAGAAAGAAATATGACAGTGGGTTCAAGTTGAAGGTTATAGCATTTTACAAACCCATGAACAATCGTGCAGCAGCCAGAAAATTTGGCATAACGAAAAGTTAGTGCATGACTGGAAAAAGAACGAAGATTTGTAAAATTACATGCCTAGGATGAAATGTGCTATGAGGGAAGGAAAAAGTGATTTGCCCAGGCTCAAACACAATATTTTTGAATGGGTATCAGAAAAATCTAACCCACAAGTAAGTCAGAAATTCAAAGGACATTTAAGTTGGTACAGAAGCTTTATGGAAACAAAAGGATTGGTATTATGCCAAAATACGAAAACATTCAGAAACTACTGATATTGGAAAATAAAATTGCTGATTTTCAATGATATATAAAATGTGCAAGGAATACAATTTTCCATTGTCACACACTGGAAATATGGATGAAACTGCCATGAATTTTGACATGGTAGAGAACGAAAGTGTGAATTCAAAAGGAGCCAAAACAGTTTTAGAAGACAAATGGACAAGGGGAAAACTCAGTTTACAGTCATATTAACATGCATGGCAGATTGAGCAAAGTTAAAACCAAAGGTAATTTTCAAAATAAAAACAATGCCAATGATTACACTTTTCCTGAAATATTTCTTCATGTACATTGTTGGATAGATGAAGATGGAGTTGAATTTTGGATTAAAAATGTTTGGAATAGGCAGTGTGGTTAGGTGTTTAAGCCATATATGACAAAGAAAACAGAAAATTGAAAAAATAAAGAAAGGAAAACAGAAAATATTATCCAACATTAATAGAAAGATTGCTGTTATATTAGGTGGATTAATATCAGTTGTGCAGCCATTAGATGTTTGCCTAAACAAACCATTCAAGGACAGCATTCATGGAGAATGGAATGATTGGATTATGAATGGCAAAAAAAGTTTTACCAAAAGTGGAAATATGTGGCCAGCTCCACGGGATATTTTGTGTGAGTTTGTGATAAATGCATGAACAATATTGATGTTAAAACTATCATAAACTTGTATAAAAAATGTGGTATATAAAATTCCATGGATGGCGTAGAAGATAATTTTTTGGGGCAGAATGATGATGTGTCGGATAATGAGTGGAATCCTTATGATGAAAATTTTATTTAAATTGAAGATTGTTATCCGGTAATACAGATTTGGTTATGTAACCATCTTGGTAGATTATATCAGTATGATAAATGTATTGTATAATTTTATTGTTTAATATAATCTATTTATAACCTTATATATAAATTTCTTTAATTTTTAAACAAGATTTTTCATGTGTAGTATTCTCCCACTTGTTATAGAATTTTAGGTTCAGATTTTAGGTCCTGTGTATAAGTCAACCTGTGATTTTAAGCTTCATATTTCAAACTTCAAGTCTTGACTTATATGCCGACCAATATGGTAAAAGTTCTTAACACAATTGCATGCAAATGATTTATGATATACAAATGACCTTACAGAGGCAAGTAGTTATTCCCTCATGTATTTAATCATGGTTCTGTGTGATTTTACATGCATATAACTGACTCAGTTCTGGAATTTAATTGCCAGACCTTGTATTATGTATTCAGTTATATCTATCAATGGTTATTTATATAAATACAAAAATTCAGAATAAAGTCATTACCTTTGGCCTTGTGATGAAAGAAGTAGCCAGTTATGTTCATTAACAGGATGAACTGACTGAAAAGATTCAGAAAATGAAATAATCCAAGCTTCTTCAGATTTTAAATCTAATATCTTCATTTTAAACCTAAAGGAAAAAAGGAGTCATAATTAAAAATACAGAAGGTAGGACAAAGCACAATGAATAATATCACCTGTTCATCTTTTTTTTTTAATTAGCTTAAGTAGTCACTTGCTTACATCAATTTGAAATCATGTCATGCACCATGACATGATTTCATTTAATCAACCCTACAAGGCATTTCCACAAAAGTTGTCAAAGAAGGCAAAGAGCATGCTTATATTCCAGCATAATTTCAAAGTAAACAATATAAGAGCAAGCGAAAACGATGGCGGATTTATTAAACACAGGCATTCTTCCCTTCTAAATTCAAAAATTCACCACTGGCTCCAGTGAATCTGATATATTATTTCTGAAAGGCTGATAACCCCTCCCCTCCCCACACAAGTCTATATCACATTTCAGTATTCAAAGGTTTAATTAAGAAATTTTAATTTAATTAAGAAATTTAAACAAGAAATTTCATTAATTAAGTAATCTTAGAGTTCAGTGTATAAAATTTTGTCTATAAGTTAAAGTGTTAAAGCTATTTATCTTAATGACAAAGAGAGAATGTTGGTATGTATCCAGCACTGCTGTAGAAAAAAATGCTATTAAACTGCCAAACTAATACTGCATGCCAAGGCAGAAATTACATTATGCTCAACAAAGTGCAATTCTGCTACCTGAGCAAAAAGACATTCTGTCTACACGGCTCATGGCATTATTAGCTTCCTTTTCTTCCTTCTTTGATTAATATGTATTTAGTCTGTATGTTCATGAACATGTTTTGTTTTTGTCATTATGTTTTAATTTATTGTCATTTGCTTTCCTTATGAACATTATTATTATTATAATTGAGTTATTTTATGTTAATCCTGTTTATTATGATTTGATTTTATAATTAATTTCACATTTGTGTTTGGTTTAGACCTGTTCAATAAATGTAGAAATCAGCATTTTGTCACATTTGTTCATTTTAAATTATTGTTTCTTACCATGATTGTTTCTTATCAGTTTGTTTGTTACTTTCTGTTCTATATCTGGTTCCTAAAGGGACATCGATTGATGCTTTGCAATACAGCAACCAATGTTCCCCAAAGAAGCAGTCCTAGTGTCCCTATATTTATTTATTATGGAAGTGGTATTCATCCTTTAGCAGGTGAGAGAGTGCATCTCCTTGGACAGAGACACCTCACTTTAACTTGTTTTCAAACACATTCGCATATATGTGTATAACACACCTGTTGTCTTCACCATGCCCACCTGTCTGCAGGTACAACTCAATTTCCACTGAACAGCTTGTCATAGCATTTTATATTTGACACTTGTCAGGTCAGTCCATATTTCATTTAAATCGGACACAGACTCTATAAATTATTATTTATTTCATACATATCACATAGGTTATTCATATATTATATACTGTAGTTGAACAACTGGATATTATGTTTGTCACCATGCATTTATAGGAGGAATGAATGGGCAATATGGGAGATGAATAGAAAGGAAAAGTTCAGTTTTAGAGCTAGGCACATGAAAGCTGTTGCTTTTTGAAAAGCATGAAGAGAATTTTATCAATTTATTAAGAGCTTCTTATCAATTTTATCAAGAGCTTTTTATTAATTTACCAAATGCATTAATAATGATTTATTTACTAATAAAATTTTGGACAGAGCAGCTCAAACTATGTAAAATTCAAACTGTGACACTGTTTAGTGTAATTGCATCATTACTACTAGTTTAATTTTAAGACAATCCAAACTGAATTTTAAGACAAACTTTGGTTTGTCTTAAAATTCAACTCCACTGCCAATGTTTGATTACATGCTTAATCTCATATACAGGCATACCTCGAATAACGAATAGGATGCGTTCCACGAAATTACTTCGTTAAGCGAAACTTCGTTTTCAGAGGTAAAAATACTATGGCCAGAATAGGGATACGTTCCTACCTAAAGAAAATGAAAAGCTTTTTTTCGAACAAAGAAAAGTTTTATTAAATAAACAGTCAACTTACATACAAAGTGAAATCACATTTTAAAATATGAGTCTAAAGTTGATTGCTTATGCTTTTTTTCTCTTTCATTTAACAATTGCCTATACGGAGTTATTGCGTTTAACACTGATCGCTTAACAATAAAACTTGTTCCTAAATCAGGATCATTTTCACTAAAAAAATTTAAAACGTTTTCAATGTCATTTAAGCACCTTTTTAAATCTTTGGTTGTTAACACTTTTTCGGCAGGAACTTCTTTAACTTCGTCTTCATTATCTTTGTCTTCGTTGCTAACAAGGTTTTCTAAATCTTCCACTGAAAAACCATCATCTTCTGCATTCAATAAATTTCTAACATCCTCTTCATCGACATTTTCGAAACCTATTGATTGAGCCATCTGGATAACTTCATTTCTAATTTCTTGGATGTTATTTTCTTCTTCTAGTACAACTTTTGGCCATATTTTGCGCCAAACTCCATTTAAGCATTTCTTAGTGACTTCTTTCCAAGAACTATCAATGTTTTCAATGGTGTAGTTTTTCCAAAAAGTTTTAACTGTCATTTCCTCTTTATCCTCTAGTTCAGTTAAATTGCTTAATGTTCGACGCAGATAATAAGCTTTAAATGATGTTATTACTCCCTGATCCAATGGTTGAATCAGGGAAGTTGTGTTTGCTGGAAGAAACACAACTTTGACAGGAATGCATGTGTCCAACGTGTTAAGATCAGTAGGATGTCCCGGAGCATTGTCTAACAACAAAAGAGCTTTTTCTTCAAAGTTGTTTTTTTGACAATACCGTTTTACTTCAGGACAAAAGTGGTTAACAAACCAATCAGTAAATAACTCCTTGGTAACCCACGCTTTTCTATTTGCTTTCCATATTACAAAGGTAAATTCATTTTTATGTTACCTTTTAACGCCCTCGGATTTTCTGAATGGTAAACTAATAACAATTTTAATTTATAATCGCCAGAGGCATTTGATCCAAAGAGTAACGTTAAACGGTCTTTGGCTGCTTTGAACCCAGCAGCTGATTTTTCTTCAATAGAAATGAAGCTTTTTGTTGGTAGCCGTTTCCAGAACAAACCGCTTTCGTCAACATTGAACACCAAATTTGGTGGAAAATTTTCACGTTCAATTATTTCCTTTAGTTTTTCTGGAAACTTCTCCTGTTAATTTTACACTATGAATCCTGGCCCGTTTTTTTAAATTTCTCGAACCAACCACGAGAAGCCCCAAATGTTTCCGTAATTTATTCAGTTTGTTTAGATTTCAGGTGATTAAACTGGAATATTTTTTTTATGTTAAATGGGGCTTGAAATTGCGGACTTCGTTATATCGAAGCTTCGTTATCAGAGGTAACGTTAACCGAGGTATGCCTGTAGTTTGTTTGCAACCTGACCAAGCCATGCGTTTTGCCATTGGGAAACTTTCATATTACTTGTCTATAGTCTATATAGTGCACTAACAGTCAAGAATTATAAGGAGTACTGATTTGGCTGCAATTACTGCCAAATCATTTGCCAAGATCCACGTGTGGCTGGGAATCCAAAAGAAACAAATATCAAATTCAGATTCAAAAAAAGGAAGTGTAGCCTCTACTGTACCCAGGACAGGACTGCATGAAGATTAAACCTCATCAATGACCAGGCTTGCAATGAAATGAGAGAATCGGTTCATTTTTGGTGGTGGTAGGTATGTGATTGAAGACTAGCTCAATTGCATGCAGTTCTACAGTGAACATGCTGAATTTGGGAGGGGTATCTCCTCAGATATCATAGTGCCTGGAAAGGCAGCTGCAGACCTCACAGACATTTCTGGCTTCAAATCATCTGTACAGACTGGCAAGATGTCAGAATGTTCAGCTCGGTGCTCAGTAGAGTTGCAAGTAGACAGCAGATGGAGTACTGTTCTTCCCCAGTTGTTAAGGGAAAAGTTACAAGCTGGAATATGAGTATGGTAGAGTGGAATGGAGTTGCCTTGGTGATGGGGTAACACTGTCCATTGTGATACCCAAATCACTGAGTAGTAGAATATTCAAGCCTCTCATGCTACACACACATAGTTGACAGATATGTTGTAGACAGGTCAACTTTCTATCAAATACAAGCCCCAAAAAATATAGTCTCAGGTACTACTGGAATAGCATTTTTTCAAAGTCTCAGTTTGGGTTCATAGCAAAGGTTATGCTCATGATGAAAATTATGTAAATGCTTTTTTACAATAAGAACCTGAATCCTGATTCATGCCCATGAGTTCAGGAAATCAATGGCATGTTGAATTGTCTCTTGACAACCCTCATGTTGCAGACTGAGAAATATGCCAAAACTGTCAACACAGAAGAATCCATTTTGATCGCAAAAAGTGTAACATTTAAAACTGATCCCTGGGGTACTCCCTCCTCATGGAAGAAGAGCCACATGAACTTGAAAGGAACAACAGGATAAAAAGTGTTTAATAAAAGCTGGGAGATGACATCTAAGGCTGATGCTATAAAGGTCTTTCAAAATTGCAAATACTAGGGCTTGCATAAAACCGAGAAATTTCAAAACCGAGTTTAACCGAAGTTTATTCTTAAAACAGGTTTTAAAACCGATTTTCTCAGACTTAGGGAAAATAATTAAAAGCTTATAACACAAGTATTTATTTTATCTTGGGTAGATTGTACAAATCGTAATCAAATCTTTTAAACAAAATCTATCACCTCTTATAGTAAAAAAAAATAAAAAAATTAAAATGCTCCAAAAAGGTAACCAGCTTAAGATTATACAAAAAAAATAATAAGCCCTATAATAATAATAAATAAATAAAAATAAACAGCTTGGGGAAATTACTTTACTATTTATTGCTCAACTTTTTTCTGAAAATGGTCCTTTAAAAAACACAGTATATTAAGCATTTTTCCTGATAGACTTGATCTTATTTTTGTGTTAAAGAGACCAGTGATCGAAAACACTCTCAGATTGGACACTTGTTGGTTTAATGGTCAGCAGTGCTCTATAAACTTTCTCCAGCTTTTCACTTCTACTGCTAGTCGCCTCCAAAATTTTAAATTCTTTGCTGATTTCCAATTCGCTCGGATATTTTGAAGGCTCTTCAGTTAATCTCTTTATTACACTATCATACTCTCGCATGAGTGTATCTCCGACATTGGAACTAGATGAGTCTTTGTTTTCTTCTAAAAGAACAGTCCATTTATTTTCAGTTTCTTCATTTAACGCTAAGACTCCTTCGGAAAGTTTTGCAAATAATCTCTGATAAATCTCTTCAGCATGCTTTTTCAAAACTTGCTTACTTGGAAAATCAAAAGTTCTTGAACCTGATCTTCTTTCCTAAACTTTTTGGGGTTGTGTAGATAACTCAGCAAAGCCACAGTTTGGCAATTTCATCTTGCATTGTAACGCTGAAAAAGGCTTTGGTGAAACTTTAAACCAAATGGGGTTTCTGCTGTATCAAGCTTAGCAAGCAGAAATTCTATTGAAGACTCTGCTTTAAGTAAGTCTGTATCTTCTGAGGTTATAGCCTTCAGAATCATTTCAACTGGTCGCAAAGTTTCACATAGCAATTCAAGTGTTTTCCAGTCATCGTCAGACACAGCTTCAGTTGACAGTACTGCACATAGAGCATTTGGAATGCAATTTTTCAATTTCAAAAATCTCTCAATCATATAGAATGTGCTATCCCATCTAGCCTTGCAATCTAATATAAGTTTATATTCTTTCCCATTAAATTTTGCTTTAACAAAATTTTGTAATATGTCATTTTTGGTAGGTGATTTTCGAAAAAGCTTGTAAAAACTATTAACACAAACTATTTGCACAAACTATTAACAATATGTTAATAGTTTGTGCAATATTGGCCATTGGATTGAAGAAATAAATGAGCTCATCGGTAAAGTCGGTTTGATAAAGCATGCCTTGCTGTCTTTCTTCAACTTCTTCATCATCACTACTTTCTTCATTATTTTCATTTTCTTCATTGTCTTTGGGAGACTCAGAGACTGTGGCACCATAATTGATTGCTTTTTCATAAAGTACATTTATAACTGACAGATGTATTCAATGGGCTATACATTGTTGATGATTAGGCGTTAATTTTCTTGCAAAACTTAATCATCATTGCTGCTCCATCGGTGGTGCAGGCAATAATATCCTCATCCAAGTTTTAACCAAATTCCTTCAAGTGTCCATTCCCAATTTGCTCAGTTCTTCTGCTATCAAGTGAACCATTAATCTCAATAAGACCTAACGACCAATGATTGTCTTTTGAATGCACATTTATATTCATATACCTTTTATTTTGAATAGACGTATATTCGTCTAGAGTCAATGAATACCATCACCCGAAACCAATGAATTTTTGAAATGCTGAATGAGTTATTCTTTCTTAGTTTTATGATAATTCAGAACCATATTTTTAATTCCATTCACTGAGGCTGGTGGTAATTTATCGTATTTATTTCTCTGAAGGTAAAGGCTTGATTGTATAAACTCACTCTTGGCAACTGAATTAAAAGAAAATCCATCTAAAGCAGCTAATTTTGAAATCTCTTCTTCCATAGATTTTTTAACGATAAAGTTTTCTAATGTTCTTACCATTTTTACGGAAGGTTCACTGTTATCTTGTTTAATGTCAATCTGATGCATTTTCTTTAAATGCAACATCAAAGATGATGTAGATCCTCCAGACGACTTCATTATCTTCTGACATTTCAAACATTGTGCTTCATCTTTGCTTTTTTGAGCAAAATAATTCCATACATTTGATTTCATCTTTGACATATTAAGAGTAATAAATATTAATTAGTAGGAATTCATATCACCGACAATTTTAAATAAAAATATTGAAGATAACAAAGGCACAATACTATGCGTCACTCCCGCAAGCACTGAATGAAGAGTCTAAACAAGGCAAGTTTCAAAAGATACAGGTGGGAAGATAAAAGGTACCCCTCCTAGATTTGGGCCACTTGCCCATGAGATTCGTACCTTAAAATAAAATAAAATAAAATAAAATAAAAAACATGTTTAAAACATAAAGCAGTTGAATGATCCAGATAAACGAACAAACAAAAGAAAATGTGCGTAACAAAAAACTATATTCGAGGGCTAACTAAAAAAATATTCGAATCCGGTTTTAGAAGCTCGGTTTCGGTTTTAACAACTCAATACGAAAACCGGATTTAACCGGTTTATAAAACTGGTTAGCAAGCCCTAGCAAATACCCAAGATGTGTCATACACTTTTTCTATATCAAAGAACACAGACAGCAGTTGTTCTCATTTTAAGAAAACACCTTGGATAGATGTTTCCAACCTAATTAAATGGCCCAAAGTGGACCTATTTCTTTGAAAGCTGTGGTGCACTCTGCAGAAGAGGCCATTTGCTTCCAAATACCATATAAGGTAGGTGTCAACCATTCTCTCTAGGATTTTGCATAGACAGCTAGTCACATCTCTAGGACAATAGACTGTTAATAAACATCCTACCATGAGACAAATTGCTACTGCTTCTATGTTGGTGTAAGTGGCAGTTTGAAATGAGGTCTGGTTGCCCACAAGGATAGCAACTCCTCCATGGGCAGGTATATTCCCAGTTCTGTCCTTATGTATGAGTAGTATTATGAAAGAAAGGATTTTTCATTTGCCTTCAAATATGATTCCTGCAAGAAAAAAAAACAAACTGGCTCATGCTTTTGCAGGAGGTCCTTGATGTCATCACATTTTGCTAGAATCCATAACTCCACTGTAGGAATTTAGCCTTTTTTTTTTTTTTTTTTTTTTTTTTTTTTGGCTTGGCAGATCCATCTGCCAGCTTTTGAAGCACTGAGGGCTTACTTTTCTCAGTCTTGGATTTATCTTTTTTGAGGATGTACGGACACTGTTCTGTGTCCATTTCTTCCACTGCTAAGAATTCCAAGACTGAATCATATGATACCACCTCAATATCCATTTTTTCTTGTTAGCTGGATGTGCTTCATGTTTTTTATTCTTTTCTCTAACAGTTTCTTTTGTTACTGGTGGAGAATTAGCAGGTACAGATATGGGAGTGGCAGCTGATTGGTCCTTCTGTGCAAGTTTGTGTGAGTTTAACAGATCATGTACAATGGGAGTAAATGACTCTTTAGGTGGGATAGTCATTTCTGTTTGAGTTCCAATGGAACATCTCCCTGCTACCTTCAGAGAGTATGAAGGTTTTTGTATTTAAAGGTTTCACTGCTTTTCTTGCCTCTAGGTAAGTCTTTGTATTTCTTTTTCTTCTATTCACTCTGGCATTCTTGTAACTATGTAGGGTGTCTTCCTTGGCAGTAAATGCAGGTGGATTTTGTAGTTGAACATGTAATTTTGTGGTCCTTTGCACTACACAGAGTTCATGCAAGTGCACCATGACAGGCCATTTGAGTGCATGTCCATCTTTCTAACAATTAAAGCACATTAAGGGATTTGGTACATGTGGACAAACTGAACAGTTTAGATAGCCATCTTTGATAGAATTAGGAGACACTAGTGAATTAAAAGCAAGGGTTTTTTTGGGGATTTATTAGGCACATTGGAAACTATGACCATAGTGTGCCAAAAGGCAAGGGTTAGGTTTTCTGGTGGGTACTAGATTCCCATCCCTATATACAAATATTCACATCGCAGCTGTTACTCCTTGGCTTTTTAGTTCTGAACACATTTCTTTCTCAGACACTGAGTAGATCCCATTCAGAGATTACACCTTGGGATGAGTTCAGTGTCTCATACACGTTGCTCAAAGGAGCTGTTCTGAGTTCCTATCACCTTTGGTCTTAACAAGGATAATACCAAAATGAAGCCTTTTGACTGATTTCGGTGAACCTGCTAGCACCCTTCCAAACCCTTCTGGATAAAGAAGCGTGACATTTTTCCTAAGGGTTTATCACCGGGGGGGGGAGTGTATGATCAGGTATTGAGGTGTCGGACCTGATCTATCTTTGGTTCTGGGTCTTTTGGTTGAAGTAACATTTCTCATGCTTCTACAGACAACACACACACAAAGTTATGACTAACTTGCTCTAGTACAGTTAAAAAAAATTATTTAAGTCATCTGATTTTTGTTGTTGTTAACTTGTGCTAGTATACTGAGAGCTAATTTATTAATTAGTTTATTTATTTATTGATTTTGCAAATGCAGGTGACATTTGTTTAGCCTTAGCATTAGCAAAGGAACATGATGCAAGAAAGCAAGCTTAGATAGCATCAGCAAAAAAAAAAAAAAAAAAAACCCTTATTTCACACATCCACTCGCTCCAAATGTTTGTCAAGTTCTGTCATGAATCTATTTAAGCTATCAACGTCTACAACACGAGATGGAAGTTTGTTAGAACAATCAATCACTTGCTGGCTAAAGGCAAACTTTCGTACATCTACAACTGTCTTAGCTCAATTTGAATTTATGCCCTCTTAGGCGATTATTCTGAGCAAGAGAAAGAATTCCATCAGCATTGAGCATGCTCAAACCATTCAAGGCTTTATACATGTCAATCAGATCACCTTGCAGGTGAGTAGTCACCAGACACTATAATTTGAAAAACTTAAGCCTTTCTTCATAAGAGCAACCCTTTGTTTCATTCACTAATCTTGTTGCCCTTCTCTGTACTCTTTCCAACAGCTCTACATCCTTCTTAAAATGAGGCCTCCAGACCTGAATACAATACTCAAGGTGTGACATGACCATTGCCTTATACAAGGAGATAATCACCTCCTTATCCCTGCTAGAAAAATTCCTGTATATCAGTGAAAAGACACCATGAGTACCTCTTGCAGACCATCTACACTGCTCAGAAAACTTCATATCTGCCTGCACAATTACCCCCAGGTCCTTTTCATTCTCTACCACTGTCAGTGCAGTAGCACAGAGCTGATACGTTACTCTGGGGTTACTGCTTCCCATGTGCAGCACTTTACATTTGTCAATGTTAAACTTCATTAGCCACCGCTCAGCCCATCTGCCCAACTTTTCTAGATCCTGTTGCAGCAGCATACTGTCATTAGTGTCATTAACAACCCTGCCAACCTTCGTATCGTCTGCAAACTTGAACATTAAGCCTAATATACCATCATCAATATCATTTATAAATACAGAACACAACAATGGACCCAACACTGAACCCTGATGGACTCCACTAATAACTTTAGTCCACGAAGAGCAGTGTCCATTGATTACCGCTCTCTATCTTCTCCCACTCAACCATCCCTTTATCCATAGTAGCAATTTGCCTCCAATGCCACAGTGCTGCAATTTGTGCAGCAGTCTTCCATGTGCAACAGTATTAAAGACCGTTCTAAGATCCAAATATATGATATCAAAATTATTCTTTGCATTCAGTTCCTTTGTGACTACATCATAGCATCCAATCAAATTTGTCAGACAAGACTTCCCCTTAACAAAACCATGCTGTGTCTGAGCTATAACTGAAATTTTGTCTAGGTGATCCTGCAATGCTTTTTTAACCAGTGCCTCCATTAATTTCCCTGGAACAGAAGTTAAACTAACAGGTCTATAATTATTTGTGTTGCCCTTTGATCCTACTTTGTGAATTGGGGTCACATTTTCATATCTCCAGTTCATGGGTACCTCCCCTGAGTCAAAGGAAGCTCTAATAATTATGGTTAAGGGTTTTCTTACTTCCTTTGCCACCTCCTTTAATATAACTGGATAGATTCCATCCACCCCAGGTGCCTTTCTTATGTGTATCTTCAAGAATTTCTCCTCCACTTTACTCTCAGTTATTACGAGATTATCTAGCTTACTGCCAGAGTTTAATACACCTCTGGCATTCCCCTCCCTGAATAACTCCTCAAGTGTGAATGCAGATGCAAAATATACATTTAGTTTGTTAGCTGCCTGAGCAGGATCATCAACAGTTGATGATCGATATCAAGCGGACCAATCTGATTCATCTCCTTCCTTCTAGAGTTTACATAAGTAAAGAACTCTTTGCTGTTTTTCTTTTCATCCTTTGCCAAAGATTTCTCGTAATCTGCCTAACCTCCTTTTTGACTTGGTTACAGATCAGCTTATATCTATCATAGGCTTCTGTGTCACGTGTTAATTTATATGCATCCCATGCATTTTTCTTCTCTGTCACATGTCTAATTAGTTCATATGACATCCATTTAGGCCTAAATCTTGAACAATTGGTATGAAGAGCCTAGTAGTTTCCAAGATTAATTCTTTGAATGCTTCCCATTTTGAATTTGCTGTTGGTAACATCATCAGTTGGTCTCACCGTATAGAATTTAAAGTGTCTTGGACCATCGTGGTCACCTTTACGAAAGCAAAAACCCTTCCCTTTACCCTTGATTTTAGTTACCTCTTCGAGTAAATCTCACTTCAGCACACTGTGATCACTGCCACCTAGTGGTTCCTTTATCTGCAGATTCTTAATGCATGAAGAATCACTACTGATAATCAGATCAAGAGTGTTACTCCCTCTAGTTGCCTTCCGAACATACTGCTGCAGAAAACAATCCTCCAATAAATCCAAAAATGCCTTGCTAGTGTGTGAGTGACCAACTCACAAATTCCAGTCAATCTTTGGGAAATTAAAATCTCCCATTATAAGACACTCTGATTTACTGGCTCACTATTTCTCTGCACAACTGCTCATTATACTCGTAACACACATGTATTCTCATATTTCCTTTCCCAGTGCTTATGTCACACCAAACAGACTCAACATTGCATTGTCCACCAACATCAAATTGAATGTTTATTTCATATTTAACTCAAAGGTTGGAAGGTAGAAATGCAGTACTTTTCAACTCAGTGTCCTACTATTTATCTCTTCATGTATATGCACCCCTCACCTATTTTTGTATTTTTTTTTTTTAAATTCAACATTGTTCATCTGCTTTCCTTGCTGGCACAGCAGTAATCAGTGCCATGCCTTTACCTTTTTTGTGTGTTTAACATGGCATCAATATATTTCATTAATGATAGTATTATATACTATATTCACTAGATCAATAATACTCAAGATATTTAGCTTAGTTTAATTTAATAAAATCCTTTTAAATATTTCATTCTTTTTAATAGCATGGAAAAAAAAAAGTACACAAAGCAAATTTTTTTAAAAGACACATTATTAAAAAATTTTTAATTTTATTTTTAGGGCATACATTTTACATAAATCTTATAATTATCACATTTATTGTGCACCTGGAAATGATGGCATCCAAGCAGAACTATGGAAATTTGGAGGCGATGCAATGTTAAAACACTTTGCACAATTGTTTAATCTAATTTTATTTACAGGTGATATACCAGAAGACTGGAAAAGTGGAATAATTATACCTATACACATAAAAAGAGATAAAGAAAATTGTCAGAATTATAGACCCATTACCCTTTTAAACCATATATATAAAATATTTATAATGATCTTACAAAATAGGATACTTAAAATATATGAAGAAACAATAGGGGAAGAACAAGCAGGATTTAGAAAAGACAGATCGACAATAGACCAAATATTCACACTAAACGTCATTGCAGAAAAATATTGGAATAAGAAGAAACCTCTTTATCTGTGCTTCATTGATTTTAATTAGGCATTTGACTTTCTAAACAGAGAAAATTTTATGAAACAACTACAAAAAATCCCACTTTATCATGAAATAATCATGTTTGTAAACAATTTATATAAAAATACACCATTTCCTCCAAATGCCTGTCCAGTTCCTCCTTAAATTTATTTAACCTGTCAACTTCCACAATGACAGATGGAAGTTTGTTCCAGCAATTAACCACCCGCTGGCTAAAGGCAAATTTCCGCACATCTATTCTACATTTGTCTTTTCTTAATTTGAATTTATGCCCCCTTAGGTTCGTAATCTGAACAAGTGGAAGGATCCTATCAGAATTCAGCGTGCTCAACCCATTCAAGGCCTTATATACCTCAATCAGATCACTGCGCAGATGCCTAGTCTCCAGCCACTGCAATTTGCAGAACTTAAGCCTCTCTTGGTAAGAAGATCCCTTCATTCCCCTCACCAATCTTGTTGCCCTTCTCTGTACACGCTCAAGTAAACCTACATCCTTCCTAAAATGAGGCCTCCAGACCTGTACGCAGTACTCAAGGCGTGGCCTGACCACTGCCTTATACAGAGGGACAATCACCTCCTTCTCCCTGCTAGCAAAATTCCTATATATCATTGACAAAACCTCATGACTTGCCCTGGCAGCCTGTCTGCATTGCTCAGAAAACTTCATATTTGACTGCACAATTACTCCCAGGTCTTTTTCATTTTCTACCACCTTAAGTGTAGTACCACACAGTTGGTATGTTTCTCTGGGGTTACTTCTAGAGAAAGGAGTCATGTAGGGATGCCCTTTATCTCCATATCTATTTAATATCTACCTAGAAGAACTAATGAAATCAATTGAAGAAAAAAGAGGCACAATAATAAATGGAAAAAATATAAACCACATAAAATATGCAATGATATTGTGATTTTAACACAAACCAAAGAGCAACTAAAAGAAATATTAACAAACATCGATAATGCAAGCAACAATTATGGAATTAATATTAATATAAATAAAACCAAAATAATGCAAATCGGAAAAAACATAGAAGACATAAACATAATCATCCAAAATCAACAAATAGAACAAGTACAACAATTTGTATACCTGGGCTCTCTAATAACTGGAAAAGCAATATTGACCAAATTAATCACAGACTGAACATCGGATTGGGCAAACGTGAACAAACTCAAAAACATATGGAAGAGCAATAAAATCTCAAATAGTCTAAAATTTAAACTATATGAAACTGTCATCATACCCACAGCAACTTATGGATCAGAGAATTGGAGAATAAATAAAGAAGAAAGGCAAAAAATAAAGGTATTTGAAATGAGATGTCTAAGGAAAACCAATAAAACAAATTAGAGAGAACATAAAACTAATGAACAAGTAAGGAGAGATCTAAATTTTGAATGCAGAATAATAGAGCAGATCTACAAAAAACAACTTCAGTGGTTTGGACATGCAAACCAGATGAAACAAAACAGGCTGCCTAATGTACTTACAGGAAGAATTGGAGTTAAGAGACCACCTGGAACACCCAAAAGAGAATGGCTCCAATACACAGGCTTTCAACGAATGATGCAAGATTCAAGACATTGGCAACAATGGAGGATGATATATAAATACTATATAGGGACTCAACCCGTCCCAAACGGAAGAGTAGAATGATGAGGTTGTGCATTTTATATTTGGACCATCCTCTTATCATATCATTACATCTATAGGAAAAATCATTTCTGTTTCACAAACTTTCACTTTATATCTATTTTAGGAATGCATGCTGATGTTTGTTTGTTATTTGGTTTTTAGGAGCATTAGCAACTAAGGCCATATTGCTCCGGGATATGCGGTGGTCATTTCCTGACCTTTCCGCATCCTCCGTATTTGGTGGTGACGGGCTCGTACCCCGGTCTAATCAAGAAGCGTGTGCTACACACTGCTGCTCCTCCCCACCTAGCTACGGCGGCGCGAATACATGCTGAACATAAATTGAGAATGTATGTTTGTGTTATTTGATAAATTCTGAAATTATATATATACTGTTTTTATCGTGAAACAAAGAATACAAGCAAATTTTTTTTAAAAATAAGCTGCAAAACTAGTTCACGGTTTCATATGTTGACTTAACCATGATACTTACCCATTGGGTTGATAAAATAGCAATTTATTTTTCTCTGAAAGATGTGAACACATGATCACTTGAGGTTGGTGACCATGGAGAGAATAAGCTAACCTTGTTCCAAATGTATCAAATGATGCAGATGTCTTTATCTGTTTTAACTTGCCTGAATTAGGCTCCAAAAGGAAAGTTGTATCTGTCTGCATGAAAGAAATTAAGAAATATTAGTCATATTCAGACAGATAATCATAGAACAACAAATATTTTGAAAATTAAAGAATGTCACAAATAGTTTAAGTGATCTAAAATGGACGTTAAATTCAAACTTAGAATAAAACAGTAGAGAGACATGATTTAACTTAATTGAAATGCCATAACCTCATATTAGCATCATAAAAAAATTCTCATTCATTTTACTTTCAAAAGGTAACGTAATGTGTAGTTGCTAAGTTAAGCAAAAGCTTGTAAGACCAAGCTCGAGTTCATAAAGTGAATTCACAATGTAAAAATTTGTCGTCTCAAAAAAAGTGTTAGATCAAAGTGTTGTAAACTGAGAGATTACCGTATTCTGAAAATACAAATAGTATTCATATGAATGACACTAATCACAGATGAAAAGTAGCAATAAGTGGGAGTTATGAGCCATATTTGAATAGTATGAATCATTTATCAGTAAATCAAATCAAAACAACTAATCCAAACATTTCAAACATCTTGAAAATTCGTAGATTACTGAATTACTGCAGTCTGAAGAGACAAATGATAATCATAATTGATATTATTCAGATAACAAAAGTAGCACTGAATGGAGATAAGGTGGGTCGGAAAACTGCTAGCTTTGGGGGGATACACAGACTAATAGATTAACAGTAGCCGCTGGCAGAGGTGAAAGTGATTCTTGCACTGCTTCTATTAGAATGAGCAGCAGCCTGGAAAGCAAGGCAATGGAGATTTCCAGGACTGCTGGAAGTCATAGTGGTACAAATAAATACATGGGCTGTGTTAGGGTAACTAAGAGTAGAAACAGGTGCATGTATACTTGCATGTACACCAATGCTAGGAGCATAGTTAATAAATTTGATGAGCATGAAGTGCTTGTCAAGACAGCAAAGGCAGATATTTTTGGGATATGAGATATGTAGTGTCACACAGATATAAGCAGTGCAGAATTGGGCTTTGGGGAGTACAATGTATACAGACAGGATAGACAGGACAGGAAGGGAGGAGGGGTTATGCTGTTGGTTAGGAAACTCATAAAATCTAAGGAAGTGCATCCAATTGACGTTGGTGGACAATGCAACTGAGTCTGTTTGGAGTGATATAAGCACTGGGAAAGGAAAAATGAGAATAGGTGAGTGTTATAGGCCTAATGAATGTGATGAGTATAATGAGCTATTGTGCAGAAAAATAGAGTGGGCCAGTAAATCAGAATGCCTTATAATAGGGGATTTTAACTTTCCAGATATTGACTGGAACTTGTGTGTTGGTCACTCGCACACTAGCAAGACTTTTGTGGATTTATTGGATGACTGTTTCTATAGTAACATGTGCAAAAGGCAACCAGAGGGAGTAATACTCTTGACCTGATTATCAGCAGCATTATCGTTATTCATGCATTAAGAATTTGCAGATAAAAGAACCACTGGGTGATAGTGATCACAATGTACTGATATGGGAATTACTTAAAGATGTAACTACCATCAAGGCTAAAGGGAAGGGCTTTTGCTTTCGTAAAGGTGACCACAGGGGTCTCAGACAGTTTTTAAATTCTGTACAGTAGGATCAACTGATGGTGTTGCCAACATTGAATTCTAAATGGGAAGCCTTCAGAGCCTTAATTTTGGAGGCTACTAGGCTTTTCATTCAACTAAGAAATACTGTTCAAGGTTTAGTCCTAAATGGATGTCAGATGAATTAATGAGGCTCGTGGCAGAGAAGAAAAATGTATGGGATGCATATAAAGTATTAGGTGACAGAGGAGCCTATGGCAGATATAAGCTAGTCTGTAATCAAGTCACAAAGGAGGTTAGGCAGGCGAAGGTAGATTACGAGAAATCTTTGGCAAAGAATGCAAAGAAAAACAGCAAAGAGTTCTTTACTTAGGTAAACTCTAGAAGGAAAGGGATTAATCAGATTGGACCACTTAACATAGATGAGTTGACTATTGATGATCATGCTCAGGTAGCTGATAAACTGAATGAGTATTTTGCATCTATATTCACACATGAGGAGTTATTCAATGAGGGAGTGCCAGACAATGATCAAACTCTAACAGGAAGCTAAGTGATTTTGTAATAACTGAGAGCAAAGTGGAGCAGAAATTGTTGAAGTTAAACATAAGGAAGGCACCTTGGGTGGGGCAGGATGTCCAGTTATATTAAAGAAGGCAGCAAAGGAGATAAGCAAACCAGTAGCCATAATTATGAGAGCATAGCATCCTTGGACTCAGGGGAGGTTGCCATGGACTGGAGGTGTGCAAATGTATCACCAATTCACAAAGGGGGTTCAAAAGTTTGTGTTCTGGAGAAAATAATGGAATCACTGGTTAAAGAAGCATTGCAGGATCATCTACAGTAAGACTACAGTAATAGTTAACACACATCATGGGTTTGTTAAGGGGAGGTCTTGTGTGACAAATTTGATTGAATACTATGATATGGTCACAAAGGAATTGAATACCAAAAATAATTTTGATATCATATACTTGGATTTCTGGAAAGCTTTTGATACTGTTGCACATGGAAGACTCCTGTACAAATTGGAGATGTATGGCGTTAAGGGTAAGTTGCTACAATGGATGGAGGGATGGCTGAGTGGGAGATGACAGAGAGTGGTAATCAATGGACACCACTCTTCGTGGACAAATGTTATTAGTGGAGTTCCCCAGGGTTCGGTGCTGAACCCATTGTTGTTTTGTATATTTATCAATGATATTGATAAAGGTATATTAGGTCTAATGTCCAAATTTGAAGATTTCTTTCTTTTTTTTTTTTTTTTATGTGAACCCCAAACATGAGAGGTATTAGAACCTATAGTACTTAGTACCGTGCTCGGGTTGGAGGTTGAGAACACGAAAGAAGATATTTGTTGACATTGGACTTGAACTTCTGTAGATTGTAATTTTCAGGAAATGCGTATGAAGGAAGGTTGTTCCAGAAAACGGCAGTTGAATTAATAAATGAGGAAGATGAAAAGTTGGTTCTGTGGGTTTGAAGTTGGACAGTAAATGGACGTTTGCCTGGTGGCGGCATATGTTCGGACTGTTTTGAAAGAGAGAGCGGGAATTATAGAAGCCAATTCAGAAGACCAGTGCCCATGGAAGTATCTGTAGAAGAGGCATGCAGCAGAAACAGTACGTCTATGAGAAAGCGAGTGGAGAGACTCTGTTAGAGATGAATCATTAATTAACCTAACTGCCCTCGTCTGAATGGAATCAAGAAGCCTGAGAGAGGTTTTGGAGGCACCACCCCCAGATGTGCGAACAATATTCCATGGCAGGGCGGATTTGCGATTTATACAGAGTGAGCAGCTGTTTGGAAGAAAAGTAACGCTGAGAGCGAAAGAGAAAACCAAGTTTTTTAGATGCAGAGGAAGCAATATTTGTAATGTGCTTGTGCCAAGAGAGATTAGAAGTCAGGGTAATCCCCAAAAGAGATATATCATTTTGCCTAGAAATCGGAGTGTCACTAAAGATAAGCATAGGAGCAGAAGAATCCTTTTTGCGAGATATAAGACAAGACTGAGTTTTAGAAGGGTTGAAATCAATGAAGTTGTCTTTGCCCCACTGGAGTTGTTGTTGTTGTTATTTTGGTTATTTTAGGAGCATTAGCAACTAAGGCCATATTGCTCCGAGAATATACAGTGGTCATTCCCTGACCTTTCTGCATCCTCCATATTTGGTGGTGACGGGCTCGAACCCCGGTCTAATCAAGAAGCGTGTGCTACACACTGCTGCTCCTTCCCACCTGGCTATGGAGGTGCCCCCACTAAAAAAATTACCTGAAGATCGGCATTTAAGGAATTGGTAGCAGATTTTTGAGAAGTTGAAGCTGATTGAGCAGGACAAGGTTTCTCAAAATGGAAAGTGGAATGCAATGTGCTATCATCGGCAAAACTATGGATAGGATTTCCAGTCAATGGAAGAAGGTCATTAATATACAAGAGGAAAAGAGTGGGGGAAAGAACTGAACCTTGGGGGACACCGGCATTAGTGGAGAAGTTAGAAGACAGAGAGCCATCTACCATTACCCTCAGTGAGCGATCAGAGAGAAAACTGGATAACCAATTATTAAAAACAGTTGGCAAACCATAAGATGGAAGCTTGTTTAGAAGACCTTTATGCCAAACACGATCAAAAGCCTTTGAGATGTGAAGAGCAACTTCTTGTGTTTCTTCAAAAAGGCCTCTAAGGTTGGGAGAGTACATATCCAGAATTTAAAACAAATACACCAACCGTTTAATTATAATGGTTTAATACTGGAAACTATAAAATGTACCAAACGATACTACACTGTAAATAATATATGCAAAAGACTGATTTACAAAATAAATATACGATGAAACTTTAATATACAATAAAATATAAATAAATAAAATATTTAAAATACAATAAAGATAAAAGCGATAAAACACTGACTGAAGCTTTCGGAGGCTTCCGCCTCCTTTCTCAACAACAATGATGTTTAAGCAACACATCCTTAAGTAACAGGCTCACAGCACACGTGGTTGACCAGGCGCATGCTCAATATTTCTTCCATATGATCAACGTGTTAATAAGATTTTACAGCTCTGGTTAAAAAGCGTGTAAGATTTCTAAAGAAAAGTACTGGTCTATGCATGCAATGGGGTGTCAGCTGCCCAGGTTTTATGGGCTGCCGAAAACATATAAGGTGGGGGTCCCCAACCCATTGTTTCTTTTATTGGGAGCCCTACCTATGCTTTGTCAAAATTCCTGGCGCAGCTGATTTCTCCTATAGTGGGACGGTCTGTGTTCGTTGTTAAAGACAGTGTGGATTTTGTGAACTTCATTAAAAGTCAAAATGTAGGGGAGAATGAAATAATGGTGTCACTAGATGTGGTGTCATTATTTACTTGTATACCCATAGCCAATGGGGTGGAATGTGTAAAGGTGGCACTGCAAAGAGATGATACCATAAGTACTAGATCGCACCTAAGTGTAGAGGATATATGCTGTGGTGTAGAATTATGTCTTTCGAGTACGACTTTGCTGTATAAAGGAGTGATGTACAAACAGGTTCACGGCACAGCTATGGGTTCTCCTATTAGCGCCATTGTTGCAAACCTGGCAATGGAAGAGTTAGAAAATATGGTTTTTACAAGTTTGGAGTTCCCTATGCGCAAGTGGAAGAGATACGTGGATGACACGTTCACTTTGGTGCAAAAGGGGAGAGAAGAGGATGTAGTTAGCTTTCTCAATGATTTCTCTCCTTTTATACAGTTCACCCCAGAGGTGGAAGTGAATGGTTCCCTCCCATTCCTGGACATAATGGTGAGTAGAGAAGGCTCCAGGCTTAGTACTACAGTGTTTAGGAAGCCCATGTGTAGGAGCCAGTACACCCATTATAGGTCAGCACAGACTGTGCAGCATAAAAACAACGTGGCCAGGGCACTTTTGGGTAGGGTTAAGACGCATTGTAGCACCTCTGAGGAGAGAGAGAAAGAAATTGGGCAAGTTAGGGCAGATCTTATGAAATGTGGTTACCCCCAGAGGGTCATTGACAAATATAATAGAGGCGTGGAGTCTAATCATGGAATACCGTCCGTTCCAGTCGCCACAGTTTATATTCCCTACTATCCGGGCTTGTCAGATTAGCATTAGCATTAGTAGAGGCATTTGATGCAAGAAAGCAAGCTTATGCAGCATCAGCCAAAAAAAAAAAAAAAAAACACCCACTTCCACTTCACTCCTCTGTTTGTTCAAAATACCTGTCCAGCTGAGCCTTAAACTTATTTAGGCTATCAACCTCCACCACAAGGGATGGAAGTCTGTTCCACCAACCAACCACCCGCTGGCTAAAGGCAAATTTCCGCACGTCTATCCTACATCTGTCTTTCCTCAATTTGAATTTATGCCCTCTCAGGTGATTTTTCTGAGCTAGAGGAAGAATCCCATCAGCATTGAGGACGACCGGGCTAGCCAGGTGGGTAAAGTGCCTGCCGGGCAACCCAAAGGTCGCGGGTTCGATTCCCGCCTCGGGCTTGGATCAAAGTACTGCAAAAACCTTGGGAGGTGCACTATGGCCACAGAAGCCGATGCGCCAACAACTACCAAACCAAAAAAAAAAAAATCAGCATTGAGCATGCTTAAACCATTCAAGGCTTTATACACCTCTATCAGATCACCTCGCTGGTGCCTAGTCCAGACACTGTAATTTGCAAAACTTAAGCCTTTCTTCGTAAGAGCACCCCTTTGTTCCATTCACTAATCTTGTTTCCCTTCTCTGTACTCGTTCCAGCAGCTCTACATCCTTCTTGAAATGAGGCCTCCAGACCTGTATACAGTACTCTAGGTGTGGCCTGACCATTGCCTTATACAATGGAATAATCACCTCCTTATCCCTGCTGGAAAAATTCCTGTATATCATTGACAATACTCCATGAGCTACTCTTGCAGCCCGTCTGCACTGCTCAGAGAACTTCATATCTGCCTGCACAACCACCCCCAAGTCCCTTTCATTCTCTACCACTGTCAGTGTAGTACCACAGAGTTGATACGTTGCTCTGGGGTTGCTGTTTCCCATGTGTAGTACTTTACATTTGTCAATGTTAAACTTCATTTGCCACCTCTCAGCCCATCTGCTCAATCTTTCCAGATCCTGTTGCAGCAGCATAGTGTCAGTAGTGTCCTTGACAACCCTGCCAACCTTTGTATCATCTGCAAACTTGGACATTAAGCTTGATATACCATCATCAATATCATTTATAAATACAGAAAACAATAATGGAACCAACACTGAGCCCTGAGGGACTCCACTAATAACATTAGTTCACGATGAGCAGTGTCCATTGATTACCATTCTCTGTCTTCTCCCCCTCAACCACCCCTTTATCCATAGCAGCAATTTGCCTCCAATGTCACACTGCTCCAATTTGTGTAGCAGTCTTCCATGTGCAACAGTATCAAAAGCCTTTCTAAGATCCAAGTATATAATATCAAAGTTATTCCCTGTATCCAGTTCTTTTGTGACTGCATCATAGTATCCAATCAAGTTGGTCAGGCAAGACTTCCCCTTAACAAAACCATGCTGTATCTGAGCTATAACTGAAGTGTTGTCTAAATGATCCTGCAGTGCTTCTTTAACCAGTGCTTCCATTAATTTTCCTGGAACAGAAGTTAAGCTCACAGGTCTATAATTACTTGTGTCAGCCTTTGATCCTCCTTTGTGAATTGGGGTCACATTTGCACATCTCCAGTCTATGGGCACCTCCCCTGAGTCCAAGGAAGCTCTCATAATTATGGCTAAGGGTCTGCTTACTTCCTTTGCTGCCTCCTTTAATATAACTGGATAGATCCCATCCACCCCAGGTGCCTTTCTTGTGTTTATCTTCAACAGTTTCTCCTCCACTTTACTCCCAGTTATTTCAAGATTCTGTAGCTTACTGCTAGAGTTGAATACACCTCTGGCATTCCCCTTGCTGAATAACTCCTCATGTGTGAATGTCGATGCAAAATATTCATTTAGTCTGTTAGCTACCTGAGTAGGATCATCAACAGTTGACCCATCAATATCAAGTGGACCAATCTGATTCATCCCCTTCCTTCTAGAGTTTACATAAGTAAAGAACTCTTTGCTGTTTTTCTTTGCATCCCTTGCCAAGGATTTCTCGTAATCTGCCTTCGCCTGCCTAACCTCCTTTGTAACTTGGTTGCATATCAACTTGTATCTATCATAGGCTTCTGTGTCATGTGTTAATTTGTAAGTATCCCATGCATTTTTCTTCTCTGCCATATGCCTCATTAATTCATCTCACATCCATTTTGGCCTAAACCTTGAACAATATTTCTTAGTTGGTATGTAAAGCCTAGTAGCTTCCAAGATAAGTTCTTTGAATGCTTCCCATTTTGAATTTGCTGTTGGTAACGTCATCAGTTGGTCCCACTGTATAGAATTTAAATACTGTCTCAGTCCATCATAGTCACCTTTACGGAAGCAATAACCCTTCCCTTTACCCCTAATGGTAGTTACCTCTTTGAGTAAATCCCACTTCAGCAGACTGTGATCACTGCCACCTAGTGGTTCCTTTATCTGCAGATTCTTAATGCATGAAGAATCACTGCTGATAATCAAATCAAGAGTATTACTCCCTCTAGTTGCCTCCCGAACATGCTGATGTAGAAAACAATCATCCAATAAATCCACAAAAGCCCTGCTAGTGTGTGAATAACCAGCCCCCAAATGCCAGTCAATATCTGGGAAATTAAAATCTCCCATTATTAGACTCTCTGATTTACTGGCCCACTCTATTTCCCTGTACAGTTCCTTATTATACTCATCAGAGTCATTAGGCCTATAGCACACTCCTACTCTCAATTTTGATCTCCCAATGCTTATGTCAAATTTCGAATTTCAAATTTCAAGATCGAATTTCAAGAATGCTACGTGACTTTCAGGCACGCTGTGTGCAGCTTCCGGGTCGGAAGTTGCACACAGTGTTGCCACAGGTCAAAGACCCCATTCCTAGAGATTCCAGTAGTGGGGTCCTATATGAGATCAAATGCCCGGACTGTGGGGAATGTTATGTGGGGGAGACAGGACGGCGACTAAAAGACCGTCTGGGGGAGCACATGCGAGCTATACAGACTGCAGATTTCAATAAGTCCGCCATTGCTGAGCATTATTGGGAGAAACATCATCAGGTCTCCCCGGTGAATGCTGTCATCCTTGACCGGGCGCATGGGACCGTAAGTGGCTAGAGAGTGTGTGGATAGGCTCGCCTGAGAACAATAGTATGAATAGGTACAGGGGTGTTCGATTTCACCCCCTACTAGAAGCCGTGGTCCTGGCAAAAGACGAGCATTTTATATTTCCACGCATTTGAGCCGCTTCCGGGTTCTGGATCGTATGGAAGAAATAATGAGCATGCACCTGGTCAACCACGTGTGCTGTGAGCCTGTTACTTAAGGATGTGTTGGTTAAACATCATTGTTGTTGAGAAAGGAGGCGGAAGCCTCCGAAAGCTTCAGTCAATGTTTTATCGCTTTTATCTTTATTGTATTTTAAATATTTTATTGTATATTAAAGTTTCATCGTATATTTATTTTGTAAATCAGTCTTTTGCATATATTATTTTACAGTGTAGTATCGTTTGGTACATTTTATAGTTTCCAGTATTAAACCATTATAATTAAACGGTTGGTGTATTTGTTTTAAATTCTTGTGTTTCACCCAACCTTTCCATTGAATTAGTCCATAAATGGGTAACATAAGCCAGAATATCACCAGTGGATCGACACTGACAGAATCCATACTGGCGATCGTTGGTCAGACGGAAGGTTTCTAGGTAGTTTAAGAGTTGGCGGTTAATTGATTTCTCCATTACTTTAGAAAGAATAGAAGTAATTGCAATGGGACGATAATTGGATGGGAGGGATTTGTCACCCTTTTTAGGAACTGGCTGGTATGAGCAAATTTCCAAGCAGAAGGAAAAACACCTTTGGAATAAGAAAGTGTAAAAAGGCGGCAAAGAATAGGAATAAATTCAGGAGCACAGGTTTTGAGAACAAGTGGAGAAATACCATCAGGGTCTGGAGCTTTCTTAACATCAAGATTCATCAAAAATCCTTGTGATATCCTTTTGATGGAAGACCACAGGAGGCATTGAATGGAGCGTGTTGGGAATGGTGGGAGGTGTTTTACCAAGATCATTAATACATGAGCTGGAAGAAAAATGGGATGCTAGCAGGTCAGCTTTATCCTTGGCTGAAGTGACAACAGAACCATCTAGTTTGGACAGAGGTGGGAGCAGAGATGGGTAAAAGTTGCGGCCAATAGCTTTGGCAAGAGACCAGAATGCTTGGCTACCATTAGGGCAAGAAGCAAGTTTTTTACTCTTAGCCTGTTCAAACTCTAGTCTGGACTGATTAATAACTGCTTTACAATTGTTGCGAGCTTTGGTGTAGGCAGAAGATGAAACTGAAGAATTAGAAACAAGCCAATTACGATATGCAACATTCTTCTCTTGAACAGCCTTAGCACATTTATTGGAAAACCAAGGTTTAGATAAAGGACGAGAATTTAAAGTGGAGTGTGCAATAAAGGATTCCATTCCTGCAAGAATAATTTCACTGACACGATCTGAGCAAACGTTGTCATCACAAGTTTTGAAACAGTAATCCAACCAAGAAAAAGAAGAAAAGAAGTCTCGCAGGTCATCCCATTTTGCATTCTTCTAATGCCAAACAACATGAGGTTGGGAATAGCCATGAGATAAAGGGTCCATTGGAGAAGAGACAATCACCAAGTTGTGATCTGAAGTGTCTAAAGGACCTCTCACTTCGACAGTGTACTTAGAAGGGTTGTTTGTGAGAAAAAGATCAAGCGTATTGGCTGTATGATTAGGATTGTCCGGTATTCTTGTAGGTAAATGAACAATCTTTGCTAGGTCATTAGTAATTGCAAAAGCCTCAGCATCTCGACCTGCTGGGTCGGTGTGACTAGAAAACGGAAGCCAGGTGGAGTTGTGAACATTAAAATCACCAAGGAAAATTACCTCACTGTTAGGAAAGTTGGAGTGGAGAAAGTCAAGTTGCAAAGAGAGGAAGTCAAAGAGCTCCAAGTGATTAGTGGAGTTGGGAGAACAGTAGAGACAACAGATGAATTCGACATAATGAGATAGAGAGATTTTAAGCCAGAAAAGATCAAAGAGAGGAGATTCAAAATTGCCAAGTCTCTGACAGGGAATATCAGAACGGACATGTGCACAAGTACCACCTTTGAGGTGAAAGGAATCATACAGCGAATAATTTGGGCATCTGAGATGAGCAGTAGTTGAATCAACCGATAACTGAGATTCTGTCAGAAAAAGTACATGGGGTTTGGCAGACTGCAAGTGGAAATGAACATCGTTGAGATTAGAATTGAGACCACGTATATTTCTGAAATGAATTAGGAAGTGCTTGGGAGGTTTAGATCTTTTCGCAGATAAGCTTGCTGTATTAGTTTGAAAATTCATGGTGTATTCAATAGTAAGAAAAAGTGGGTGGGACATGCTGTATGAAGTAATGAAATTTTTGATATGGCATACACGTGGTAAGAATATACCCAGATCCTTGACATAACGTGGCCTCGACAATGCTCCCCACATACACACTACTTGAACTCCCTCCAGTCACTATCTGGCAGAGTAGAGGTAGCAAGATTATACACTACTAGCCTCCTAAAGAGTTACCAATAGGTTTAGTCCGGTGTACTAACTAGCGGCCGGCCTGCGAACACCATTTTAGAGCTGTACCCTCGAAATGTAAGGAATATTTGATCTCGCCACAACGTTCATCATAACCTCAAAAGTCATCAATCATTCTGCATGATGGAAGAGATAGGGAAGGGTTGGCCGGAACTTAGCTCTAGAGACTAAACATGGGCTCCACCACTTCAAGCCTCCAATAAGCAAAGTGGTGGTATTTCACCGGTTGATGAGAGTCATCTACTGCCTAGTACTGCCTGGTAACATAGAGGGGCGGCGTTCCTCCATGTGGTGTGGGTGCCACACCTCGACTTCTGCTTACATTGATTCACACCTTGGTGGTCACTCACCATGTACTTGTGGATGGAGGTTATACCCAGGATTACTAACAGTCCCACCATCGTGACGGTGCAAGCAGAGGATTTGGCTGTCACAGACCGTCCAGACTTCGCTGAAATTGGGTCCACTTGACTTGAGTGTCACCCGAATATCAGTTCCATCAGCATTTTAGACTCCCAGGTAGCAAGTACAGCTTGTCTGGCATATCTGAGAGAATGTCTGTAACAACCTCAAGGTTGGTAGGGTTGTTAAAGACAGTATGCTACTCCAACTGGATCTAGATAAGTTGGACAAATGGGCTGAAAAGTGGCAACTGAAGTTTAACATTGACAAATGCAAAGTACTGCATATGGGTAGCAATAACCCAAGAAAAACGTACCAACTGTGTGGTGCTACACTCAGGGAAGTGGAAAGTGAAAAAGACCTGGGGGTAATTGTGCAGTCAAATATGAAGTTTGCTGAGCAGTGCAGATGGGCTGCCAGGGCAGGTCATTAATCTTGTCAATGATATATAGGAATTTTGCTAGCAGGGACAGGGAAGTGATTATCCCGTTATCAGCGGTGCATATTATAGATGCTACATTTCAAATGATCATAGCTTAACAGCTGGGAATCAGAGCCATGTTGATATAATACTTTTCACTTGGAATGACCTAAGGAATTATCACTTGAAGTTGTGTCATGGGATATCCTGTACAGATATCTCGGGCAATTCATTACAGATAACACCACAATTGTGGTGTTATCTGTAATGAATAAAGCAATTTGAACTTGGATGAAATTCCCATAAAATCAGGAAGATTTCATTTAAAACTAATTTCTTGACTCCAAAATGATGAAATCATGTCAGGTTTTTAATAAGTTCTTTGACATATCATCTAACAATGGCTCAAAGCTTGTTCTAATATTTACAAAAAAAAAATATATTATAAATAGAAAATTTATATGTTTCAAAGACTTTTAAAAATAAGGTTTACAAAATTTATACTTTTTTTTGTACAGCCTTCTTATCTGTACACACACTTTGCAGATGCACAGGTGCAAAATTTTTTTGCTGCATTCTTTAGACTGAAAATTCAACTTACCACTTGCTCATGTATGACAAGCCAATCAGATAATGGATCTCCCAGTACTGCAACATTGACCATTGGTAAATCACCTCTTATCTGTTTGAAAAGGTGTGTTATATCAAAACTGGATAAAAACTTTCTGTATGGATTCATACTAAACACACAAAGAGGATTGACTGTTGCAATGTGAATAATAGATTCTTCAGAAGTTTTACCTACAAAATGAAATACATTAAAAGTAAACTGCTTAGTATTTTGATTAAAAGATATTAAACAGCAAAAAGTTTTAATGATACATCAAAAGCTACCAAGGCTATAATGCATCAATTCTAGACATATAAAAATAATCTAAAAGGTAAGATAACAGTTTATTTTATGGATAAACTAAAAAGGTTTACTCTGAAATCTTCATCTAACAGAAGAATTTTAAGTGTATAAGTTTCTGCAGATTGGTGGAGACTTCAGAATAACGTTCACATCACTATGAGACTGACGTTGATAATAGATGCTGAAGTGTTAATAAAGTACACCTTACGCTCGGTTAAAGTATGCAATGTGTTCTTGAAAAATCATACTTAAAGAATGCATGCTAACTGAACATTGAATTCCCAAATAAAGTTGGAAGCCTGCTGTACAAATTGGAGAGGTATGGCATTAAGGGTAAGTTGCTACAATGGATAAAGGGATGGTTGAGTGAGAGATGACAGAGAGTGGTAATCAATGGACACTGCCCTTCAGGAACAAATGTTATTAGCGGAGTTCCTCAGGGTTCGGTATTGGGCCCATTACTGTTTTGTATATTTATCAATGATATTGATCAAGGTATATCATGTTTAATGTCCAAGTTTGCAGATGATACAAAGGTTGGCAGGGTTGTTAACACAGTAAAGACAGTATGGTACTCCAACTGGATCTAGATAAGTTGGGCAAACGGGCTGAAAAGTGGCAACTGAAATTTAACATTGACAAATGCAAAATACTGCCTATGGGTAGCAATAACCTAAGAAAAACGTACAAACTGTGTGGTACTACACTCAGGGAAGTGGAAAGTGAAAAAGACCTGGGGGTAATTGTGCAGTCTAATATGAAGTTTGCTGAGCAGTGCAAGCAGGTGGCCAGGGCAGGTCTTGAAGTCTTGTCAATGATATATAGGAATTTTGCTAGCAGGGACAGGGAGGTGATTATCCTGTTGTACAAGGCAATGGTCAGACCACATCTAGAGTACTGTGTACAAGTCTGGAGGCCTCATTTTAGGAAGGATGTAGAGTTGCTAGAACGAGTACAAAGAAGGGCAACAAGATTGGTAATGGGAACAAAGGGGTGCTCTTACCAAGAAAGGCTTAAGTTCTGCAAATTGCAGCACCTGGAGAGTAGATACCTGTGAGGCGATCTGATTAATGGGGTATAAGGCCTTGAATGGGTTGAGCAAGCTGAATTCTGCTGGAATTCTTCCTCTTGCTCAGATTAAGAACCTGAGGGTGCACAGATTCAAATTGAGGAAAGACATTTGTAGAATAGATGTGCGGAAATTTGCCTTTAGCCAGTGGGTAGTTGATTGGTGGAACAGACTTCCATCTTTTGTTGTGGAAGTTGATAGCCTAAATAAATTTAAGGCTCAGCTGGACAGGCATTTGGAATGAATGGAGGAGTGAAATGGAAGATTTTTTTGGCTGATGCTGCATAAGCTTGCTTTCTTGCATCATATGCTACTGCTAAATTGCCAAGATATTTCTCCAAGTAAACAAATAATTCATTTTTTAAAAAAAATTAAATATTGATAAATACAATTACTATATGAATCGAATAAACTATTGTAATGTAACTACTTTCAAGGGCAAAGGGAAAGACATTTGCTCTTGTAAAGGCAGCTACAGCAGTATCAAGCAGTTATTGAATTCTATGTAGTGCGGCCAACTTCATCAAACTCTGAAATCAAACTGCAGCAAATTCTAAATAGGAAGCATTCAGGAATGTAATTAGAGAAGCTACTGGGATTTTTATAGCAATAAGAGATACTGTTCAAGTCTTAGACCTAAACAGATATCAGATGATTTGATTGTTGTTGTTATTAAGTTTAGGTCCTGCTTAGGTTGCTAATAAATTGAACAGATATTTTGCATCTACATTCACACCAGTTATTTTTAGGGATGGTGATTTCATACCAGAAGTGTAATCAAATTTTAACAGAGAGCTATATTATTTTGTGATATTAAGTTTAATGACACGGGCTACTAATGTCAAATTGGGTCAATTCATAGTAGTTCTTGGTGACTCTATTGTCAGGGAAATGGGAAACATGTTTTGTAAAAAAGGATAGGTGGAACAGGACTAGGGTATGTCTGCCAGGGGCAAAGGTTGATGATGTTGTAGAGCAGATATCATCTTTTAAGGGCACAAAAGGTGATATAGTTGTACACACTGGCACTAATGACATTAAGAGTAGGAGACCAGCAGAATTACTTAACAAGTACAGGTCACTGTTGAAAAAAAGCCATGAATTAGGGTTGAATTCGAAAGTGTCTGCAATTCTGCCCAGACGCGATAGGGGGGAGTATATGATGAGAGCCTTGTCGATCAATTCGGCCCTGGAAAGATTGTGCAAGGCTCAAGGGGCAGAATTTTTTTCAGCCTGGTCTGTACTTGTTAACAGGAGAGACTGCTTCTACAGGGATGGGATACACTTAAATAGAAAGGGTGCAAGGATATTTGTGATGCTATCGAGGCAGTGTTAGGTGGGTCGGAAAACTGCTAGCTTGGGGGGATACAAGGACTAATAGATTAACAGTAGCCACTGGCAGAGGTGAAAATGATTCTTGTACTGCTTCTATTGGAATGAGCAGAAGCATGGAAAACAAGATGCATGATATTTCAGAGACTGCTGGGAGTCATTGCGGTACAAGTAAACACATGGGTTGTGTTGGGGTAGCTAAGAATAGGAACAGGTGCATGTATACTTGCGTGTACACTAATGCTAGGAGTTTGGTAAATAAATTTGATGAATTTGAGGTATTGCTCAAAGCATCAAAGGCAGATATTGTTGGGATATCAGAGAAGTGGTGTCACACAGATATAAGGAATGCAGAACTGGAATTTGGGGAGTACAACGTCTACAGAAAGGATAGACAGGATAGGAAGGTAGGAGGGGTTAAGCTATTAGTTAAGAAACACATAAAATCCAAGGAAGTGAAGCCAGGCGACATCGCTGGACAGCGCAGTGTCGAGTCAGTTTGGTGTGACATAAGCATTGGGAGATCAAAATTGAGAGTAGGAGTGTGCTATAGGCCTAATGACTTTGATGGGTATAATAAGAAACTGTACAGGGAAATAGAGCGAGCCAGTAAATCAGAGAGTCTTATAATGGGGGATTTTAATTTCCCAGATATTGACTGGAATTTGTGGGTTGGTCACTCACACACTAGCAAGGCTTTTGTGGATTTATTGGATGATTGTTTTCTACATCAGCATGTTCGAGAGGCAACTAGAGGGAGTAATACTCTTGATTTGATTATCAGTAGTGATTCTTCATGCATTAAGAAGCTGCAGATAAAGGAACCACTATGTGGCAGTGATCACAGTCTGCTGAAGTGGGATTTACTCAAAGAGGTAACTACCATCAGGGGTAAAGGGAAGGGTTATTGTTTTCGTAAAGGCGACTACGATGGTCTGATACAGTATTTAAATTCTATACAGTGGGACCAACTGATGATGTTACCAACAGCAAATTCAAAATGGGAAGCATTCAAAGAACTTATCTTGGAAGCTACTAGGCTTTACATACCAACTCAGAAATATTGTTCAAGGTTTAGGCCTAAATGGATGTCAGATGAACTAATGAGACACATGGCAGAGAAGAAAAATGCATGGGATACATATAAATTAACACGTGACACAGAAATCTATGATAGATATAAGCCGGTCTGTAACCAAGTCACAAAGGAGGTTAGGCAGGCAAAGGCTGATTATGAGAAACCTTTGGCAAAGGATGCAAAGAAAAACAGCAAAGAGTTCTTCACTTATGTAAACTCTAGAAGGAAGGGGATGAATCAGATTGGTCCACTTGATATCAATGGTTCAACTGTTGATGATCCTGCCCAGGTAGCTAACAAACTAAATGAATATTTTGCATCGACATTCACACATGAGGAGTTATTCAGTGAGGGAAATGCCAGAGGTGTATTCAACTCTAGCAGTAAGCTAGATAATCTTGTAATAACTGAGAGTAAAGTGGAGGAGAAATTGTTGAATATAAACACAAAAAAGGCACCTGGGGTAGATATGATCTATCCAGTTATATTAAAGGAGGCAGCAAAGGAAGTAAGGAAACCCTTAGCCATAATTATGAGAGCTTACTTGGACTCAGGGGAGGTACCCATAGACTGGAGATGTGCAAATGTGACCCCAATTCACAAAGGAGGATAAAAGGCTGACACAAGTAATTATAGACCTGTTAGTTTAACTTCTGTTCCAGGAAAATTAATGGAGGCACTGGTTAAAGAAGCACTGCAGGATCATCTAGACAAGACTTCAGTTATAGCTTGAACACAGCTTGGTTTTGTTAAGGGGAAGTCTTGCCTGATCAATTTGATTGGATACTATGATGCAGTCACAAAAGAGCTGGATGCAGGGAATAACTTTGATATTATATACTTGGATCTTAGAAAGGCTTTTTATACTGTTGCACATGGAAGACTGCTGCACAAATTGGAGCAGTGTGGCATTGGAGGCAAATTGCTGCTATGGATAAAGGGGTAGTTGAGGAGGAGAAGACAGAGTGGTAATCAATGGACACTGCTCATAATGGACTAATGTTATTAGTGGAGTCCCTCAGGGTTCAGTGTTGGGTCCATTATTGTTTTCTGTATTTATAAATGATATTGATGATGGTATATCAAGCTTGATGTCCAAGTTTGCAGATGATACAAAGGTTGGTAGGGTTGTTAAGGACACTACTGATGCTATGCTGCTGCTGCAACAGGATCTGGAACGGTTGAGCAGATGGGCTGAGAGGTGGCAAATGAAATTTTACATGGACAAATGTAAAGTACTACATATGGGAAACAGTAACCCCAGAGCAACGTATCAACTCTGTGGTGTTACACTGATAGTGGTAGAGAATGAAAAGGACCTG
The DNA here is from genome assembly GCF_048544385.1 of Mastigoproctus giganteus. Lineage (NCBI taxonomy): Eukaryota > Metazoa > Arthropoda > Arachnida > Uropygi > Thelyphonidae > Mastigoproctus > Mastigoproctus giganteus. The sequence goes on along the minus strand of NC_143582.1, from coordinate 40,354,176 downwards.
GGGGTAATTATGCAGGCAGATACGAAGTTCTCTGAGCAGTGCAGACAGGCTGCATGAGTAGCTCATAGTGCTACTCCTGCAATGATATACAGGAATTTTTCTAGCAGGGATAAGGAGGTGATTATTCCCTTGTATAAGGCAATGGTCAGGCTACACCTTGAGTACTGTATGCAGGTCTGGAGGCCTCATTTTAAGAAGGATGTAGAGCTGCTGGAACGAGTACAGAGAAGGGCAACAAGATTAGTGAATGGGACAAAGGGTTGCTCTTACAGCAAAAGGCTTAAGTTTTGCAAATTACAGTGTCTGGAGATTAGGCACCGGCGATTTGATCTGATAGAGGTGTATAATGTCTTCAATGGTTTGAGCATGCTCAATGCTGATGGGATTCTTCCTCTTGCTCAGAATAATCACCTGAGAGGGCATAAATTCAAATCGAGGAAAGACAGATGTAGGATAGATGTGCGGAAATTTGCCTTTAGCCAGCGGGTAGTTGGTTGGTGGAACAGACTTCCATCCCTTGTTGTGGAGGTTGATAGCCTAAATAAATTTAAGGCTCAGCTGGACAGGTATTTCAAACGAATGGAGGGGTGAAGTGGAAGTTTTTTTTGTTTTGTTTTTTTCGCTGATGCTCCATAAGCTTGCTTTCTTGCATCATATGCCTCTACTAATTCTAATGCTAATAGTTTATTTTTTATATCCATATACTTTTTAACAATTTAATTATATACTTGAGTATAGGCCAGTACCATTTAAGTTTGTTAACAGTTCTTCTATGTTTGCATGATTTCCAAGAAAATTAGATAAAATCTGGGATTCGTTTAATTTTCTGAATGACCAAATGGTGCTAGAATGGATTGATAAGTAGAGGACAGTCTACAAAAAAGTGGCGAACTGTAAGTTGGGTCTGGCAGGATGCGCACTGGGGTGGATCTTCTGCCAATAATAAAAACAGGTGTGTAATATGAGCCCAATTCTCGGTCTTTCCAATACCACTTCTCATCTGAATCCAGACAGAGGTATTGATGACACTAGTGAAGAGAAGAAGAATGTGTGTGATGCATATAAATAATCAGTGATACAGAAGACTACAGTAGATATAAACTAATCTGCGATCAAGTCACAAAGAAGGTAAGGCAAGCAAAGGCAGATTACAAGAAGCCTCTGGAAAAGAATGCAAAGAAAGGGCAGCAGACTCTTTTACTTATGTAAACACTAGAAGTAAGAGGAAGAGGATGAATAATACTGAACCATTAGATATGAATGCTTTAACTGTTGATGATCCTGCTTAGGTTGCTAACAAATTGAACAGATATTTTGCATCTACATTCACACCAGTTATTTTTAGGGATGGGGATTTCATACCAGAAGTGTATTAAATTTTAACAGGGAGCTATATTATTTTGTGATAACTGAGAGTAAAGTGGAATTGTTGAAGCTAAATGTAAAAAGTATAAGGTAGATAGGATCCATCCAGTTATATTGACATCATATACTTGGTTTTCAGAAAAAAATCTTTTGATACTCCTACACATAAAAGACTGTTGTACAAATTGAAGCAGTGTGTCATTAAGTTCAAGTTACTGCTATGGATATAGGAAGGGTGAGTGAGAGAATACAGAGTTACCAGTGGGCACTGCCCTTTTAGGACTAAAGTTATTAGTGGACTTCCCCAGGTTTCATTGCTGGGCCCCATTGTTGTTTACAATATTTATTAATGATATTGATGATGACACATCAGCCTTAATATCTAAGTTTGCACATGATATGAAGGTTGGAACGGGGATTAATGACAGTAATCAACATACACTACTGCAAAAAGATCTAGAAAAATTAGGCAGATGGGCCAAGAAGTTTCAATTGAAGTTTAACATTGGAAAATGCCAGGTACTTCATATGGGTTGCAGTAATACCAAATTAAAGTACCAACTGTATAGTATCACACTTGGGTAGTCAAAAACCAAGTTCTCTCAGCGTGGAAATAGACTGCCAGGACAGCTCAAGGGCTTTTGTTAATAATATTCAGGAATTTTGCCAGAAGGGATAAGAAAGTGATTATTCTATTGTATAAGGCAATGGTTAGGCCACATCTTGAGTATTCTATTCAGGTCAGAAAGCCTAATTTACAGAACTCTGTGGATCTGTTGGAATGGGTGTAGAGAGGAACAATAGGGTGCTTTTATCAGGAAAGGCTTCAGCTCTGAAAAATGCAACACCTGGAGATGAGACACCTGCGAGGAGATTTGGTTGAGGTGTTTAAGATTTTGAATCAAATATAGTGAGTGCTGATAGAATCTGCCCTCTTGCTCAGACTACATACGAGATGGAATAAAATCAAATTGAGGAAGGATGGTTGCTGGACAGATGGGTGAAAATTTGCTTTAGCCAGCAGATAGTTGATTATTAATTAGCATTAGCAGAGGCATATGGTGCAAGAAACCAAGCACCATATGCCTCATTCGGTTTGTCAGAATCAGTCAAAAAAAAAAAAAAAAAAAACCTTTCCATTTCACCCATCCATTCACTCCTAGCAATCAATACTAGCTGGCAAAAGGCAAATTTCTGCACCTGTTCTACAACTTCCTTATACAAGATGGAAGTTTTTTATAGCAATCAATACTCGCTGGCAAAAGGCAAATTTCTGCACCTGTTCTACAAATTTATTTCCTCAATTTGAGTTTATGCCCCCTCAGGTTTGTAATTTGAGCAAGAGAAAGAATCTCATCAGCACTGAGCCTGCTCAACCCTGTCAAGACTTTATACATCTCAATCAGATCATCTTTCAGATGCCTCGTCTCCAGATGCTGCAATTTGCAGAACTTAAGCCTTTCTTAGTAAGAGCACCCCTTTGTTCCTCTCACCATTTTTGTAGCCCTTCTCTATACTCGTTCTAGCAACTCTACATACTTTTTACATGAGGCCTCCAGACCTGTATGGAGTACTCAACGTGTGGCCTGACCACTGCCTTATACAAGGGAAATAATCCCCTCCTTATCCCTGCTAGCAAAATTCCTGTATATCATTGACAATACCTCATGAACTGCTCTGGCAGCCTGTCTGCACTGCTCAAAAAACTTCATATCTGATTGCACAATTACTTCCAGGTATTTTTCATTTCCAATACCCTGAGTGTAGTATAACTGGTACATTTCTCTGGAGTTACTGCTACCCATATGTAGTACTTCGCATTTGTCAATATTAAACATCAGTTGCCACTTCTCGGCCCATACTCCTTAACTCTTCTATATCCTGTTGCAGTAGTATACTGTCTTTACCATCATTTACAACCCTGTTAACTTTTGTATCATCTGCAAATTTAGACATTAAGCCTGATATACTTCTATCAATATCACTCAACCATCCTTTTATCCATTGCAGCAACTTACCCTTAATGCCATACTGCTCCAATTTGTACAGCACTCTTTCATGTGCAACAGTATCAAAAGCTTTCCTGAAATTCAAGTGTATGATATCAAAATTATTTTGTATCCAGTTCCTCTGTGACTGCATCGTAGTATCCAATCAAACTGGTCAGACAAGACTTCCCCTTAACAAACCCATGCTTTGTCTGAACTATTATTGCAGTCTTGTCTAGGTGATCCTGCATCACTTCTTGAACCACTGACTCCATTATTTTCCCAGAACAGAAGTCAAACCAACAGGTCTAGAATTATTTGTGTCACCCTTTGTACCCCCTTTGTGAATGGGGATATATTTGCACATATCCAGTCCATGGAAGCCTCCCCTGAATCTAAGGATGCTCACATAATTAAGGCTCACATAATTAAGGGTTTGCTTACTTCCCTCGCTGCCTCCTTCAATATAATTGGATAGATTCCATTTGCTCTAGGTGCCTTTTTATGTTTAACTTCAACAATTTCTCCTCCAATTTGCTCTCCATTATTACAAAATCATTTAGCTCCTTGTTTCAGTTTAGTAAACTTTTGTCCTCTCCTTCCTTACATAAGTCCTCATATGTGAATGATGCAAAATACTCATTCGGTTTGTCAGCTAATCTGAGCAGGATCACCAACAGTTGAACCATCAACATCAAGTGGACCAATCTGGTTCATCCCCTTCCTTCTAGAGTTTACATAAAGAATGAACTCTGCTGTTTTTCTGTACATCCTTCTCCCACTCAATCATCCTTTTATACAACTTTTCTGTTCATAGCCCTCAATGCCATACTGATTGTTAGAAGAAACTTCCAGATGGTGTTATAGCAGCCAGCAGTTTGAATAAATTAAAGAAAGACTGATTATTAGAAGGGGTGAATTGGTGATATAGGAGGTTTTTTTTTTTTCTTTTTGTCCAAGCTATGGTTTTTCTCTGCTCAAAGGTGAAAATTATATCTTGATTCAGACTTTTCTTTTTCACTCATCAGTTCCAAAACCACTTCATGGATTTGCTTTCTTGTGTCATTTGCCATTACTAATATTAATCCTGTCTGAAAATTCATTAGAAAGCTGATATTAGTTGCCTTATTTTCATCTTAAAGAATCTTACAGCAAATGGTGATATCACAAGGGTCAATAATATTACTGCTTCTTTCAACATTGGGATCTTGTCTCTTCTACTTTCATCACAATATCTTTTAAATATCTGAGGTCTGGGCTCTTTGAAGGGATATTGAAAATTTTGTTACCACTATTATCCCTTTCTACAATTTGCATTTGTGTTTGTAACTCAGTCAAATCATTGGAAATGAAGTTTGCTCTGTGAGACCCTAGCAACTCATTTATATCTTCAGAATCCACTTCCAGATCAAGGCTTTTTTCACCATGTCTAAAATTTCCTTTGTGACATTTTCTTGCACTTTTTTGTAAATCTTCATAGTCAGGGACAAATTTAATGTTGGCAAAGTTTCCAACGACCCTTTACAGTGGATTGCTTGATATCTCTGCAGCTTGCAGTAATGATTCTAAATGTCATAAGGATACTATACCTCCTTTGAAAATTGCATAATAGTTGTAACTTCCTTCCTGTCAGTAGCAGCAATAGTCTGAAACTGTCCAAGCCATGGTTCTTTTCTGCTCAAAGGTGAAAATTACCTCTTAATCCAGACTTTTCTTTTTCGTCCTACCAATTACAAGAGAACCTTCACTTTGGTTTTTCTTTTCACTCATCTGAAACAAGTGAAAGTAATTCTACATGTTATTGTTCCACTGAGAATGTGAGCACTGAAAACACGTAACCAGAGCAGTAACATACTTTTTTTTTTTTTTTTTTTTATGAAAACCCCAAACACGAAAGGTATCAAAACCTATAGTACTTAGTACCGTGAATGGGTTGAAGGAAAAGTATGGGGGGAGGGGGATGCCGGAAACTTTGCTCTAGAGAATAAACATGGGTTTCACCACTTCAAGCCTCCAATAAGCAAAGTGGTGGTATTTCACCGGTTGATGAAAGTCATCTACCACCTACTTGAGACTGTCAAAACAATACTGAAAGTGAAACCAAAACTCTTTTTTTTTTGTTTTGCTTTTGGATTTATAAAGCATATTAGCTTATAATCTCATAAATAAATAAATTTTCTGTTCATAGTCCAGGAAAATCATAGGAATCAGAGAAGTGTATAATTACTGTAGTCATTTACCAGAATAACATTATAGTGTGCTAAAGACATGAAACCATATACAGATAACCCTCGTATAACACGGTAGTTTGGTTCCTACAAAATCTCATGTAACGCAAAACCATGTTACACGGGACTAAGAACAAGTACGAAAAGGGGGGTTATGCTCCAAAAGCTAACAAAAATATAATATACCATTTTTGTTTTTTATAGCTATTGGAAATTTTATTTTTATAGTAGTAATAACTTAATATTTTAACTTTACTTTTATAATAGTAGTAACTTAAATAGTAATAACTGAACAAACATCTTACCTTACAAACTGTGATACTTACATGTAAGATAACGTATGTTCTTACATACTTACCGGGTTATAAAGGAACTCTCTAAAACATACATCCTGAAAACACTGATGATAAAAATAAAAACAGGAAACATACAAGAAATTAAAAAAATATGGAAAGAATATTACCAAACCCTGTTCAAAGGGGAAGGAAAAAAATGCTATTGCTTTTGATAATAGAAGAGATAAAGCACCCTGGATAACAAAAGAAGTTCAGAAAGCAATTAGCCCAATGAAGAATGACAAGGCACCTGGAAATGATGGTATCCAAGCAGAACTATGGAAATTCAGAGGTGATGCAATGTTAAAACACCTCACACAATTGTTTAATCTAATTTTATTTACAGGTGATATACCAGAAGAGGAGAGGGCGCTGACTCTCTTTAAAAATTTACAGGCTCTTTACAGGCTCCGAAAGAACGATAAGTGTTTGCCTTTTTATTTACATAATTGTTATTTTATATTGTACTTAATACGTAGTCTTATAGTTACGCTGGTTATTTAATTTTAATTTAGATAAAGAGTTTTCGTGGATTACTGTACTACTTAATATATGTAAAACCATTATTTCATTCGAATCTTGCAGCCATTGTTTTTGTATATAGTGGTAGGGAATTCAAATTTTTAATTGAAGTAACTAGGTAGCTCTAACATATAATTACATAGAGTAATATGCTTCACTGTTTCTATTAGATAGCATAGTATTTACATTTAATTAATTTAATTTATTGATTTTATTAATTTAAAATAGCATGCCCCAAACTAGAGCAGCAAAGCAACGGGCACAAAGTGGCAGGAGTGTTGTGATTCGGGGCAGAACTGAGGGGGGGGCGATTCTCCAACACATCACATCCTAAAAAAAATGTGCAACTTGTGAAATGTTTGCCAAACTCTCTGGAACGGAGCATGATATTGCCATGGGGGATGTCTTTGTGTGTGCGTGATGTAAAGAGTGTAAGGAAATCAGGTGACAACTCAGCATTGTTATGGGCCTATATAAGAGTTTGAAGGACAGGGTGGATGCCCTCGAAGGATCTAAATTGAGAGGCCCATCAAGCTCTCAGCTGCCCACATCAATGCCAGAGCTTGCACTTGGTCATCACACAGCACAGCGGCAGCCCCAAGGCAGAATGCGCTGGTCCCACAAGAACTAGTAGTTGTTGGTGACTCTATTGTCAGGGAAACAGGGAACATGCTTTATAAAAAGGATAGGTGGAACAGGACCAGGGTATGTCTGCCAGGGGCAAAGGTTGATGACGTTGTAGAGCAGATATCATCTTTTAAGGGCACAAAAGGTGATAAAGTTGTACACGTTGGCACTAATGATATTAAGAGTAGGAGACCGGCAAATTATTTAACAAGCACAGGTCACTGTTGAACAAAAGCCAAGAATTAGGGTTGAATTTGAAAGTGTCTGCAATTCTGCCCAGACATGATAGGAGGGAGTATATGATGAGAGCCTTGTCGATCAATTCGGCCCTGGAAAGATTTTGCAAGGCTCAAGGGATAGAATTTTTTTCAGCCTGGACTGTCTTGTTAACAGGAGAGACTGCTTCTACAGGGATGGGATACACTTAAATAGAAAGGGTGCAAGAATATTTGCTGATACTATCGAGGCAGTGTTAGGTGGGATACAAGGACAATTAGTTTAACAGTAGCCGCAGGCAGAGGTGAAGGTGATTCTTGCACTACTTCTATTAGAATAAGTAGTGACCTGGAGCGAGGGGTGTTGGGGGTTTCAGGTACGGATGGCAGTCTTTGTGAAATAGGTGGGTATATGGGATGTGTTAGGGTAACTATGAATAGGAGCATGTATGCTTGCATGTATACAAATGCTAGAAGTATAGTAAATAAATTTGATGAATTTGAAGTGTTGGTCAAGACATCAAAGGCGGATATTGTTGGGATAGAAGAGACGTGGTGTCACACAGATATAAGGAATGCAGAACTGGAATTTGGGGAGTACATTGTGTACAGAAAGGATAGACAGGATAGAAAGGGAGGATGTGTTATGCTGTTAATTAAGAAAAACATAAAATCAAAAGAAGTGCACCCAGTTGATATAGATGAACAGTGCACTGTTGAGTCAGTTTGGTGTGACATAAGCACTGCAAAAGCAAAAATAAGAGTAGGAGTGTGTTATAGGCCAAATGACTCGAATGAGTACAATGAACAATTGTACAGAGAAATAGAGCGGGCTAGTAAATCAGAATGTCTTATAATGGAGGATTTTATCTTCCCAGATATTGATTGGAACTTGTGGATTGGTCACTCACACACTAGTCAGATTTTTTGTGGATTTATTGGATGATTGTTTTCTGCAGCAGCATGTTCGAGAGGCAACCAGAGAGTAATACTCTTGATCTGGTTATCAGCAGTGATCATTTGTGTATTAAGAATTTGCAGATAAAGGAACCACTAGGTGGCAGGGTTCACACTGTGCTGATGTGGGATTTACTTAAAGATTTAATTACCATCAGGGGTAAAGGAAAGGGTTTTTGCTTCCGTAAAGGTGAGTACAGTGGTCTCAGACAGTGGGAAGCATTCAAGGAATTAATGGTGGATGCTACTAAAAGTTTCATACCTACTAAGAAATATTGTTCAAGGTTTAGGCCTAAATGGTTATCTAATGAACTAATGAGACTCATGACAGAGAAGAAAAATGCATGGGATGCATATAAATTATCAAGCGACTCAGAAGCCTATGGCAGATATAAGCTATTCTGTAATCAGATCACAAAGGAGGTTAGGCAGGCGAAGGCAGATTACAAGAAATCCTTGGTAAAAGATGCTAAGAAAAACAGGAAGGATTTCTTTACTTATATAAACTCTAAAAGGAAGGGGTTGAATCTGATTGGTCCACTTGACAGTGATGGTTTGACTGTTGATGATCCTGCTCAGATAGCAAACAAACTGAATGAGTATTTTGCATCTACATTCACACATGAGGAATTATTAAGGTTTGAAAATGGCAGAAGGTTATCAAATTGTAGCAGGATACTTAATGATTCTGTAATAACTGAGAGCAAAGTGAAGAAGAAATTGTTGAAGTTAAACATAAGAAAAGCACCTGGGGTGGATGGAATCTATCCAGTTATATTAAAGGAGGCGGCAAAGCAACTAAGCAAACCCTTAGCCATAATTATGAGAGCATCCTTGGACTCGGGAGTTTCCCATGGACTGGAGATGTGCAAATGTATTCCCAATTCACAAAGGGGGATCGAAGGGTGACAAGAGTAATTACAGTAGTAATAGTAGCGGCATGTGATGTAAGAAAGCAAGTGTATGAGTTTAAGCAGCAACAGCAAAAAAAAAGAAAAACACACCATTCCCTTCAGATGCCTGTCCAGTTCCTCCTTAAATTTATTTAACCTATCAACTTCCACAATGAGAAATGGAAGTTTGTTCCAGCAATTAACCACCCGCTGGCTAAATGCAAATTTCCGCACATCTATTCTTCATCTGTCTTTTCTTAATTTGAATTTATGTCCCCTTAGGTTCGTAATCTAAACAAGTGGAAGGATCCCATCAGAATTCAACGTGCTCAATCCATTCAAGACCTTATACACCTCAATCAGAGCACCGCACAAGTGCCTTGTCTCCAGCCACTGTAATTTGCAGAACTTAAGCCTCTCTCGGTAAGAGGATCCCTTCATTCCCCTCACCAATCTTGTTGCCATTCTCTGTACACACTCAAGCAAATCTACATCCTTCCTAAAATGAGGTCTCCAGACCTGTACGCAGTACTCAAGGCATGGCCTGACCATTGCCTTATACAGAGGGACAATCACCTCCTTTTCCCTGATAGCAAAATTCCTATATATCATTGACAAAACCCCATGACCTGCCCTGGCAGCCTGTCTGCATTGCTCAGAAAACTTCATATCTGCCTGCACAATTATTCCCAGGTCTTGTTCATTTTCTACCACCTTAAGTGTAGTACCACACAGTTGGTACGTTTCTCTGGGGTTACTTCTACCCATATGCAGTACTTTGCATTTCTCAAGGTTAAACTTCAGTTGCCACTTCTTAGCCCATCTGCCCAAATTATCTAGATCCTGTTGCAGTAGCACGCTGCCATTACTGTCATTAACAACCCTGCCAACCTTTGTATCATCTGCAAACTTCGACATTAAGCCCGATATACCTTCATCAATATCATTGATAAATATACAAAACAACAGAGGACCCAACACCGAACCCTGTGGGACTCCACTAATAACATTAGTTCACGAAGAGCAGCACCCATTGATTACGACCCTGTCTTCTCCCACTCAACCATCCTTTTATCCATTGTAGCAACTTACCCTTAATACTATTCTGCTCCAATTTGTACAATAGTCTTCCATGAGCAACAGTGTCAAAAGATTTCCTGAAATCCAAATATATGATATCAAAATTATTTTTTGCATCCAGTTCCTTTGTAACCACATCATAATATCCTATCAAATTTGTCAGAGAAGACTTTCCCTTAACAAACCCATGCTGTGTCTTAATTATCGCTGCAGTCTTGTCTAGATGATCCTGCAATGCATCTTTAACCAGTGACTCCATTATTTTACCCGGAACAGAAGTTAAACTAACTGGTCTGTAATTACCCGTGTCACCCTTCGATCCCCCTTTGTGAATTGGAGATACATTTGCACATCTCCAGTTCGTAGGGACCTCCCCCGAGTCCAAGGATGCTCTCATAATTATGGCTAAGGGTTTGCTTAGTTGCTTTGCCACCTCCTTTAATATAACTGGATAGATTCCATCCACCCCAGGGTGCCTTTCTTATGTTTAACTTCAACAAATTCTCCTTCACTTTGCTCTCAGTTATTACAAAATCATTAAGCACCCTGTTACAATTTGATAACCTTCTGCCATCTACAAACCTTAAAAACTCCTCATGTGTGAATGTAGATGCAAATTACTCATTCTGTTTGTTTGCTATCTGAACAGGATCATCAACAGTCGAACCATCGATATCAAGTGGACCAATCAGATTCATCCCCTTCCTTTTAGAGTTTATATAAGTAAAGAAATTCTTGATGTTTTTCTTAGCATCTTTTGCTAAAGATTTCTCATAATCTGCCTTTGCCTGCCTAACCTCCTTTGTGACCTGATTACAGAATAGCTTATATCTGCCACAGGCTTCTGAGTCGCTTGATAATTTATATGCATCCCATGCATTTTTCTTCTCTGTCATGAGTCTCATTAGTTCATTTGATAACCATTTACGCCTAAACCTTGAAGAATATTTCTTAATAGGTAGGAAACTTTTAGTAGCTTCCACGATTAATTCCTTGAATGCTTCCCACTTAGAATTTACTGTTGGAAACATCAGTTGATCCCACTGTACAGAATTTAAAAACTGTCTGAGACCACTGTACTCACCTTTACGGAAGCAAAAACCCTTTCCTTTACCCCCAGTGGTAATTATATCTTTAAGTAAATCCCACATCAGTACACTGTGATCACTGCCACCTAGTGGTTCCTTTACCTGCAAATTCTTAATACACAAATGATCACTGTTGATAACCAGATCAAGAGTATTACCCTCTCTGGTTGCCTCTCGAACATGCTGCTGCACAAAACCATCATCCAATAAATCCACAAAAGTCTTACTAGTGTGTGAGTGACCAAACCCACAAGTTCCAGTCAATATCTGGGAAGTTAAAATCCGCCATTATAAGACATTCTCTACAAGGCGGACCTAACCAAATGTGGTTATCCCTCCCATGTGCTAAACAGGTGCCTATTATAGGCACAAGAACTCACATCCCACCGAACCAAAATGGTATACCGTCCGCCTACATTCCCTATTATCCAGGCATGTCAGGACAGATCCCAAAAATCCTCAGATATTACAACATCAAATCCGTGCAGTTACCCTGCAGAAACCTATTTTCACTTGTCCCCAGTGTGAAGACCCCTGTCACACCTCTCTTATGCAGCAATGTGTTATATCGCATCACCTGTAGAGACTGTGACAGCTGCTACATAGGAGAAACATCAAGACATCTTCAAGATCGCCTTACGGAACATGACAGAGCAATCCGGCTTGCCGAAACTGACCAGTCCGCAGTCGCGGAACATTTTTGGGCAACCAACCACGATCTTGATCCCAAATGTGACTTCGAAATAGTAGACCACTTACGACACTTTCGCCACCGCCTATGGCTAGAGTCACTTAACATATTAAACAATCCAAAGGCGATAAACGGGCACAAAGGCATACATCTACACCTCAATCCTAGAGACAACCATTTTAATGCTGGATAAACACTGGAGTAAAACAGCGCACGTCCGTGCAACAACAATAGAAAATGAATAACATGCCTCACTCTCAGCTCATTGCACTTACCGTTGTATTTAAATCAGTTGAAAAAGAGACTGTCATTAGTTAGTCTTGAAAGCTACTGCTACTTATTATTATATATTTTATTATATTATATTAAACTGGGTTATCATTCTATGTATATATTTTCTTAACCATGGACCCCAGTACACCAGGCCCATTCGTTTCCTTTACGGCCATAATGTTTACAACGATTGTGTGCAGTTACAAAAGTCCTTCTTTTCAATAGCCTGCAACAGACAACATCTACGCTTTGCACATATATGCAAAACAATCGAATCATACCTAAAGGGTTCCACAACTCTCGCATGGATCATGCCTGTTTTAACTTCAGTCTACACACATTAAAATTTTTGATAACCCATCTCCACCGTGAAATTAAGAGTGCTGACTACAACAAGTCCAGACTGTTACAACGCCTGCAAGGTAAGGTCTCGCCTATCATATTTACGAACCTTATATATACCATCTGTCATCGGGCTAATCAGATCTCTGATACCTACCATTTATGGCAGCAGCACAAATTCATAAACTAACTCCTTAAAGGCGAGCACACGTTCAAATGAAGCAACTTCCTTCATCTTGAACCTAAGCAGCAAACAACTATCCATTGAACAGCTCGATGTCTTATCCAACGGCATGAAGTTCGCCGTCGTACCATCTAAACCTCCAGTCACACAGCTCACTATGGGTATAGAAGCCAGTATTACCAACCTACCCGAAGAAACTGCCAACGAGATCCATTTCAGGACTGCTGCAATCCTCCGCAGCACTCGGCAAACTTACTCAAACCTTAACCATCGTCAACACGCTGCCCTATCATCTATAAGAAAAGACAACTCCATCGTCGTACTTCCTGCTGACAAAGGGCGCCGGACCGTTGTATTAGACTGATCAGCCTACTGAAAGCCCTGGCCCTACTACTAGACCCAAACGTATATGAACCTCTGTCTGATCCACTCATTAAGGTCTTGAAACGTCTAGAGACATACGTCAATAAACTCGTCCACACATGGTTTAAAGATAAGAAAATCTCGACTACAACTCAGTGTTTTCTACATGCTACTGGCTGCCAACTACCACAATTCTATGGATTGCCAAAGATCCACAAACTGGGTATTCCCCTCAGACCAATAGTGTCGTGCTGCAATGCCCCAACGTATGAACTATCCAAGCATATTGCGCGCCTCCTCTCACCTCTTGTAGGAAATACCACACACACCGTCAAAAATAGCAGCGAATTCATCCACCTCATTAAGGACTTTTCAATCCCTGACAGCACCGTCATGGCATCATTTGATGTAGTTTCTTTATTCACTTCAATTCCCGTCCAACAGGCCGTGCACTGCGCCAGAAGGCTCCTCAAGAACGACTTATGCCTCCAATCCAGAACATCACTATCCACTGATGACATCTGCACTGCCCTCAACCTATGCTTATCAAGCAGCATCTTCACCTTTGAGGATTCAGTCTACCAGCAGGTACATGGCACTGCTATGGGTGCCCCTGTTAGTTCCGTAGTAGCCAACATCGCAATGGAAGATTTGGAGGAGCAGATACACCTGAACCCACCTGTACCTATTATAACATGGTGCAGATATGTTGACAATATTTTTACTGTAATACCACATGACTCTGAAACAGCACTACTGGAATACCTCACCTCCCTGTCTAATTTCATCCAGTTTACTACAGAGATAGAGGTCAACGATGTGCTCCCGTTCCTGGATGTCTTAGTGCATCGCATAGCCCCATGTCTAGAGACTTTGGTATACCACAAACCTATGTGGTGCGGACAATTTACTAACTACAGATCCGGTCACACATCCAGTCATCTCAACAGCACTGCCCGCACGCAATTCTCCAGGGCTTGGAGCCATTCCAGCACTGATGCAATTAGGCGTAACGAGATCTCCTGTGTGAAGGCGGATCTAACCAAATGTGGTTATCCATCCCATGTGCTAAACAGGTGCCTATTACAGGCACAAGAACTCACATCCCACCCAAGACCACTGAACCAAGACGGTATACTGTCTGCCTACATTCCCTATTATCCAGGCGTGTCAGGATGGATCTCATAAAATCCTCAGAAATTACAACATCAAATGCGTGCAGTTACCCTGCAGAAACCTACGTTCACTTGTCTCCAGTGTGAAGACTCCTGTCACACCTCTCTTACGCAGCAATGTAATATATCGCATCACCTGTAGAGACTGTGACAGCTGCTACATAGGAGAAACATCAAGACATCTTCAAGATTGCCTTATGGAACATGGTAGAGTAATCTGGCTTGCTGAAACTGACCAGTCCGCAGTCGCGGAACATTTTTGGGTCATTAACCACGATCTTAACATATTAAAGAGTCACTTAACATATTAAACAATCCAAAGGCAATAAACCGCCACAAAGGTATACGTCTACACCCCATCCTAGAGACAACCATTTTAATGCTGGATAAACACTGGAGTAAAACAGCGCACATCCGTGCAACAACAATAGAAAATGAATAACGTGCCTCACTCTCAGCTCATTGCACTTATCCATTGTATTTAAGGTGCCTCCGTAGCCAGGTGGGAAGGAGAAGCAGTGTGTAGCACACGCTTCTTGATTAGACCGGGGTTCGAGCCCGTCACCACCAAATACGGAGGATGCGGAAAGATCAGGGGATGACCACTGCATATCCCGGAGCAATATGGCCTTAGTTGCTAATGCTCCTAAAAACCAAATAACAAACAAACAAACAAACCATTGTATTTAAATCAGTTGAAAAAGAGACTCGTTAGTCTTGAAAGCTACTGCTACTTATTATTATATATTTTATTATATTATATTAAACTGGGTTATCATTGTATGTATATATTTTCTTAACCATGGACCCCGGTACACCAGGCCCATTCGTTACAATAACACCAAGTAGTATAATGGGGCTTTTTATATATCATTACATACCATTACTAAGTGCTCATTTCTCATGAATTCATTACAATATTCGATTCTGCTTTGATTACAAGAATCATACCAACTTGTATATTCATTAAATTCCAAGTTCCAGAAACCATGGAAGTTATATGTGTGTATCATTTTTTCCAGGGATTTCACCAATGCAATTAGTAAGGGATATTGGCCATTGGTTATGAGGATTTGAGAGATCTTTCCCAGCTTTTTAAAAGGCTAGAACAACTGAATGTTCCCAGGAGTTAGGATAAGAATATTTCATTAAAGAAAGTCAGCATAAGACAATGTCTTGTCATCTAAATGATGTAACATTAAACAAAAAATTCCAACAGGACCTGCAGGGCTATAGTGTGATTTAATAACAGATTCTGCCAGTTCAGTTATTGTGAAAGGCTGTGAACTCGTTGTGAGAAAATTAATTTGCTGTTTTCCAGCAGTTGTTTTAATTTTTTGGAATGCTGAGGTAAACGATGTTGATGCCTTCAAGAATGGTTCACTCAGGGCATTTGCATTCTCTTGGGAGAGGATAATTCTTGCCAATTTCAGTTAACTACTGGGTAGGTGAAAAAATAAATTTGTCATTTAGCAGTCAAATCTGATTCCATATCAGGATAGAGACAGTGGTTGAAGTGTTCATTTACTAGAAGAGCAGAAGTTCAAAGGGCACTAATAACACATGTGATTTTCTCATTAATTGGAGGCACCTCTATTCATTATAAGTATGGAAGGTTTTTCATAAAACAATTGGCAATTTTTTTGTGGATCCATTACAAATATACTTAAAATTCATAAGAGTTACCTCTATTTTTCACCATAGGATTGCTTCTCTTCCAAACTCTCCTTGTTTACACATGATTTGAAATTTAAAACGATTAATAATATATTACATTTTAAATCAAATAAATGCATTTAGTTCTCTGAGCTCATGAATGCCTAGACATCCCCAGGATCATAACCAAAGGCCCCCAATCCAACCCCAGATCTATCCAATACACCTCACAACCCTGAGAAACTGAAAGCACTGTGTCAAAGTTTTTTTTAAAATAAATGTCATTAAATTTTCATGAATGTACAAATATATGATAATAAATTTTTTTAAAAAAAATTACTTGAAATTACTTTCCTTCCTAAAGGGACAAAACTTTCAACCAATCATGATCACAGGTTTGTTATGTTATTTGGTTTTTAGGAGCATTAGCGACTTAGGCCATATTGCTCCGGGATATGCGGTGGTCATTCCCTGACCTTTCCGCATCCTCTGTATTTGGTGGTGACGGGCTCGAACCCCGGTCTAATCAAGAAGCGTGTGCTACGCACTGCTGCTCCTTCCCACCTGACTATGGAAGCACCATATGATCACAGGTAGAAAACTGATTAATGTGAACTGTCCCCACGCTATTTATTACTACGAGACTACTTACTAACCTGCATGCGCAAAACAGTCCACGATACAAGGAAAGGTCTCCGAATGTTAATTGCATTGTTTTTTATTTTAATTTCTAAGGTTTCAGCTATTAAAAGTCTTGTGTAATCATGCTGTATGCTCAAAACCTTAGTTTCATTAAACAAGAAGACGTGAACCTTGTTTATTGAATGAAATGACAGTTCAGATGCTGGGGCCTTCATTGTCCTAACAGGCGCCACGTTACTTTAAACGAGTATCTAAAAGGCACCTAGTAGAACTGACATACGAAGAATCGCAATTATCGTGTGGAATATTATAGACTACACTGTGTAATTCCATAAGTGAAGAGGAAAGTACAAAGTGCCTTTTCAGCACGGAATGCAGTTTTTGAGTGGGCTTTGCTATTACTTTGAAATCAGTATCCCTAAAAAGAATATTGAGCTGTTCGTACCATTGTTGGACATATGGAATCATAATAAAATGTTTTTTTCGTTCCTACCTTGTTGTTGTTACCATTATTGACCAACCTTTCTTTAGCCTGTGTCCTAATTTTGTTTATGGTACTTAATGAAATGGTACTTAATTATTTAGAAACTTGTATGTAAACTCTTCAATTTCATGGTCTAATGCCGTCTGCATTGTTGTATATTTAAATGCTTTTTTGAATTGATTTAAAATAATAGAACATTTATAAGCAAAAGGATGATAACTTGAATAGCATAATAGCATACCTGTATTTGTTGGCTTACGATATATTTTAAACTGTAATTTATTACACACTCTTGTTAATATGAAATTTAAAAAGTTTATTGCCTGCTCTTGTTCATCCTCCTCCCCTAATGCAAAACTTAGCCTCACGTGCACGTTATTAAATGTTTCTAAAATATTATCCACCATCTCTTCATCCGTAATAATATGAATTTCATCTAAATATCTCCCGTAAAAAGTGATGTTTGGTAAAAACAGAGTTAGATGTATTTGTTCTATTTATGTATATTCCGGCAATGAGACCGCTTAAACTAAGTTCCATGGGTAAACCGAATATTTGTCTGTAAATGTTATCCTGAAAGGCAATATAATTTGCTTGAACTAAAAATTTTATTAAATCAAAAATCTCTAATTTTGGAAATTTAGTCTTATTCATATTTACCGAATCGTTAATAAGGTCTCATACAGTGTCTAATGCATAGTCAATGTTGACGTTAGTTTATAACAAAACTACAACCAAAGAAAATAATTTATCACCCTCCCCTATCCTTCTATCCCTATCTTTTATTAAATTTGTGAACTATGTGTCATAATTTTTTTATGCTAAAACTTAATACTTGTCTCATTGGCTTTATTATGTAATACAAGTGCGATGCTAACGAAGCAAATGCTGAATCTTTATACAATACAATAGGTCTTCTAATTGGAAATCCTTCCTTATTAATTTTACTTGTCCAAATAGTGTTGGAATTTTCTTTGTATGGGCTTTGAAGTTATTTAATTGGGCCATGGAAATAGTCTTTTTTTTTTTGTAATCAGTGAGTTGTAATTATACTGTTCAATTTATTCGTGTAATCGGTTTTATTCAATACAACTACCGTGTTCCCCCTGTCCACTTTCTGAATTATTAAGTTGTCATTTTCTCTTAATTTCTTTAACCCCAAAATTTCATTCTTAGTTAATCTCGGCAAACGTGGATCCCTCATATCATTTATAATCCTATTTATCTGTTGTGTTAAAAGGTCCTTGTTTGGTATGCCTTTAAGACAATATTCTATCTCAACAGCTGCTGTTTCCTGGGGAGTTCCCATGGAGGTAAACTGTAATTTAAACCTTTACTTAACAGCTTTATTTGATGTTCTGTTAATATGTACGATGATAAATTTATCACACTCTGCTTATCCCCCCCATCCACAATAGCCTTTAATGGAGACTGTAAAACTCCTGTCCCTTATTCGTATGTATGCATGTTTCGGGTAATTGTTCATATGCAAGCACGTTGAATTGCAAAGTTGAAGGTAGGTGGATAGTTCCATCCATCGTCTCCTCTTGACGTAATCTAAATCCACTGTTAAAAAGAGATGAGGTTGCTATGGCTGTAGTGTGACTTGGCATAAGGTTTCTGGATTCCCCATGACAATAATGTTTTAATCTTAGTGCTTGTAACTTGTTTGAATGTCTAGTTTTCATTTTCATAGATACTGCTGCCTTTCTTAATTCTATAAATGATTTTAACTCTGTTCAGTCATTAACATGTAAATATCTTCTTACCCTATCATGCAGTCTTTGTATCTTTCTGAAATCATTTTTCTTTATGTAAATCCAAGATTCTAATACTAGTCTAACTATTTTTTGTGATGCCAACCTTGCAACTTAATATAAGTAAATATAAACACCTCACACAATGTATGTGTTATTAAAAAGTATATTTTTCATGAATTGATAATCTTTTTATTAACATAAATATATATAGATTTCTACGCCATATTTACCTTGTGATACTGTCATATCTATAGGAATACTATCATCTTCAAGTGGCAATGACCAGAAAAATTTCTGTTCCGTGAAATCTGGTACTCTGGCATCAAGTTTATCAAAATTATGAGACCTTGCTTGCAACTGATCAAATTCCTATAAAAAAAAGAATATATATATATATATATATATACAGCAATACCCTGCATAGCACTGATAATTGGTACTGAAACTATTCCGTGTTATGTGAAACCGTGCTGATTGAGGTATAATTATAATGGGTTTTAATTGAATGCGTACCAGAGAAAGTCTACAAACAAATTATAATCAATCTATAAATAATTTGCACTTGATAGCCAATTAAAAGGACTTGAAAAAAAATAATTGCAAAAATTTTATTAATGAAAAGGTAACATCACGAGAGATGAAAAAAAAGCTTTAAAAAAGCAGTTGTTTATTTAGGTATTTCAATAATGAAGTATGGTGATGCTGACTCTTCTTTTTCTCGGTGTACACGTCTTTGTAGCATCAAATCCTGTCTTGTAAACTTTGCCTCATTTCAATGCTACGTTCAACATTTGGCTCTCCATTCTCAATCACCTTGCAGGCCATGTCAACCCCTCCCAAAAACTTCCATTTCTTCTGTTGAAAATTGTTTTCGTGGCACTTCAGAATCATTTTCATCTTCTGAATATGCAGTTTTCTCGTCAATTTCAAGGAGAGTTGCATCATCTAAGTCATTTGCATGTGAGTCAGTGCAGTCACGTACATTGACAGTGTCCAAAGTTTCGAATCCCAAGTCTTTTCTGACCTTCACAATGTCTTCGGAAATTATCTGAACTTGTGATTCAAAACCAGTGAAGTCATTTACCAAATGGGGCAAAACATGCTGCCAAACAGAACGCATGTTGTTGGCAGTGATTTATAGCCAAGATGCAGATATATTTTTGATTGTATTTAAATGGGCAAAAAATAAATTTTGAAATGAAAAGTTTGAAAAACTATCATGTCGTCTCGTCAGGATGGAATTAAGAATACTGAACACTGTTCCACGTTGCAGCTGATTGCTTGAAGGGAGCTAAAGTACCATGTGCATGGTAGACAATAGAGTTGGCACCACAGCATATATGTACCTGTCTAGGCTATTGAATGAGTTTTAATATGTACAATAAATTTTCAACTTAAACTTAACTGAAAACCATGTTATAGTGAAACCCATGCTGTTTGAAGCCATGCTAAGTGAGGTATTGCTGTGTATATATATATATACACAGCATATATATATATATATATATATATATATATAAGGTGTGTATGTGTGTGTGTGTATATATATATATATATATATATAAGGTAGGTGTGTGTGTGTGTGTGTGTGTGTGTGTGTGTGTGTGTGTGTGTGTGTGTGTGTGTGTGTGTGTGTGTGTGTGTGTGTGTGTGTGTATATATAGCATGTATAAAGTTAAACATGTTGGATATTTTTATAGTATTACTTATATTTAATGCTAATCTAGTTAGATTTTAACATATTTCTTTTAAGAGATCAAAAGTGCCTGTAATTATAATTATCTAAATGTACAATTAATTGTGGAATGTTTTCGGTATATGGTGTTTGCCTATAGGTATTAGGGTGCTTACGGTTCAGGTGATCAGGTTAGTCCATAAAGGCTATCTTGATTCTGTAGGGCCTATAAACATATTTTTTATTTTTGTAGCTTTTAACCTAATGGTAAGGAAATTTCATAACAATTGGCTGATGATTTTTCATTACCTGCAGCTAAAATCTAATCAAAATTAATGATTATGCTTATAACTATTCTTATTCTAAATTACAATACAGTTTTAATATTATTATGCAATTTAATACATTCCATCACGTGGTCATCAATCCCCTACTTCGTCGGGGGCTTTGAGCTGATCGATGGCCCATTTGATGTAATGTCTCATACATACCCGTTTCTGTTGTCACTATACCAGTTTAGCTAATCTTCAGTTTAAGTATGGTTATATTAATTATATTTAAATTTTGTATTAATTTTTTTTGTTCTTGTTAGCGTTCTATGCAGCAAACTGGGATAGTTGACACAAAGCCCTACGGGTATGTATCCGAATATGTGAAGGTTCTTACTTACCGTTACTAGTCCAGTAGAGGTTGTAGTTTAGAAAGGGGGAACTGCCCACCTTCTAAATGTTTTATATGTAGCAAAGTTTTGTCGCGCTGTCGCACTTACTGTAATTAATGGCGTGATGGTGTATTAGCTTCGGGCCCCGTTATCCTATGCTAATGCTTGTGGTGGAGGGGGGATTTTTAAGTGGTTGGGTGCAACTTTGGTAATTGGGTGGTTGTTATGTTGTTAATTCTATATGCTATATGTTAACTTTGGATTTTATACACATATTACATAATGTATTTACCTGTGTATTTACATTTTCTTTTGCCATACCTCGGACTGTGCTGGTATAGCTTTTCTAAGGCACAACAGCACATATATGTCCTATGGTATGGCTATACACATATTTACAGCCTCTTACTAGGTGATGTTTTGTCAGTATTTTAATCTGGAGGGTATTTTTTGGATTCGGGTTGTAGTGCAGTCAGACGATTAGCCTCGTCTGAGCGCAATAAACCTGTTTAAAATTTTGGGGATAAAATAATTTATTGTTTTGGCATTTCTAGTGTATTTTCAATGAATGTATGTGGGTTGACATTAGGGTGGTTTGTTCTTAGGTAAGCGTGTATGGTTGTTTTTATATGATGCCTGCTGTAATGGGTGGGTATTTTGTTTATCATGAGCGTTTTTGTGAGTTTTTGAATGGCTTCTTTTGTGCTATTTATATTGTTGCATATTTTTAACAATCTGTTCGTTTTATTTCTTATGGTGTTTCCATGTATGTGTTTGGCTATATTGCTTTCCCATTGTGTGAGCTTTATTGTAGTGAAGTTGAAGAGGTCTCTTTAATCATATACGTACATACGCGTCATTCTTATCATAGTGATGTGTATATACTATGTTTTGGTTGATAGTAATTTCGCTGTCTAAATAGACGGCTTGCTGGTTGTTATGCGGGTTTGTGCATTTGATAGCCAGGTCTGTTGGGAAAATTTCCTGTGCCACTTTTCCAAAGTTGCCATTGTTTATCACTAGGACATCATCTATATATCTGTAAAATGTAACATTATCTTTGATTCTGCTTTCATAGTGGTGCAGGTAAAGATTAGCTATGGAGCAAGAACTGCTAGAACCCATGGCTATCCCCCCTGCATTGTTTGTATATTTTGTCTCCCATGAGTACATAGTTGCCTTTTATACTGAGTTTGATGAGGTCATTCCAATATTATTTGTTGCATTTAATAACTTGGTGATATTTTTTGTAGTATTGCTGGAGTAGTATGGTTAGGTTGTCGTGAGAAATGCTTGTGAATAGGTTTTTAAAATCGTACGTGTATATACTTTTGATGTAATTGTTTTGGTTTTTGATATACAGTCAGTCCTCGTATAACAAGTGTTTACATTACACGAATTCGATCATACACGATTTATAAATAGGGGAACGTTATCTTATATAACACGAACCGAATTCGCTTATGCACGATTTGCCTTTGTGTTTACAAGAAATGGCAGTCGAACGCGGAATCACCCCAACCGAACGCAACATGATAGGAATGAAGAAAAGATTCTGAAAATGTATTTATGTGTTTTATATCAGTGAAGGGGAAACACATTTCACCATAATAACATAAAAACCAACACAATTCCAGCTATCGATATAATTGCAAATGCAATTAGATGGAGTTTACTACCAGTTTATAACAGATTCCACAAGCAGAAACGAAACTGGAAATTGTTTTTATTGTTTTATGGTAGTAACCCCCAGAAATGTGCTTTAGTAAAATGTGGGGTGTTAATAGTGTATCTCTGCCTTTACGGTGTTGTTTATTCAGTTGCTATACGCACGCAGCTTTGTTTATGTGTATTAAGCGTGCCTCCTCGTTTTGTAATTGCGCTTTATTCCCTAAAAATTAGTAAAATACTTAAAAGGTGTGAAAAAGAAGCGTCCTGGTGAAGACACTGCAGATTCAGAGAGAAAAAGAAAAGCAATATCGATAAACAGAGGCTGACTGGGTCAAAAATTCTTACCCGGGAAAATTTATAGTGGCCTCATACTACGGTTTATGGCCAAAATCACATCGGCCTCCGGCCCACCGGGGTTTCCCAGGTAAGGCTTATGGCCAGTCCGCCTCTGTTGATAGAGAAAAAAATATGGAATTGTGAAACGCTTTGAGTGAAATGAAAGACCATGTGATGTTGCACGTGCTACAGACCTAAATGAGGCAACGCCGAGAATTACAAAGAATGCGGAGAAAATAAAAACAACTTTCATAGCGGGAACAACTCAAAGTGTAATTAAAATCCATTAGATTAAGACAAGAATTGGAAGAGATGGAACGGCTGTCATCTGTTTGGATAGAAAATCAAACAAAAAACAAGTTTGCTTACGATAGAAGCAAAAGCATTAGCAATATTTTATTACGTAATAGTCGTAATAAAATACGTAAGCATTTTATTACGACTTACGTATTATAATTTATACTTACGTATTATAAAAAATATTTATTTTTTATTATTTATTATATTATAATAAAATTATATATATATTATTTTTATTATGTATTTTAATCGTTATAAAATACGTAAATATTTTATAACGATTAAAATTACCCGATTATTTATTGTGTTTGGTAATGTTTTGGTTCCAAATGTGTGTTCAATCTTGGGTGGTCGGCATCTAACCCCACTTTTCCCATAGGGCCTGTTATTTATATTGCACAATTTTGCATTGCACGAGGGTTTCTAGGAACACAACTATCGTGCTATACGAGGACAGACTGTATTCCAAATATTTTTTGTTGTCGGTGATGATTCTGGAGTTCTTGATTTCATTGGTTATGTCTTTTAATCTTTCTTCCATTATCTTACTAGAGTACTTTATGTAACTATTCTTGCCTGATGTAATAAATCTTTTTCCGGTAGGTATCTTGTGAAACTTAGGTATCCAATATATGTATGGGTATTGTATCCTGTCTATTTTTATTTTGAGCTTTTTGTGCATAGCCAATATTTTCTTGCTGATGATGTTTGGATTAGTGTTTGTATATTTGTATGTGTCATTGTGATTCAATTCCTGCTGAAATTGTTGTTTGCCTTATCTGTGCTTGTGATCACAAATTTATTTTGCAATTCTTTTACTTTGAGGTTGAAGTTTCCAGGTTTATCTTGTTTATCATATTTTTGCGATGCTATGTTTGCTCGAAACCGGTTAGTATGTTTTCAGTGGTGGTGGTGCAAATCCAGCTTTGAAAAGATTCTATTAGTTCGCTGTGTTTGTATGGAGCTTTAAATGCGAATTGTAGTAGATTTGTGTGTATTGATTTTCGTATGTTTTTCAAGCTGAATTTAGTACCTTTTTTCATGGTCTCTTTTAGTGTGCTGTCTTCAATAATGTTGAGGTTGCCTGTGATTATATGATTGTAATACACATTTATGTAGTCTTTATATTTACTTTCCTGGCAGAGACAGGGTTGGTCTACTTCATTCATATTACTAATAGTGTTTTTGTAGTTGCATATTGTTAATCCTATGGGCTTGGTGTAGCTGTTTCTAACTTTAATTTGGATGTTTTTAATTGGTAGGCAATCCTTATTTTTATTGATAATGTCACTGAATTTGATATGGTCGTATGATTTGTTTATGAATTTGATAATGCAGTACAGTCGGTCCTCGTATAACATGTGTTTGCATTACACGAATTCGATCATACACGATTTATAAATAGGGGAACGTTATCTTATATAACACGAACCGAATTCGCTTATGCAAGATTCGCCTTTGTGTTTACAAGAAATGGCAGTCGAACGCGGAATCACCCCAACCAAACGCAACACGATAGGAATGAAGAAGATTCTGAAAATGTATTTATGTGTTTTATATCAGTGAAGGGGAAACACATTTCACCATAATAACGTAAAAACCAACACAATTCCAGCTATCGATATAATCGCAAATGCAATTAGATGGAGTTTACTACCAGTTTATAACAGGTTCCACTAGCAGAAACGCAACTGGAAATTGTTTTTATTGTTTTATGGTAGTAACCTCCAAAATGTGCTTTAGTAAAATGCGAGGTGTTAATTAATAGTGTATCTCGGCCTTTACGGTGTTCTTTATTCAGTTGCTATACGTGCGCAGCTTTGTTTATGTGTATCAAGCGTGCCTCCTCGTTTTGTAATTGTGCTTTATTCCCTAAAAATTAGTAAAATACTTAAAAGGTGTGAAAAGGAAGCATCCTGGCTAAGACACTGCAGATTCAGAGAAAAAAAAAAAAGTAATAACGATAAACAGAGGCGGACTGGGTCAAAAATTCTTACCCGGGAAAATTTATAGTGGCCCCATACTATGGGTTATGGCCAAAATCACACCGGCCTCCGGCCCACCGTGGTTTCCCCCCCGTAAGACTTATGGCCAGTCCGCTTCTGTCAATAGAGAAAAAATATGAAATTGTGAAACGCTTTGAGCGAAATGAAAGACCATGTGATATTGCACGTGCTACAGACCTAAATGAGGCAACGCCGAGAATTACAAAGAATGCAGAGAAAATAAAAACAACTTTCATAGCGGAAACAACTCAAAGTGTAATTAAAATCCATTAGATTAAGACACAAAGAATTGGAAGAGATGGAACGGCTGTCATCTCTTTGGATAGAAAATCAAACAAAAAGCAAGTTTGCTTACGATAGAAGCAAAAGCATTAGCAATATTTTATTACGACTTACGTATTATAATTTATACTTACGTATTATAAAATACGTAAGTATTTTATTACGACTATTTTATTTAATATAATAAATTTTTTACGAATAAAATACGTATTTTATTCATAAAAAATACTTTTTTAGTATTAAAAAATACTAAAAATACTTTATTATAATATAATATTATTTTTATTACGTATTTTAATCGTTATAAAATACGTAAGTATTTTATAACGATTAAAATTACCCGATTATTTATTGTGTTTGGTAATGTTTTGGTTCCAAATGTGTGTTCAATCTTGGGTGGTTGGCCCTAACCCTACTTTTCCCTAGGGCCTGTTGTTTATATTGCACGAGGATTTCTAGGAACGCAACTATCATGCTATACGAGGACAGACTGTATTCTAATTTGGGTTTGTGGTCATAGTCTATACCAATTCTGGATTTAAATATGTCTTCTAGTGCATTGTTGAGGTGTTTGTTCTGTGTTTTGTGCTTTTGGTAAATCTTATTTAACTTTTAACTTGCTTAATTTAATAGCAAATAGGGTATTGTGGATGTTTTTTATATTTATGGATTCGGCGTCCCATTCTGTGATAAGTTTTTCAAAGTCTTTAATGTTTTGTGGTTTTTTATAGTGGTTTTCATTAGGTTCTTGCAGAATTTTTTGGTACTTAATCCCGTTAATACTCCAATTTTTTTTGAGCTGAAAAACGGTGTAGGTGCATTGTCCGGCGCTATTGTATATGAAGTACCAAAAAATTCTGCAAGAACATAACGAAAACCACTTTAAAAAACCACAAAACATCAAAGACTGAAAAACATCACAGAATGGGACACAGAACAAGCATTAAGGGAAAACAAAGGACTTAAATCAGCAGCTATGAGCAGTTGTTGTTGTTGTTTGGTTTTCAGCAGCATTAGCAACTAGGGCCATATTGCTCCAGGGATATGCAGTGGTCATTCCCTGACCTTTCCGCATCCTCCATATTTGGCAGTCACGGGCTCGAATGCCAGTCTAATCAAGCAGTGTGTACTACGCACTGCTGCTCCTACCCACATGGTTACGCTATGAGCAGTAATACAGAAAGATAAATGATACTAAAACTGAAGAATAGCGATAGTATACTTATAAAACGCAGAGAAGGCATAATTCAAATAGGAGAAGACTACTATAGAGAATTATACAAGTTGTGAGGGAATGGTGCCAGCAGTGGGGAAGATGGATCGCAAATTAGCAACACATACGACATACCCGATATTCTTCCTGATAAGGTAGAACATGCATTTAGAAAATGAAGAATCAGAAATCCCCAAGGGAAGATGAAGTTACTGTAGAGTTGTTAAAATTAGGAGGAAGAGACATAACACAAAAACTGGCAAGACTCTTCACAAAATGCATTAGAAAAGGTGTGACGCCCAAGGAGTGGAATAAAGCAATCATAGTTTTGCTGCATAAGAAAGGAGATAAATCAGAAATTGGAAATTATAGACCAATTAGCTTGTTATCCCACATCTACAAGTTGTCCACAAGGGTCATTACTAACATATTAGAAAGAATACTTGATGAAAATCAACCAAAAGAGCAAGCTGGCTTTAGGGCAGGATTCTCAACTATGGATCACCTTCACGTAATATCACAGCTAATGGAGAAAGCAAATGAATATAAAACACCATTATGTCTGGCATTTGTTGATTATGAAAAGGCATTTGACTCCATACAGCATAAGGCAATGTTTCGAGCACTGGAAAGACAAGGCATACATGATTTTGAAGAATATATATGAGAACACTACCTCCTTTATTAGACTACACAAAGACGGTAGGAAATTTAAAATCGAGAAAGGAGTTCAACAAGGAGACAATATCTCCGAAGCTGTTTACTGCTGCCCTTGAGGAAGCTTTCAGAAGATTAGACCGGTCGCAGAAAGGCGTCAATAAGAATGGAGAGTACCTAAACCATTTACGATTTACAGATGACATTGTGGTCATAAGTGACAATCCTAAAGGATTACAGGAAAATCTTAATCAGTTATGCACAATTAGTTAGGATTTTGAACTAAAGATGAATATGGCTAAAACAAACGTAATGATGAACAAGTATGCCACAGAAAGGGAAATAATGATTGAAGGAGCAGTAATTGAAAAGGTGGAGTCATACACTTATCTGGGACAAGTTATTAGCTGAAATAATGATAAATGGCTGGAAGTCAAGAGAAGAATAAATTTTGGATGGATAGCATTCAGGAAATATGGTCACATTCTGAAGAGCAATATCCCAGTTTGTCCGAAACGTAAAATAAGAACCAATGTATACTCCCCACCATGACCTATGGAAGTGAAACTTGGGCACTCACCAAAAGAATGGAAGAGAAGCTGAGAACTACACAGCGAAGAATGGAACGAATTATATTGGGAATCGGACTGTTGGATAAGAAGAGAAACACTTGGATTAGGCAGCAAACTCAAGTAAAGGACATTCTTATCAAAACTAAAGAACTAAAATGGTCTTGGGCAGGACATATAGCTCGAAGACATGATGACAGATGGACTAAGAAAATAATAGAATGGTACCCAAGAGGAGCTAGAAGAAAACCTGGAAGATAACAACGGACATGGATAGATGAAATTCATGAGTTTGAGGGTAGTAAATGGATGGTCATTGCACAAAACAGAAGGAACTGGAAAGTTGCTGGAGAGGCCTTTATCCTGCAGTGGACTGAAAATGGCCGATGATGATGAGGTGGCAGTAATGACAGTGTGTACTGATGTGGGATTTACTTAAAGATGTAACTACCATCAGAGGTAAAGGGAAGGGTTTTTGCTTTCGTAAAGGTGACTACAGTGGTCTCAACTGATGACGTTACCAACAGCGAATTCTAAATAGGAAGCAATCAAAGAATTAATCTTGGAATCTACTAGGCTTTTCATACCAACTAAGAAATATTGTTCAAAGTTCAGGCCTAAATGGATGTCAGATGAACTAATGTGACTAATGGCAGAGAAGAAAAATGAATGGAATGCATATAATTATCAGGTGACATGCAAGCCTATGGTAGATATAACATGGTCTGTAATCAAGCCACAAAGCAGTTTAGACAGGCAAAGGCAGATGACGAGAAATGTTTGGCAAAGGATGCAAAGAAAAACAACAAAGAGCTCTTTGCTTATGTAAACTCTAGAAGGAAGGGGATGAATGAGATTGGTCCACTTGATATCGATAGTTTGACTGCTGAGGATTCTGCTCAAGAAGCTGACAAACTGAATGAGTATTTTGCATCTACATTCACACATGAGGAGTTATTCAGGGAGGGGAATGCCATAAGTTTATCAAACTCTGGCAGGGAGCTAAATGATTCTGTAATAACTGAGAGCAAGTGGAGGAGAAATTTTTGAAGATCAACATGAGAAAGGCACCTGGGTTAGATGGGATCTATCCAGTTATATTAAAGGAGGTAGAAAAGGAAGTAAGCAATCCCTTAGCCATAATTATGAGAGCTTACTTGGACTCAGAGGAGGTCTCCAGTAGACTGGAGTTATGCAAATGCAACCCCAATTCACAAATGATGATCAAATAGTGACACAAGTGATTACAGCCCTGTTAGTTTAACTTCTGTTTGGGGAAAATTAATGGAGGCACTGGTTAAAGAAGCACTGCAGGATCATCTAGACAAGATTGCAGTTATTGTTCAGACAGAATGGATTTGTTAATGGGAAGTCTTCTCTGACCGATTTGATTGGATACTATGATGTGGTCACAAAGGAACTAGATGCAAAAAATAATTTTGATATCATATACTTGTATTTTAGGAAAACTTTTAGTACTGTTGCACAAGGAAGACTACTGTACAATTTGAGCAGTATGACATAAGGGCAAATTTCTGCTATGGATAAAGGGATGATTGAGTAGGAGAAGACAGAGTGGTAATTGATGGACACTGCTCTTCGTGTATTCATGTTATTAGTGGTGTTCCCCCCCCCCAGTTTGGTCCATTGTTGTTTTCTGTATTATTGATATTGATGAAGGTATATCAGGCATAATGTCCAAGTTTGCAGATGATACGAAGGTTGGCAGGGTTGCTAATGACAGTATGCTACTGCAACAGGATCTAGAAAAGTTGAGTAGATGGGCTGAGAGGTAGCAACTGGAGATTAGCATTAGCAGAGGCATATGATGCAATAAAGCAAGTTTATGCAGCATCAGCCAAAAAA